>NC_141048.1:72619479-73219479 GCF_041138505.1 Cibotium barometz
TTGAATATGTGAAACTAAGACTACTCTTGCCCATTCACATTTTTGCTACAGATAAGCAGCCTATTGTTGCCTTCGCCTCCCCCTCTCTTGCTAGCTTGGCTTCACTTTCAACTCTTCCAATGCTTGTTGGCTGCAGCAGAGTGAGAGTGATCCTTTGATGTGAAGGGCTGTAATGCACAATGTAATGTAGTAGCACACAGATTGAGTCTACACGAACTTCTTATTACCTCAGTAGTGCACATCGTGGACCAACGAATCCATATCTAAGATTGCTGTTGATCTAAAGTAAGTCTCAAACCCAACTTGTGCCTAGTTTTTTGACCTAGATATGAGGGTGGGAAGAGCTTGGTGCTGGGAGATCGACAAGCTTCAATGCTCTACACCAACTTCCTAGTGCCTATTGTGGATGTGTGAGGGTACCTTGGCATATGGAGGAGAAGCCGGGGGAGTATGTCTTGAATCCGCCTTGCCACCCCGTGAGTACCTTGGAAAAGTGGTAAGGTAGAGGATTAGGTACCGGTGGTGGTGAAGAAATGGCCCCAACTTGTGCCTAGTTTCAACCTAGATATGAGGGTGGGAAGAGCTTGGCGCCGGGAGATCGGCAAGCTTCAACACTCTACACCAACTTCCTAGTGCCTACTGTGGATGTGTGAGGGTACCTTGGCATATGGAGGAGAAGCCGGGGGAAGTATGTCTTGAATTCGCCTTGCCGTGAGTGCCTTGGAAAAATGGTAAGGTGGAGGATTAAGTACCGGTGGTTAAGAAATGTCCCCAACGTGTGCCTAGTTTCGATCTAGATACGAGGGTGGGAAGAGCTTTGGTCAGAAGATTGGCAAGCTTCAATGCTCCACATCAACTTCCTAGCGCCTATTGTGGATGTAATTTATTGGGCAAGGATTTGGCAAGCATGGAATTTAGTATTGCAATTGATTTCAATCGATTTGATATTGAGATTTGATTGCAAAAACAAATGAGGTGCTACTAAATTTTTTGCAAAGGGCACTTATGCAAGGCACTTGAGGTTACATGTGGATGCCAAGTTACAAATTGTTGTGATTCATGCCTTCGAATAAGGTCCAAGACATTGCCAATGCAAAAGGGACGTGCGGATTGTAATTGGAGAGAAGTTTGATAGTTTTCTGTTGTGGCACTAAATCCTAATTCCAAGAGGGTTAGGACTGCTTCCAAAGTTTTTGCTTAGTCTCATTCTACTCTCCACCAAGGGCTACGTTTGGAGCCCTCAAGTGCTCGATTCGGACTCCTTTTACTTCTCCAATTGGCAAGTCTATCCACAAGACAAAAAGTCTGCCTAATTAAAAAAATAACACTTTATTCTGGCAAAGTGAGAATAGGGTCAGGTTCCCCATACCACCCTAATCTTCCCATCTAGCCTTAGACCTCACCATTCGGGCACCCCGAGCTATCGGGCTACATCCATTTTTTCACTAGATACCCTGTTTTTACAAAAATTAGGTTTTGGACTAAACCTATTTTGACATCATGGCTGGATAGTATGCTCTTGCTACCTCATTCCGACAACCTAAAAACTGCAAGATTTGGACCCTGTTTGCTTGGTCAAAGTGGCAATTTACTCATCGATTGACTTTTCAAAGAAGTCAAAACAGAGAGTACTTCTGCATTGATCGTGGTCAAAGTGATCATATATGGGGGTTCTACACGTCATTTCCTCTCTCTATAGAGCTAAAATGCTCGTAATTTGGAATTTGAGAACCCATCCAACCGAAAAACCAGGGTAATACTTGGATGCTTATGATAGTGAGGTTGCTAGTGATTACGGAGAGGAAGATGGTTATACCGACACACCGATAATGGCTATAGCATGGACACCAACAATGGCATTCACATCTATGAAGAAGAAGGTTACCTTGAAGATTATAACTTCGATGAGGGGAGTCATAGCTTTGAAGATCCCACGTATACATAGGGGGTGATGCGGAAGAGGTAGTGCATGCTTATGATTCTCAAGGATATTGGGATGGTGTGAATTCTGGTGGCAATGCATATGCCTATGATGACCGTGATGCCTATGACTACGATATTCATCGTAGTCATGATTCTTTTTATGAGGGCATGTATGACAATGAGGATTTGGTCAATGCGGCAATGGAGATCGGATCTATGAAAGTGAAGAAAAGTTCCAACTTGGCACCACCGGTGAGAGTATTAATGCATGTGACCTTGTGGATGAATTTGATGAGAAGGGTGATGAAGAGGACTACGAGAATTTTGATACAATGCCAACAAGGGATGAATTTGATGAGAATGATGATGAAGTCCTAGGACTATGAGAATTTGGATACAATGCCAACAAGGAGAAATGCAATGCCGATGCTTAATTGTAGTGGAAACTTGAGTATTTTGACGATCTCTATGCAAAATTCTTTAGCTAGAAGGGACCAAAGGTTTCAAGACATGGTTGATAGAACCACAAGTCTATGAACCCTTTGTTAACGCTACTCATGCAGGCACAACATTTATCTCTCAAGCTCATTTTGCAACAAGGAGATTGGGATCAATGTTCTATGTTTGGAAAGGGAAACTTACCTCCATATTCAATGCAACAAGGTGGAACTTATGTGTATGGTATGCCTATGCATCGGCATCCCCACCAACACACTTGTCTCATATACACCACTCACCATTCGGACACCCGAGCTATCGGGCTCTAGATACCCTGTCTCTACAAAAGTTAGGGTTTTGGACTAAACCTATTTTGACATCATGGCTGGATAGTATGCTGCCTCATTCCCACAACCTAAAAACTGCAAGATTTGGACCCTGTTTGCTTGGTTAAAGTGGCAATTTACTCACCGGTTGACTTTTCAAAGAAGTCAAAACAGAGAGTACTTTTGCATTGATCGTGGTCAAAGTGATCATATATGAGCGATTTCTTGTTTTAGTGAGGGATTTGTCAAAGATCTTTGGTCTTGTGCAAATATGGGTGGCAAAAGATTAAGAAATTGTAAAGGTGCAAGTCTTTGGAGCATCTTAGAAGTAATGTAGCAAATCTTTATTATCAAGAAAGTGTGTAGAGTTGAAATCTTGGAGTGTTGATCATAAAACATTCCCCCCTCAAACCCCTTATCGGCTTCTTGATCTACAGTTCCGAGCCATCCGCCTTAACCTTCTCCAACATGATATATATATATTGAAGAGTCCCTCTCCCGCCCACAATATACATATGCTCTATCCAAGCTCCCCATAAATAGCCTAACTATCATCTCCTATTTTTTCTTCCAGGGGCTTCTCACCTTCCAACACCCTCACAATCTCTTTGAACTCCTCTTCCACCCCCTTCAAGCCACTCTCACAGTTTGGAGTTTACTACTTTGCTATGGCTTTCCTGCTACCCCACAGCCCACCAATCTACTGATCTCATTGATTTATCCTTACCAGATGGCATATGCCGCCCCTACCCATATCTCCCCCTCATCTCTAGCCAGGCATTGTAGTACCTCTGGATAGCTGGTAGGTAGGTCGCCCACGACGCTTACCTCTCCCTCCTAAATGATCCTCTACCACCCTACTCGGCGCCTAGCTTAATCATTCACTACCACTGTTGCTTCATCTAGATCAAAGTCATGGAGGCCACCGGCATATGCCAGTTCGACAACACACACATTGCCTTTTGATGAGTACAGTGAAGCCGAGGTTGTCGTTGCTCGCAATTGAATTTTTCTATACTCACACGATCCTAAGGCTGTTGTTGGCAAACTGGCCCTACCCCCAGACGATAATGACGAAGGCACTGAGATGGGCAGCAGGGTGGCTTGCCTCCTCCACCCCCATGATCTTCTTCACCACCACCCCCTCCTCCCCCATTAGGCTCCATGTTTTCACCTCCTCACACACAACTCCCACCCCCACCACCCCCCTCAAGCACCTCTGCTCTTCCTCTTTTTTGTGCCCCACCTTCTCCCCCCCTTCACTTTTCCACTCCACCCCCATCACCCACACCCCCCTCGCCACCTTCACTATCCCTTAAACTTAGGAACATACAAAGCATTCTAGGATATACCCTCCACATCTGCCAAACCCCCACCTTTTCTCGATGTCAGCCTCACCACACCCCCTTCATCATCAACACCCCCTCCACCCTCGTCGCTGGCTCCACAACCCACCACTCGAAGAAGGGGAGATTCTGCCACTATCACCATTCTAGCACGAGGAAGTAGACCCTCTGCCAAACCCTTTGAATTGGTGTGATCCTCTGGACCGCATGGAGTTTGAGCTGGCCGTCATCATCCTAATCAATTGTCAACTCCAAAATCACCCCCCATCACCCACGTCACTGATCACCTTCGACATATATTTCCTTCACCCGTACCTCGACGCCAAGCACACAACCTAGCGGCATGACCACCCATCCCAAACCCACGACAGCGAATACCACCGGCAACCCGCCGCCACTGCTCATCCCATCACATTCAATCTCATGGGTGAGCAGCCGGCCGGGCGGATGGTCCTTCCTTAGCAAACCCTTCATATGGTTGGGAGGTCTATTGTAACGCACCTCGCGCACTAAGGTTCGGCCCTGATTACCTTCCCATTCGAAGACAGTGGGCCTGGAAGACGTTCCATGAAGAACAACAGCAGAACCCGAAGTTGCAATTCAACTTCACATGGTTCACGCCGCCCCTGTCAACACAACATATCCATGTACTCAAGAATCCATGGTCAGGCGCTTCCTCGCGAATTCATCCGCCTACGACCACGTCCCCCTGACCCAGCGGTGATTGCCATCTTTAAGTTCTAAAGTCTCAAGGAAACCCAAGCTATCAAAACCTGGCCTTGAGATATACTCAAGTCAAAAGACCTTCTCAGTCACTCATTTGTATACAATGGCAATCCCATTTGTGTTTGAAAAGTGCACTAAAGGTTTTTATACTTGGCAAGTCAAAGTCAAGTTCTTGTAAAGGAATCACTTTAGGGGATTGTTAGTGGGAGAGAGAAGTACTTAGAAAATGAAGATATTGCAAAAAAATTATTTGGTTAAGCTGGGATAAAAAAGGGATTAACCATTATTGCATTAGGATTAGGGGATGGATGTATTTATCATTTTAACAAAGTTAAAAGGGACTCAAGTCGATTTGGGCCCAAGGCCAAGGGATAAAGGTGATGTGAAAGGGGCCAAGGGCTAGGACTAGGGTTGGGGGCATGCCCATAGACATGAATAAGTGTAGTGTGAAAGGGTGGCCTAGTATATAAGTGAATATGGGCCAATGTAATATGAATCTTTTGATAATCAAGATTACACAAGTTCTTTGGTTTCTCTTCTTGTTCTAATCTTACGCTAATCTTTTATGCTTTCCTCAATTCTAAGCTAATTATGCTACATTCAGGGTGCCTCTCTCTTTCATTGATATCAAAGCCACGTCTTTATCTAATTTTTTGATTTTTTTAAAATTTCTTACATTTTCTTGGTTTTTATTGAACTTTCTTGATTTCTTGATCAAGAAATGGATATGGTGATTGTGGGATGATGAAAATTTCTTTGATTTTTGGTTGTTCTAAGCTTTTGGGGGGGGGGGGGCTATGGGTCAGTGTCTCGAGAAAAAATCTGAGGTGGCTACTCTAAATTTGAATGGGAGAACCAAAATTGGGAGAAATTCACTAATCATGATTAGAGATGTTAATCCAAATATTTTTCCTCAATAATCTCTTGCTCTGTGCAATTTCCATGGCCATGGGACCAAATTTTACTCAAATCTTTTGCTATTCTTTGGGACAATCATCAACAAGCAACTCCTCCTTCTATTTCATGAAGCTGGAAGACAAATGATGCGCAACTGATCACAGGCGCAGAAGATCGCAGCTCACATGCAATTTCAACGTCATAAATAAGCGCACCCAAAGCCTAAGTAAGCTTGTGGAGGCCGATTACATGGTGATTCAAGACGATTTGCAGTGATCGTGGCATCTCTATGTATCTGATCGTGGCGATCAACATCCAATTTACGTTCGATTCAACAGTGAAGACCTTCTTTGGCGACGACAGACCACCCTCCTGGTGGATAACCATAGGCATATGCATGGTAGAAGACTTTTGGCACGGCTTCCTGGAGGACTGAGTAGTGATGAGAAGGGCACTCATTTTGGCTGGTTTGCTAAGCACGGACAGCAGCAAGACGGGCACCAAAGCTATCTGTAGATGGATATGGAGTCTTCCAACAGCCACCACAAACAATGCCTACGAAAGCAATAACCAGTTTTCTGATCTACCTCCACTCTCCCACCATATCAATGCATACAAACATAGGCTTGAATATGTGAAACTAAGACTACTCTTGCCCATTCACATTTTTGCTACAGATAAGCAGCCTATTGTTGCCTTCGCCTCCCCCTCTCTTGCTAGCTTGGCTTCACTTTCAACTCTTCCAATGCTTGTTGGCTGCAGAGTGAGAGTGATCCTTTGATGTGAAGGGCTGTAATGCACAATGTAATGTAGTAGCACATAGATTGAGTCTACATGAACTTCTTATTACCTCAGTAGTGCACATCGTGGACCAACGAATCCATATCTAAGATTGCTGTTGATCTAAAGTAAGTCTCAAACCCAACTTGTGCCTAGTTTTGACCTAGATATGAGGGTGGGAAGAGCTTGGTGCTGGGAGATCGACAAGCTTCAATGCTCTACACCAACTTCCTAGTGCCTATTGTGGATGTGTGAGGGTACCTTGGCATATGGAGGAGAAGCCGGGGGAGTATGTCTTGAATCCGCCTTGCCACCCCGTGAGTACCTTGGAAAAGTGGTAAGGTAGAGGATTAGGTACCGGTGGTGGTGAAGAAATGGCCCCAACTTGTGCCTAGTTTCAACCTAGATATGAGGGTGGGAAGAGCTTGGCGCCGGGAGATCGGCAAGCTTCAACACTCTACACCAACTTCCTAGTGCCTACTGTGGATGTGTGAGGGTACCTTGGCATATGGAGGAGAAGCCGGGGGAAGTATGTCTTGAATTCGCCTTGCCGTGAGTGCCTTGGAAAAATGGTAAGGTGGAGGATTAAGTACCGGTGGTTAAGAAATGTCCCCAACGTGTGCCTAGTTTCGATCTAGATACGAGGGTGGGAAGAGCTTTGGTCAGAAGATTGGCAAGCTTCAATGCTCCACATCAACTTCCTAGCGCCTATTGTGGATGTATTTTATTGGGCAAGGATTTGGCAAGCATGGAATTTAGTATTGCAATTGATTTCAATCGATTTGATATTGAGATTTGATTGCAAAAACAAATGAGGTGCTACTAAATTTTTTGCAAAGGGCACTTATGCAAGGCACTTGAGGTTACATGTGGATGCCAAGTTACAAATTGTTGTGATTCATGCCTTCGAATAAGGTCCAAGACATTGCCAATGCAAAAGGGACGTGCGGATTGTAATTGGAGAGAAGTTTGATAGTTTTCTGTTGTGGCACTAAATCCTAATTCCAAGAGGGTTAGGACTGCTTCCAAAGTTTTTGCTTAGTCTCATTCTACTCTCCACCAAGGGCTACGTTTGGAGCCCTCAAGTGCTCGATTCGGACTCCTTTTACTTCTCCAATTGGCAAGTCTATCCACAAGACAAAAAGTCTGCCTAATTAAAAAAATAACACTTTATTCTGGCAAAGTGAGAATAGGGTCAGGTTCCCCATACCACCCTAATCTTCCCATCTAGCCTTAGACCTCACCATTCGGGCACCCCGAGCTATCGGGCTACATCCATTTTTTCACTGGATACCCTGGTTTTACAAAAATTAGGTTTTGGACTAAACCTATTTTGACATCATGGCTGGATAGTATGCTCTTGCTACCTCATTCCGACAACCTAAAAACTGCAAGATTTGGACCCTGTTTGCTTGGTCAAAGTGGCAATTTACTCATCGATTGACTTTTCAAAGAAGTCAAAACAGAGAGTACTTCTGCATTGATCGTGGTCAAAGTGATCATATATGGGGGTTCTACACGTCATTTCCTCTCTCTATAGAGCTAAAATGCTCGTAATTTGGAATTTGAGAACCCATCCAACCGAAAAACCAGGGTAATACTTGGATGCTTATGATAGTGAGGTTGCTAGTGATTACGGAGAGGAAGATGGTTATACCGACACACCGATAATGGCTATAGCATGGACACCAACAATGGCATTCACATCTATGAAGAAGAAGGTTACCTTGAAGATTATAACTTCGATGAGGGGAGTCATAGCTTTGAAGATCCCACGTATACATAGGGGGTGATGCGGAAGAGGTAGTGCATGCTTATGATTCTCAAGGATATTGGGATGGTGTGAATTCTGGTGGCAATGCATATGCCTATGATGACCGTGATGCCTATGACTACGATATTCATCGTAGTCATGATTCTTTTTATGAGGGCATGTATGACAATGAGGATTTGGTCAATGCGGCAATGGAGATCGGATCTATGAAAGTGAAGAAAAGTTCCAACTTGGCACCACCGGTGAGAGTATTAATGCATGTGACCTTGTGGATGAATTTGATGAGAAGGGTGATGAAGAGGACTACGAGAATTTTGATACAATGCCAACAAGGGATGAATTTGATGAGAATGATGATGAAGTCCTAGGACTATGAGAATTTGGATACAATGCCAACAAGGAGAAATGCAATGCCGATGCTTAATTGTAGTGGAAACTTGAGTATTTTGACGATCTCTATGCAAAATTCTTTAGCTAGAAGGGACCAAAGGTTTCAAGATGTGAGATCCCTGTTCCCCACCGATCAACGGATTCGGGGTACTAGCAGCGGAAGTAGCACATCATGCGTGGGTAGGGGTCTCACACTCGGGGCCTCGCCCACGGATATCCGGACAAGAGACTAATCCGTCGGTTTGTCCAAAACCGAAACTGGAAAAACTTCCTTTACTCGGAAAGCATGGGCGATTCCACCAGGATAACTCTTTACTCTAACGTAGTCAAGATCATTACGGATCAACTGATCTGACTGCACCTTTAACGGTACTTGGTCAAATCAAGGTAGAAACTTGCACTTGGATCATTGGGATCAACGCTTTTTTCCCCATCAAGAGGCACAGCCGTTGATTCCTATCCATAGAACAATTTCTATCCGGGATTTACTTTATCTATCGTAAAAACAAAGTTGAGTCTCGATTTATGGATCCATCAGTCCAGCCTAACCCCATCCGATCCCATGGGTTAGCCAACCGCCCAACCACTGTAGTGATGGGATCCAATTTGGAATTTGGTTAGGTTTTGTCCCGGGTACCAAGGAAAAGAGTTCCAAGGCCCCCTAGCCGGAATTTCATGCAAACATAAAACTAGCCACACCACTTACACACCCAATATGAAAATTGCCTTTTTCTTAGCATCAGCTAACTTTAAAACAATCCTTTAATGAAACCATAGTACCAATGATCACAATCTCCCAATTTATCCAGTTGATTCATAATTTCCCATCATTCCTTCATCAGAGTATCTATGGCATCATTGGCAACTAGAACGCTCACCACCTATCCACACAGAGGCCGTTTCCATAGTTCCTAGCCCATAATACTCGGCAATATAATCACTTATCAAGATGGACTCTCGTTGAAGATCAGCAAGATCAACCAACAGATCCATATAAAAGAGCCATGGACTCATCCGTTGAGGACCAGCAAGGTCAGTCAACCAGATCCATGCCCGGTTTCACAAAACAACTCTTACTCCTTGTTCCAATATCTTCCTCGACGCACGCGTGGGTATCCTGGGCGACCCAGAGCCCGAGCACCGTATGGTCAGCACCCTCTAGGATCCTTCGCAGGTGACCTAGTGTAAGATCCCCCTATTCCCACCGAGCAACGGATTCGGGTACTAGCAGCGGAAGTAGCACTTCTCGCACGGGACAGGGGTCCCACATTCGGGGCCTCGTCCACGGATATCCGGACAAGAGACTAATCCGTCGGTTTTTCCAAAACCGAATCCGAAAAAAACTTCCCTTACCCGGAAAGCACGGGCGATTCCACCAGGATAATTTTTTACTCTAACGTAGTCAAGATCATTACTGATCACGCTGATCCAACTGCACCTATAAAGATACTCGGTCGGATCAAGGAAGAAACTTGCACTTGGATCATTGGGATCAACGCTTTTTTCCCCATCAAGAGGCACAGCCGTTGATTCCTATCCATAGAACAATTACTATCCGGGACTTACTTCATCTATCGTAATAACAGAAATTGAGTCTCGGTTTACGGATCCATCAGTCCAGCCTAACCCCATCCGATCCCATGGGTTAGCCAACCGCCCAACCACTGTAGTGATGGGATCCAATTTGGAATTTGGTTAGGTTTTGTCCCGGGTACCAAGGAAAAGAGTTCCAAGGCCCCCTAGCCGGAATTTCATGCAAACATAAAACTAGCCACACCACTTACACACCCAATATGAAAATTGCCTTTTTCTTAGCATCAGCTAACTTTAAAACAATCCTTTAATGAAACCATAGTACCACTGATCACAATCTCCCAATTTATCCAGTTGATTCATAATTTCCCATCATTCCTTCATCAGAGTATCTATGGCATCATTGGCAACTAGAACGCTCACCACCTGTCCACACAGAGGCCGTTTCCATAGTTCCTAGCCCATAATACTCGGCAATATAATCACTTATCAAGATGGACTCTCGTTGAAGATCAGCAAGATCAACCAACAGATCCATATAAAAGAGCCATGGACTCATCCGTTGAGGACCAGCAAGGTCAGTCAACCAGATCCATGACCGGTTTCACAAAACAACTCTTACTCCTTGTTCCAATATCTTCCTCGACGCACGCGTGGGTATCCTAGGCGACCCAGAGCCCGAGCACCGTATGGTCAGCACCCTCTAGGATCCTTCGCAGGTGACCTAGCGCTTCACTCATAGGCCGCTTCCTTGGTTCCTCATCCACCGTACCGGAAGCTCACCATTTTAATCGAACCGAGGCTGGTCAAGACCTCGGTCGACCTTGCTACGCGAGACGTCCTCCATTGACTCTCCGTCAGCAGTTGCAACTTTATCAGTTAGGTCTCCACGACCTTAATCACAAGACGGTCAAAATGCTTCCCCAGCATTCTTGACATAAAACAGCCATTTACAAACAACATTTACAAACAGTTTACAAATACAGTTTCTATATTAACTCTCATTTTTCCACATTATCCCTCATTAATCCACATTACTTATTCCACATTCCATGTATATGTGTACTCATCCAATCACCTCCTTTTCCATCTCTTCACTTCAGATTCCTTCACATCACATATCATATATTCACATCCATATCCACATCCATACATCCACATTCACATCCACATTCACATCCATACATCCACATCTACATGCTTATCTCCATTTTCACATCCTCATTTATACATCCACATCCCATATCCACATTCATACATACACATCCATATATCCACATCTACATCCACATACATACATACATCCACATCCACATTCCACATTCACATCTATACATCCACATCTACATTCACATTCACATACATCCACATCCACATTCCCATACATCCACATCTATACATCCACATTCCACATTCACATCTACATTCACATACATGCATCCACATCTACATGCTTACCTCCATTTTCACATCCTCATTTATACATCCACATCCCATATCCACATTCATACATACACATCCATACATCCACATCTACATCCACATACATACATACATCCACATCCACATTCCACATTCACATCTATACATCCACATCTACATTCACATTCACATACATCCACATCCACATTCCCATACATCCACATCTATACATCCACATTCCACATTCACATCTACATTCACATTCACATACATCCACATCTACATTCACATTCACATACATCCACATCCACATTTCCATTCACATCTATACATCCACATCCATTCACATCTATACATCCACATCTACATCCACATTTACATCTATGCATATACATCTTCATGCATATATCCATTTTCATGTTCATACATCCACACTCCCATCTCCATATCCACACATCCACATACATACATCCATTTTCACATTCTCATTTATATAACCCCAAATACTTTCACATCTAATCTTTTACATCACATCCATTCTCGCCCTATCACAACCCATATACATCTTATCCTATCACATACACTTCTTACCTCATCCCCCCATACACATCTTAATTCATCTTATCACATCCTAACTTATTTCATAAGCATCTTATCACCTCTTATCACACCTCTTATCACATCCTATCACTTTCCATACGCATCTTATCAATTCTTATCACATCTCATACACCTCTTATCACATCTTATCACATTTCATATCTTTTTCTTAAAAAAAAAAAAGAGAGAATTCTTTTATTTGATATAAGATTTCTCTACACATTTATTTATACATAAATTCCATTTAAGGAGACTAACACTTTCGAAATTAAAATCAATCTTTTATGCATCTTCTTATGCATGATTTCAATTTGGTAGGGAATTATACTTTTAGAATAAAAGAATTTCTCTTATGCATCTAAGTTAAGCATAAAATCCATTTATGAGGAAAATCATACTTTTAGTATAAAAAGAATATCTTTTATGCATACCTATATGCATGAAATCCAATATGATAAAAGTAACACTTTTGATATAAAAATTTTTCCTTTATGCATACTTCTATGCATGAAAATTAAAAATGATAAAAGTAACACTTTTGATATAAAAATTTTCTTTTATGCATACTTTTATGTATGAAATAAAAATGATAAAAGTAACACTTTTGATATAAAAATTTATCCATTATGCATACTTCTATGCATGAAAATAAAAATGGTAAAAATAACACTTTTGATATAAAAATTTATCCTTTATGCATACTTCTATGCATGAAAGTAAAAATGATAAAAGTAACACTTTTGATATAAAAATTTATCCATTATGCATACTTCTATGCATGAAAATAAAAATGGTAAAAATAACTCTTTTGATATAAAAATTTATCCTTTATGCATAATATTAAAATTCAATTTCTCCATGATTATAATGAAATTCTTTCAATTAATCTAGGATGATGATTCCTAGAATATGGTAGGAAGTCCTCTTTTTATGCTTTGAATGAAAATTTTTTATGCATAATTTTTATAAAAATTTTGCCATAGCTCCGCTGCTATGACTGATAAATCTCAATTTTTCTAAGGGATAAAGCTTATCATTAAGGAAATAATTAAAATGATTCTCTAATTGGATCCTTAATCCATAATGGATTGAATCATCAATATACATAAACTAAAAGCATAAGAAAAAGCCATTAATTTGGCCTCAAGCATAGCTTAATCTTGGGTTAAGGAAAAGCTTTATGAAAAGCTTGATTTGGATTGAGAATGGGTCATGAGTATGACCATTTCTTGAGTGAGAGAGAGAATTTACATAAGAATCATTAGAATTTAAACATAAATGAAAATTAACTTCAATAGCATTTATTAAATTATGTAACTCTTCACTACTATTCAAACTTCAATAGCATTTAAAAAAAACCATACCAATTAAACTTCTCAAGCTTGAGAGGGGTTGAGAAGAGAGAAACATTGAGAAATTATAGAAAGATGAATATTCACTAATTACCTTACAACTTGCTTGATTCTTTGTTCACGGTAGAGGCCCCCAACCAATCAATTGGTTAAGTATGTTGATGGAGCCACTAATGGGGATTGAAGAAAGAGGGAAGCTCCAAAAACTAGTGAATTATTAAATGAATTCACAGTTCTTGGCTTAGGTGGAGTAGAGTAACGATGCATAAACACTATATATTTTTCAACAAGGGTGAGGCTTCTATTTATAGGAAAAATTGAGCTCCTAACCAAACAAACTGATTCTAGAATTTTCTAAATCAGTTTGGTCAATATTTGACCATTTTTAGGTCAGTTAAGCTAACTTTTTGGAACTAGACTTGAATGAGGAGAGAGGAGAGATGAAATATCTCAATTTTTATGAGTTTAAAACTCATTCAAGCATGTGAAATATGCACCTCCTTTAAAGAACTCCCCTTCCTTACATATGTCATACTTTTAATATTGCTCATAATTTTTTACTAATAAACCTTGTACATTTTCAACTCTTCATCTTATGTGAAATATGCACCTCCTTTAAAGAACTCCTCTTCCTTACATATGTCATACTTTTAATATTGCTCATACTTTTTTACTAATAAACCTTGTACATTTTCAACTCTTCATCTTATGTGAAATATGCACCTCCTTTAAAGAACTCCTCTTCCTTACATATGTCATACTTTTAATATTGCTCATAATTTTTTACTAATAAACCTTGTACATTTTCAACTCTTCATCTTATGTGAGTATTTACTCATTTTTGGGTATCTTCTTTTTCAAATTGGATTTATCTCCTCCCTACACATGGATTGATGCTATTGGTCCATAGGAACCTTAATTGGACCATAATCCAAAAATTTCTGAAAATCTAGACCCTTAGACTAAGGTCCTTTATACACATTTCCAATTAATTCCAATTGCACATTGGAAAGTTCTTTTTGAATTTCTGTTTCAGGGAAACTTATTTTAATAAGATGAGATAATTTTCTATCCAAAAATATTAAAAATCTGAATATTCTCTCTCTAGAATATTTTCTCTCTCTATAGAAACAAGGTCTTTATATTTCTGAAGAGGGATTGATTACAGGGAAAGATACTAGACATCAAAAAGGGGGTGGGGGAGGAATCTTACATTCTACCCCACTTAAAAAAAATGCGAGATGTCCTCATCTCGCAAACTGGGATAATTTCGCAAGATGCACGAATATGAGACTTAGAGAAAAATTTTAATCAAGATTAACCACCAAGATAAGTCTTAAAGAGAGCAAGATTCAAAATACGAATAAGATTTAAACTTTATTCATTCTCGGAACTTATACAGTAAAGATAGAGGAACTCTTTACACTTCCATAAGCCCGTCCATCATATGGTCACAAAAGTAGTCCTCACAAGCTGCACAAGTATAAGGTAACTCATCTATGGGAATGATTCTGTGGGTTATTGCTGCGCCTATCTCAGTGGTATGAGGTGTTCTAACAAAAGGACCTCTGAGAGGCAAGCCAAAAACGGGGTAAAGGCATATCTTCTCATGAGGAAGAAAACACGCCAGTAAGAAGACCCGCTCAGAAAACCCAGGATGTCTTGATCTCATGACGCAGTAGTATCGGGGACCCAAACCCAAAGCTTCAATAACCATGGCCAAGCGGACATTGTTACGGAAGTGCTGCTGACCCCAGGGTGTTACCCTAGTTATGTCTTGATAGGTCCGCCATTTTGTCTGCGCTACAGAAGTTCCCAAGTGAGGGAAAAGTGAGCGCTCATACTGCTCTATAAAATCTTTCTTCACAGACTCCCTTGCGTCTTGAAGGTGAGAAATCATCATGGATAAAACTAATTCTTGTTGCCAAGCCATGAAGGAGATTAAGAAAGAAAGGAGATCGATGGAAGTAAGATTACTGTGAACGACAAGTAAAAGTTACGACTTATATAAAGGAAGGAGCTAGCGTAACTTAGAAGCCAACGGTAACTTGCCACTGAAGTTTTACCGTCTTTCCATGATTTGGGTTTGGCACATTTTTCTATAGAAGGCATTCAAACTTTGAGATGAGGAGATAAAAGAAGTTCGTAAGCTAAATCACCTACTTTCTTTGGTCCACAATATCTGGGAGATAACTTCTTCCCAAGAGATAAAGAACTTCTTTTGGGCCGTACTCGAATGAAGACCAAAACCTTGATATCCAAAACATCGATTCTCACTTCTGAACTCATTGTTCTGAATCTTAAAACAGGTGGGACTCTTGAGAAGTATTCAGGAAAAAGGTACTTCCTTTTTTAAACAGAATCTTTCTTTTATTTTAGAGAGAGAATAATTATAAGATCAGAAAGGGAGATTCTTACTCCTGTATACCTCTAAGGCTGGGGGAGAATCTTACATTCTACCCCACTTGAAAAGTGCGAGATGTCCTCATCTCGCAAGGTAGAGGACAACTCTTTTTCTTAAGATCCAATTTATTCTGGGGTTCCTTATATTCTGGTCAACCCAACAGAATACGGGGATAATTATCCCTTATATAGAACTCATCATTAAATAACAATTCATTCAGATCATATCATTCATATCTTTAACACGATAATGGTCCATTAGTCTGAAAATTTTCCTTCTGAACATTCCTCCACAGGAATTATAGTTAAGCAAGTTCTCAATTTATCATCCCTTAACTTAATCTACCGTCTCAAGTGTTAACAGTAGCAATCTGACAGCATAATCCACTAATCTCATAGTGATTTGCTGAAATCATTATCATCATTCCAGTTATGAATATCATCACTGGGACTCGTCCCATTCATCCTCATTGTGGTTTCGCTCAGCTTATTACATTTCAACTAAATTTCGAAAATCGTCGTTTTTCAATCAGAATCCAATTCAATTCATCAATTCTCAAACAGAATTAAAAATCATATCAACCACATTCAAATTCATCATCTGGATAGCATTAACGCTTATAATTTCAAGTCTTAGATTTACTCGTATATACTGTCAGTAAAGAGCTGCAGTTATACTCTCGGTATATACGGATAGTCACGGCCCTTGGAATTATACGGTAAATACCATCATGTCTAGGCCTCAAGCAAGCCAAGGATTCTATATAATTGCGGTACTTCCATCTGAAGACCCAATTACCAAATTACGAATTTCAATTTGAATATCAAATTGTATGAATTATATCACACAATTACAGCCTTTTTGTGTTTCTTGATAAATTTCTGACCTATTTGTCTTCTCAATTGATCTTTATTAACCAAATGCTCTGATACCAACTGTAAGATCCCCCTATTCCCACCGAGCAACGGATTCGGGTACTAGCAGCGGAAGTAGCACTTCTCGCACGGGACAGGGGTCCCACATTCGGGGCCTCGTCCACGGATATCCGGACAAGAGACTAATCCGTCGGTTTTTCCAAAACCGAATCCGAAAAAAACTTCCCTTACCCGGAAAGCACGGGCGATTCCACCAGGATAATTTTTTACTCTAACGTAGTCAAGATCATTACTGATCACGCTGATCCAACTGCACCTATAAAGATACTCGGTCAGATCAAGGAAGAAACTTGCACTTGGATCATTGGGATCAACGCTTTTTTCCCCATCAAGAGGCACAGCCGTTGATTCCTATCCATAGAACAATTACTATCCGGGACTTACTTCATCTATCGTAATAACAGAAATTGAGTCTCGGTTTACGGATCCATCAGTCCAGCCTAACCCCATCCGATCCCATGGGTTAGCCAACCGCCCAACCACTGTAGTGATGGGATCCAATTTGGAATTTGGTTAGGTTTTGTCCCGGGTACCAAGGAAAAGAGTTCCAAGGCCCCCTAGCCGGAATTTCATGCAAACATAAAACTAGCCACACCACTTACACACCCAATATGAAAATTGCCTTTTTCTTAGCATCAGCTAACTTTAAAACAATCCTTTAATGAAACCATAGTACCACTGATCACAATCTCCCAATTTATCCAGTTGATTCATAATTTCCCATCATTCCTTCATCAGAGTATCTATGGCATCATTGGCAACTAGAACGCTCACCACCTGTCCACACAGAGGCCGTTTCCATAGTTCCTAGCCCATAATACTCGGCAATATAATCACTTATCAAGATGGACTCTCGTTGAAGATCAGCAAGATCAACCAACAGATCCATATAAAAGAGCCATGGACTCATCCGTTGAGGACCAGCAAGGTCAGTCAACCAGATCCATGCCCGGTTTCACAAAACAACTCTTACTCCTTGTTCCAATATCTTCCTCGACGCACGCGTGGGTATCCTAGGCGACCCAGAGCCCGAGCACCGTATGGTCAGCACCCTCTAGGATCCTTCGCAGGTGACCTAGCGCTTCACTCATAGGCCGCTTCCTTGGTTCCTCATCCACCGTACCGGAAGCTCACCATTTTAATCGAACCGAGGCTGGTCAAGACCTCGGTCGACCTTGCTACGCGAGACGTCCTCCATTGACTCTCCGTCAGCAGTTGCAACTTTATCAGTTAGGTCTCCACGACCTTAATCACAAGACGGTCAAAATGCTTCCCCAGCATTCTTGACATAAAACAGCCATTTACAAACAACATTTACAAACAGTTTACAAATACAGTTTCTATATTAACTCTCATTTTTCCACATTATCCCTCATTAATCCACATTACTTATTCCACATTCCATGTATATGTGTACTCATCCAATCACCTCCTTTTCCATCTCTTCACTTCAGATTCCTTCACATCACATATCATATATTCACATCCATATCCACATCCATACATCCACATTCACATCCACATTCACATCCATACATCCACATCTACATGCTTATCTCCATTTTCACATCCTCATTTATACATCCACATCCCATATCCACATTCATACATACACATCCATATATCCACATCTACATCCACATACATACATACATCCACATCCACATTCCACATTCACATCTATACATCCACATCTACATTCACATTCACATACATCCACATCCACATTCCCATACATCCACATCTATACATCCACATTCCACATTCACATCTACATTCACATACATGCATCCACATCTACATGCTTACCTCCATTTTCACATCCTCATTTATACATCCACATCCCATATCCACATTCATACATACACATCCATACATCCACATCTACATCCACATACATACATACATCCACATCCACATTCCACATTCACATCTATACATCCACATCTACATTCACATTCACATACATCCACATCCACATTCCCATACATCCACATCTATACATCCACATTCCACATTCACATCTACATTCACATTCACATACATCCACATCTACATTCACATTCACATACATCCACATCCACATTTCCATTCACATCTATACATCCACATCCATTCACATCTATACATCCACATCTACATCCACATTTACATCTATGCATATACATCTTCATGCATATATCCATTTTCATGTTCATACATCCACACTCCCATCTCCATATCCACACATCCACATACATACATCCATTTTCACATTCTCATTTATATAACCCCAAATACTTTCACATCTAATCTTTTACATCACATCCATTCTCGCCCTATCACAACCCATATACATCTTATCCTATCACATACACTTCTTACCTCATCCCCCCATACACATCTTAATTCATCTTATCACATCCTAACTTATTTCATAAGCATCTTATCACCTCTTATCACACCTCTTATCACATCCTATCACTTTCCATACGCATCTTATCAATTCTTATCACATCTCATACACCTCTTATCACATCTTATCACATTTCATATCTTTTTCTTAAAAAAAAAAAAGAGAGAATTCTTTTATTTGATATAAGATTTCTCTACACATTTATTTATACATAAATTCCATTTAAGGAGACTAACACTTTCGAAATTAAAATCAATCTTTTATGCATCTTCTTATGCATGATTTCAATTTGGTAGGGAATTATACTTTTAGAATAAAAGAATTTCTCTTATGCATCTAAGTTAAGCATAAAATCCATTTATGAGGAAAATCATACTTTTAGTATAAAAAGAATATCTTTTATGCATACCTATATGCATGAAATCCAATATGATAAAAGTAACACTTTTGATATAAAAATTTTTCCTTTATGCATACTTCTATGCATGAAAATTAAAAATGATAAAAGTAACACTTTTGATATAAAAATTTTCTTTTATGCATACTTTTATGTATGAAATAAAAATGATAAAAGTAACACTTTTGATATAAAAATTTATCCATTATGCATACTTCTATGCATGAAAATAAAAATGGTAAAAATAACACTTTTGATATAAAAATTTATCCTTTATGCATACTTCTATGCATGAAAGTAAAAATGATAAAAGTAACACTTTTGATATAAAAATTTATCCATTATGCATACTTCTATGCATGAAAATAAAAATGGTAAAAATAACTCTTTTGATATAAAAATTTATCCTTTATGCATAATATTAAAATTCAATTTCTCCATGATTATAATGAAATTCTTTCAATTAATCTAGGATGATGATTCCTAGAATATGGTAGGAAGTCCTCTTTTTATGCTTTGAATGAAAATTTTTTATGCATAATTTTTATAAAAATTTTGCCATAGCTCCGCTGCTATGACTGATAAATCTCAATTTTTCTAAGGGATAAAGCTTATCATTAAGGAAATAATTAAAATGATTCTCTAATTGGATCCTTAATCCATAATGGATTGAATCATCAATATACATAAACTAAAAGCATAAGAAAAAGCCATTAATTTGGCCTCAAGCATAGCTTAATCTTGGGTTAAGGAAAAGCTTTATGAAAAGCTTGATTTGGATTGAGAATGGGTCATGAGTATGACCATTTCTTGAGTGAGAGAGAGAATTTACATAAGAATCATTAGAATTTAAACATAAATGAAAATTAACTTCAATAGCATTTATTAAATTATGTAACTCTTCACTACTATTCAAACTTCAATAGCATTTAAAAAAAACCATACCAATTAAACTTCTCAAGCTTGAGAGGGGTTGAGAAGAGAGAAACATTGAGAAATTATAGAAAGATGAATATTCACTAATTACCTTACAACTTGCTTGATTCTTTGTTCACGGTAGAGGCCCCCAACCAATCAATTGGTTAAGTATGTTGATGGAGCCACTAATGGGGATTGAAGAAAGAGGGAAGCTCCAAAAACTAGTGAATTATTAAATGAATTCACAGTTCTTGGCTTAGGTGGAGTAGAGTAACGATGCATAAACACTATATATTTTTCAACAAGGGTGAGGCTTCTATTTATAGGAAAAATTGAGCTCCTAACCAAACAAACTGATTCTAGAATTTTCTAAATCAGTTTGGTCAATATTTGACCATTTTTAGGTCAGTTAAGCTAACTTTTTGGAACTAGACTTGAATGAGGAGAGAGGAGAGATGAAATATCTCAATTTTTATGAGTTTAAAACTCATTCAAGCATGTGAAATATGCACCTCCTTTAAAGAACTCCCCTTCCTTACATATGTCATACTTTTAATATTGCTCATAATTTTTTACTAATAAACCTTGTACATTTTCAACTCTTCATCTTATGTGAAATATGCACCTCCTTTAAAGAACTCCTCTTCCTTACATATGTCATACTTTTAATATTGCTCATACTTTTTTACTAATAAACCTTGTACATTTTCAACTCTTCATCTTATGTGAAATATGCACCTCCTTTAAAGAACTCCTCTTCCTTACATATGTCATACTTTTAATATTGCTCATAATTTTTTACTAATAAACCTTGTACATTTTCAACTCTTCATCTTATGTGAGTATTTACTCATTTTTGGGTATCTTCTTTTTCAAATTGGATTTATCTCCTCCCTACACATGGATTGATGCTATTGGTCCATAGGAACCTTAATTGGACCATAATCCAAAAATTTCTGAAAATCTAGACCCTTAGACTAAGGTCCTTTATACACATTTCCAATTAATTCCAATTGCACATTGGAAAGTTCTTTTTGAATTTCTGTTTCAGGGAAACTTATTTTAATAAGATGAGATAATTTTCTATCCAAAAATATTAAAAATCTGAATATTCTCTCTCTAGAATATTTTCTCTCTCTATAGAAACAAGGTCTTTATATTTCTGAAGAGGGATTGATTACAGGGAAAGATACTAGACATCAAAAAGGGGGTGGGGGAGGAATCTTACACCTAGCGCTTCACTCATAGGCCGCTTCCTTGGTCCCTCATCCACCGTACCGGAAGCTCACCATTTTAATCGAACCGAGGCTGGTCAAGACCTCGGCCGACCTTGCTACGCGAGACGTCCTCCATTGACTCTCCGTCAGCAGTTGCAACTTTATCAGTTAGGTCTCCACGACCTTAATCACAAGACGGTCAAAATGCTTTCCCAGCATTCTTGATATAAAACAGCCATTTACAAACAGCATTTACAAACAGTTTACAAATATAATTTCTATATTAACTCTCATTTTTCCACATTATCCCTCATATAATCCACATTACTTATTCCACATTCCATTTATATGTGTACTCATCCAATCACATCATTTTCCATCTCTTCACTTCAGATTCCTTCACATCACATATCATATATTCACATCCATACATCCACATCCACATCCACATCCACATCCATACATCCACATCTACATGCTTACCTCCATTTTCACATCCTCATTTATACATCCACATCCCATATCCACATTCATACATACACATCCATATCCACATCCATACATCCACATCCACATCCATACATCCACATGCATACATCCACTATCACGTCCTCATTCATACATCCACATCCACATACATACATACATCCACATCTACATCCACATTCACATACATCCACATCCACATTCCCATTCACATCTATACATCCACATCTACATCCACATACATACATACATCTATATCCACATTTCCATTCACATCTATACATCCACATCTGCATCCACATACATACATACATCCACATCCACATTCCACATTCACATCTATACATCCACATCTACATCCACATTCACATACATCCACATCCACATTCCCATTCACATCTATACATCCACATCCATTCACATCTATACATCCACATCTACATCCACATTCACATCTATGCATATATATCTTCATGCATATATCCATTTTCACGTTCATACATCCACATCTACATTCACATTCACATACATCCACATCCACATTCACATTCACATCTATACATCCACATCTACATCCACATTCACATACATCCACATCCACATTCCCATTCACATCTATACATCCACATCTACATCCACATTCACATCTATGCATATATATCTTCATGCATATATCCATTTTCACGTTCATACATCCACACTCCCATCTCCACATCCACACATCCACATACATACATCCATTTCCACATTCCCATTTATATAACCCCATATACCTTCACATCTAATCTTTTACATCACATCCATTCTCGCCCTATCCCACAACCCATATACATCTTATCCTATCACATACACTTCTTACCTCATCCCCCCATACACATCTTAATTCATCTTATCACCTCCTAACTTATTTCATAAGCATCTTATCACCTCTTATCACACCTCTTATCACATCTCTTATCACCTCCTAACTTATTTCATAAGCATCTTATCACATCTCTTATCACATCCTATCACATCTCTTATCTATTTATGGAATACAAGAGAATTCTTACATTTGATATAAGATTTCTTTACACATTTATTTATGAATAAATTCTATTTAAGGAGATTAATACTTTCAAAGTAAAAATCAATCTTTTATGCATCTTCCTATGCATAAATTCATTTTTAATGAAAATGACATTTTTGAATTAAATTTTAATCTTTTATGCATTTTTCTATACATAAATTCAATTTAGATGAGAATGACACTTTTGAATTAAAAAATCAATCTTTTATGCATCTTCTTATGCATAAATTCAATTTGGTAGGAATTACACTTTTAGAATAAAAAAATTTCTCTTATGCATCTAAGTTAAGCATAAAATCCATTTATGAGGAAAATCACACTTTTAGTATAAAAAGAATATCTTTTATGCATACCTATATGCATGAAATTCAATTATGATAAAAATCACACTTTTATAATAAAATAATCAACTTTTATGCATACCTCTATACATGAAATCCAATATGATAAAAGTAACACTTTTGATATAAAAATTTTTCCATTATGCATACTTCTATGCATGAAATAAAAATGGTAAAAATAACACTTTTGATATAAAAATTTATCCATTATGCCTAATATTAAAATTCAATTTCTCCATGATTGTAATGAAATTCTTTCAATTAATCTAGGATGATAATTCCTAGAATATGGTAGGAAGTCCTCTTTTTATGCTTTGAATGAGATTATTTTATGCATAATTTTTATAAAAATTTTGCCATAGCTCCGCTGCTATGACTGATAAATCTCAATTTTTCTAAGGGATAATGCTTATCATTAAGAAAATAATTAAAATAATCTCTAATTGGATTATCAATCCATAATGGATTGAATCATTAATATACATAAACTAAAACCATAGAAAAAAGCCATTAATTTGGCCTCAAGCATAGCTTAATCTTGGGTTAAGGAAAAGCTTTATGAAAAGCTTGATTTGGATTGAGAACGGTTCATGAGTATGACCATTTCTTGGGTGAGAGAGAGAATTTACATAAAAATCATTAGAATTTAAATAAATAAAAATTAACTTCAATAGCATTATGTAACTCTTCACTACTATTCAAACTTCAATAGCATTAAAAAAAACCATACCAATTAAACTTCTGAAGCTTGAGAGGGGTTGAGAAGAGAGAAACATTGAGAAATTATAGAAAGATGAATATTCACTAATTACCTTACAACTTGCTTGATTCTTTGTTCACGGTAGAGGCCCCCAACCAATCAATTGGTTAAGTATGTTGATGGAGCCACTAATGGGGATTGAAGAAAGAGGGAAGCTCCAAAAACTAGTGAATTATTAAATGAATTCACAGTTCTTGGCTTAGGTGGAGTAGAGTAACGATGCATAAACACTATATATTTTTCAACAAGGGTGAGGCTTCTATTTATAGGAAAAATTGAGCTCCTAACCAAACAAACTGATTCTAGAATTTTCTAAATCAGTTTGGTCAATATTTGACCATTTTTAGGTCAGTTAAGCTAACTTTTTGGAACTAGACTTGAATGAGGAGAGAGGAGAGATGAAATATCTCAATTTTTATGAGTTTAAAACTCGTTCAAGCATGTGAAATATGCACCTCCTTTAAAGAACTCCCCTTCCTTACATATGTCATATTTTTAATATTGCTCATAGTTTTTTTACTAATAAACCTTGTACATTTTCAACTCTTCATCTTATGTGAAATATGCACCTCCTTTAAAGAACTCCTCTTCCTTACATATGTCATACTTTTAATATTGCTCATAATTTTTTATTAATAAACCTTGTACATTTTCAACTCTTCATCTTATGTGAAATATGCACCTCCTTTAAAGAACTCCTCTTCCTTACATATGTCATACTTTTAATATTGCTCATAATTTTTTACTAATAAACCTTGTACATTTTCAACTCTTCATCTTATGTGAAATATGCACCTCCTTTAAAGAACTCCTCTTCCTTACATATGTCATACTTTTAATATTGCTCATAGTTTTTTTACTAATAAACCTTGTACATTTTCAACTCTTCACCTCATGTGAGCATTTACTCATTTTTGGGTATTTTCTTTTTACAAGTTGGATTTATCTCCTCCCTACACATGGATTGATGCTATTGGTCCATAGGAACCTTAATTGGACCATAGTCTAAAGATTTCTGAAAATCTAGACCCTTAGGCTAAGGTTCTTTATAGCTATTTTCAATTAATTCCAATTGCACATTGGAAAATTCTTTTTGAATTTCTGTTTCAGGGGAACTCATCTGAATTAGAAGAGATATTTTTCTATCCAAAAATATTCAAAATCTGAATATTCTCTCTCTAGAATATTTTTCTCTCTCTAGGCTAAAACAGATAGAAACAAGGTCTTTATATTTCTGAAGAGGGATTGATTACAGGGAAAGATACTAGACATCAAAAAGGGGGTGGGGGAGGAATCTTACATTCTACCCCACTTAAAAAAAATGCGAGATGTCCTCATCTCGCAAACTGGGATAATTTCGCAAGATGCACGAATATGAGACTTAGAGAAAAATTTTTAATCAAGATTAACCACCAAGATAAGTCTTAAAGAGAGCAAGATTCAAAATACGAACAAGATTTAAACTTTATTCATTCTCGGAACTTATACAGTAAAGATAGAGGAACTCTTTACACTTCCATAAGCCCGTCCATCATATGGTCACAAAAGTAGTCCTCACAAGCTGCACAAGTATAAGGTAACTCATCTATGGGAATGATTCTGTGGGTTATTGCTGCGCCTATCTCAGTGGTATGAGGTGTTCTAACAAAAGGACCTCTGAGAGGCAAGCCAAAAACGGGGTAAAGGCATATCTTCTCATGAGGAAGAAAACACGCCAGTAAGAAGACCCGCTCAGAAAACCCAGGATGCCTTGATCTCATGACGCAGTAGTATCGGGGACCCAAACCCAAAGCTTCAATAACCATGGCCAAGCGGACATTGTTACGAAAGTGCTGCTGACCCCAGGGTGTTACCCTAGTTATGTCTTGATAGGTCCGCCATTTTGTCTGCGCTACAGAAGTTCCCAAGTGAGGGAAAAGTGAGCGCTCATATTGCTCTATAAAATCTTTCTTCACAGACTCCCTTGCGTCTTGAAGGTGAGAAATCATCATGGATAAAACTAATTCTTGTTGCCAAGCCATGAAGGAGATTAAGAAAGAAAGGAGATCGATGGAAGTAAGATTACTGTGAGCGACAAGTAAAAGTTACGACTTATATAAAGGAAGGAGCTAGCGTAACTTAGAAGCCAACGGTAACTTGCCACTGAAGTTTTACCGTCTTTCCATGATTTGGGTTTGACACATTTTTCTATAGAAGGCATTAAGAATTTTGAGATGAAGAGATAAAAGAAGCTTGTAGGCTAAGTCACCTACTTTCATTGAATTCAGATATAAGGCTCACAATATCTGGGGGATAACTTCTTAAACTCCCCAATAGATAAAGAACTTCTTTTGGGCCGTACTCGAATGAAAACCAAAACCTTGGTATCCAAAACACCGATTTTCACTTCTGAACTCATTGTTCTGAAACCTTAAAATAGGCGTGACTCCTGAGAAGTATTCTAGGAAAAGGGTCTTCCTTTTTTAAACAGAAACTTTCTTTTATTTTAGAGAGGGAATAATTATAAGATCAGAAAGGAAGATTCTTACTCCTGTATACCTCGAAGGTTGGGGAGGAATCTTACATTCTACCCCACTTAAAAAGTGCGAGATGTCCTCATCTCGCAAGGTAGAGGACAGCTCTTTTTCTTAAGATCCAATTTTATTCTGGGGTTCCTTATATTCTGGTCAACCCAACAGAACACTAAGATAAATATCCCTTATATAGAACTCATCATTAAATAACAATTCATTCAGATTATATCATTCATATCTTTAACATGATAATGGTCCATTAGACCGAAAAGTTTCCTTCGGAACATTCCTCCACGAAAATTCAGTCAAGCAAGTCCTCAATTTGACATCCCTTAACTTGATCTACCGATCAAGTATTAACAGCAGCAATCTGACAGCACAACCCACTAATCTCATAGTGATTTGCTGAATTCATTATCATCATTCTAGTTATGAATATCATCACAGGGACTCGTCCCATTCATCCTCATTGAGGTTTCGCTCAGCTTATTACATTTCAACCAAATTTCAGGGATCATCATTTTTCAATCAGAATCCAAATCAATTCATCAATTCTCAAACAGAATTAAAAATCATATCAACCACATTCGAAATCATCCTCTGGATAGCAATAATGCTTATAATTTCAAGTCTTAGATTTACTCGTATATACTGTCAGTAAAGAGCTGCAGTATACTTTCGGTATATACGGGTAGTCATGGTCCTTGGAATTATAAGGTAAATACCATCATGTCTAGGCCTCAAGCAAGTCAGGGATTCTATACAATTACAGTACTTCTATCTGAAGACCCAATTACCAAATTACGAATTTTAGTTTGAATATCAATTTGTATGACTTATATCACACAATTACAACCTTTTTGTGTTTCTTGATAAATTTTTGACATATTTGTCTTCTCAGTTGATCTTTATTAACCAAATGCTCTGATACCAACTGTGAGATCCCTGTTCCCCACCGATCAACGGATTCGGGGTACTAGCAGCGGAAGTAGCACATCATGCGTGGGTAGGGGTCTCACACTCGGGGCCTCGCCCACGGATATCCGGACAAGAGACTAATCCGTCGGTTTGTCCAAAACCGAAACTGGAAAAACTTCCTTTACTCGGAAAGCATGGGCGATTCCACCAGGATAACTCTTTACTCTAACGTAGTCAAGATCATTACGGATCAACTGATCTGACTGCACCTTTAACGGTACTTGGTCAAATCAAGGTAGAAACTTGCACTTGGATCATTGGGATCAACGCTTTTTTCCCCATCAAGAGGCACAGCCGTTGATTCCTATCCATAGAACAATTTCTATCCGGGATTTACTTTATCTATCGTAAAAACAAAGTTGAGTCTCGATTTATGGATCCATCAGTCCAGCCTAACCCCATCCGATCCCATGGGTTAGCCAACCGCCCAACCACTGTAGTGATGGGATCCAATTTGGAATTTGGTTAGGTTTTGTCCCGGGTACCAAGGAAAAGAGTTCCAAGGCCCCCTAGCCGGAATTTCATGCAAACATAAAACTAGCCACACCACTTACACACCCAATATGAAAATTGCCTTTTTCTTAGCATCAGCTAACTTTAAAACAATCCTTTAATGAAACCATAGTACCAATGATCACAATCTCCCAATTTATCCAGTTGATTCATAATTTCCCATCATTCCTTCATCAGAGTATCTATGGCATCATTGGCAACTAGAACGCTCACCACCTATCCACACAGAGGCCGTTTCCATAGTTCCTAGCCCATAATACTCGGCAATATAATCACTTATCAAGATGGACTCTCGTTGAAGATCAGCAAGATCAACCAACAGATCCATATAAAAGAGCCATGGACTCATCCGTTGAGGACCAGCAAGGTCAGTCAACCAGATCCATGCCCGGTTTCACAAAACAACTCTTACTCCTTGTTCCAATATCTTCCTCGACGCACGCGTGGGTATCCTGGGCGACCCAGAGCCCGAGCACCGTATGGTCAGCACCCTCTAGGATCCTTCGCAGGTGACCTAGCGCTTCACTCATAGGCCGCTTCCTTGGTCCCTCATCCACCGTACCGGAAGCTCACCATTTTAATCGAACCGAGGCTGGTCAAGACCTCGGCCGACCTTGCTACGCGAGACGTCCTCCATTGACTCTCCGTCAGCAGTTGCAACTTTATCAGTTAGGTCTCCACGACCTTAATCACAAGACGGTCAAAATGCTTTCCCAGCATTCTTGATATAAAACAGCCATTTACAAACAGCATTTACAAACAGTTTACAAATATAATTTCTATATTAACTCTCATTTTTCCACATTATCCCTCATATAATCCACATTACTTATTCCACATTCCATTTATATGTGTACTCATCCAATCACATCATTTTCCATCTCTTCACTTCAGATTCCTTCACATCACATATCATATATTCACATCCATACATCCACATCCACATCCACATCCACATCCATACATCCACATCTACATGCTTACCTCCATTTTCACATCCTCATTTATACATCCACATCCCATATCCACATTCATACATACACATCCATATCCACATCCATACATCCACATCCACATCCATACATCCACATGCATACATCCACTATCACGTCCTCATTCATACATCCACATCCACATACATACATACATCCACATCTACATCCACATTCACATACATCCACATCCACATTCCCATTCACATCTATACATCCACATCTACATCCACATACATACATACATCTATATCCACATTTCCATTCACATCTATACATCCACATCTACATCCACATACATACATACATCCACATCCACATTCCACATTCACATCTATACATCCACATCTACATCCACATTCACATACATCCACATCCACATTCCCATTCACATCTATACATCCACATCCATTCACATCTATACATCCACATCTACATCCACATTCACATCTATGCATATATATCTTCATGCATATATCCATTTTCACGTTCATACATCCACATCTACATTCACATTCACATACATCCACATCCACATTCACATTCACATCTATACATCCACATCTACATCCACATTCACATACATCCACATCCACATTCCCATTCACATCTATACATCCACATCTACATCCACATTCACATCTATGCATATATATCTTCATGCATATATCCATTTTCACGTTCATACATCCACACTCCCATCTCCACATCCACACATCCACATACATACATCCATTTCCACATTCCCATTTATATAACCCCATATACCTTCACATCTAATCTTTTACATCACATCCATTCTCGCCCTATCCCACAACCCATATACATCTTATCCTATCACATACACTTCTTACCTCATCCCCCCATACACATCTTAATTCATCTTATCACCTCCTAACTTATTTCATAAGCATCTTATCACCTCTTATCACACCTCTTATCACATCTCTTATCACCTCCTAACTTATTTCATAAGCATCTTATCAGATCTCTTATCACATCCTATCACATCTCTTATCTATTTATGGAATACAAGAGAATTCTTACATTTGATATAAGATTTCTTTACACATTTATTTATGAATAAATTCTATTTAAGGAGATTAATACTTTCAAAGTAAAAATCAATCTTTTATGCATCTTCCTATGCATAAATTCATTTTTAATGAAAATGACATTTTTGAATTAAATTTTAATCTTTTATGCATTTTTCTATACATAAATTCAATTTAGATGAGAATGACACTTTTGAATTAAAAAATCAATCTTTTATGCATCTTCTTATGCATAAATTCAATTTGGTAGGAATTACACTTTTAGAATAAAAAAATTTCTCTTATGCATCTAAGTTAAGCATAAAATCCATTTATGAGGAAAATCACACTTTTAGTATAAAAAGAATATCTTTTATGCATACCTATATGCATGAAATTCAATTATGATAAAAATCACACTTTTATAATAAAATAATCAACTTTTATGCATACCTCTATACATGAAATCCAATATGATAAAAGTAACACTTTTGATATAAAAATTTTTCCATTATGCATACTTCTATGCATGAAATAAAAATGGTAAAAATAACACTTTTGATATAAAAATTTATCCATTATGCCTAATATTAAAATTCAATTTCTCCATGATTGTAATGAAATTCTTTCAATTAATCTAGGATGATAATTCCTAGAATATGGTAGGAAGTCCTCTTTTTATGCTTTGAATGAGATTATTTTATGCATAATTTTTATAAAAATTTTGCCATAGCTCCGCTGCTATGACTGATAAATCTCAATTTTTCTAAGGGATAATGCTTATCATTAAGAAAATAATTAAAATAATCTCTAATTGGATTATCAATCCATAATGGATTGAATCATTAATATACATAAACTAAAACCATAGAAAAAAGCCATTAATTTGGCCTCAAGCATAGCTTAATCTTGGGTTAAGGAAAAGCTTTATGAAAAGCTTGATTTGGATTGAGAACGGTTCATGAGTATGACCATTTCTTGGGTGAGAGAGAGAATTTACATAAAAATCATTAGAATTTAAATAAATAAAAATTAACTTCAATAGCATTATGTAACTCTTCACTACTATTCAAACTTCAATAGCATTAAAAAAAACCATACCAATTAAACTTCTGAAGCTTGAGAGGGGTTGAGAAGAGAGAAACATTGAGAAATTATAGAAAGATGAATATTCACTAATTACCTTACAACTTGCTTGATTCTTTGTTCACGGTAGAGGCCCCCAACCAATCAATTGGTTAAGTATGTTGATGGAGCCACTAATGGGGATTGAAGAAAGAGGGAAGCTCCAAAAACTAGTGAATTATTAAATGAATTCACAGTTCTTGGCTTAGGTGGAGTAGAGTAACGATGCATAAACACTATATATTTTTCAACAAGGGTGAGGCTTCTATTTATAGGAAAAATTGAGCTCCTAACCAAACAAACTGATTCTAGAATTTTCTAAATCAGTTTGGTCAATATTTGACCATTTTTAGGTCAGTTAAGCTAACTTTTTGGAACTAGACTTGAATGAGGAGAGAGGAGAGATGAAATATCTCAATTTTTATGAGTTTAAAACTCGTTCAAGCATGTGAAATATGCACCTCCTTTAAAGAACTCCCCTTCCTTACATATGTCATATTTTTAATATTGCTCATAGTTTTTTTACTAATAAACCTTGTACATTTTCAACTCTTCATCTTATGTGAAATATGCACCTCCTTTAAAGAACTCCTCTTCCTTACATATGTCATACTTTTAATATTGCTCATAATTTTTTATTAATAAACCTTGTACATTTTCAACTCTTCATCTTATGTGAAATATGCACCTCCTTTAAAGAACTCCTCTTCCTTACATATGTCATACTTTTAATATTGCTCATAATTTTTTACTAATAAACCTTGTACATTTTCAACTCTTCATCTTATGTGAAATATGCACCTCCTTTAAAGAACTCCTCTTCCTTACATATGTCATACTTTTAATATTGCTCATAGTTTTTTTACTAATAAACCTTGTACATTTTCAACTCTTCACCTCATGTGAGCATTTACTCATTTTTGGGTATTTTCTTTTTACAAGTTGGATTTATCTCCTCCCTACACATGGATTGATGCTATTGGTCCATAGGAACCTTAATTGGACCATAGTCTAAAGATTTCTGAAAATCTAGACCCTTAGGCTAAGGTTCTTTATAGCTATTTTCAATTAATTCCAATTGCACATTGGAAAATTCTTTTTGAATTTCTGTTTCAGGGGAACTCATCTGAATTAGAAGAGATATTTTTCTATCCAAAAATATTCAAAATCTGAATATTCTCTCTCTAGAATATTTTTCTCTCTCTAGGCTAAAACAGATAGAAACAAGGTCTTTATATTTCTGAAGAGGGATTGATTACAGGGAAAGATACTAGACATCAAAAAGGGGGTGGGGGAGGAATCTTACACAAGACATGGTTGATAGAACCACAAGTCTATGAACCCTTTGTTAACGCTACTCATGCAGGCACAACATTTATCTCTCAAGCTCATTTTGCAACAAGGAGATTGGGGTCAATGTTCTATGTTTGGAAAGGGAAACTTACCTCCATATTCAATGCAACAAGGTGGAACTTATGTGTATGGTATGCCTATGCATCGGCATCCCCACCAACACACTTGTCTCATATGCACCACTCACCATTCGGACACCCGAGCTATCGGGCTCTAGATACCCTGTCTCTACAAAAGTTAGGGTTTTGGACTAAACCTATTTTTACATCATGGCTGGATAGTATGCTGCCTCATTCCCACAACCTAAAAACTGCAAGATTTGGACCCTGTTTGCTTGGTTAAAGTGGCAATTTACTCACCGGTTGACTTTTCAAAGAAGTCAAAACAGAGAGTACTTTTGCATTGATCGTGGTCAAAGTGATCATATATGAGCGATTTCTTGTTTTAGTGAGGGATTTGTCAAAGATCTTTGGTCTTGTGCAAATATGGGTGGAAAAAGATTAAGAAATTGTAAAGGTGCAAGTCTTTGGAGCATCTTAGAAGTAATGTAGCAAATCTTTATTATCAAGAAAGTGTGTAGAGTTGAAATCTTGGAGTGTTGATCATAAAACATTCCCCCCTCAAACCCCTTATCGGCTTCTTGATCTACAGTTCTGAGCCATCTGCCTTAACCTTCTCCAACATGATATATATATATATTGAAGAGTCCCTCTCCCGCCCACAATATACATATGCTCTATCCAAGCTCCCCATAAATAGCCTAACTATCATCTCCTATTTTTTCTTCCAGGGGCTTCTCACCTTCCAACACCCTCACAATCTCTTTGAACTCCTCTTCCACCCCCTTCAAGCCACTCTCACAGTTTGGAGTTTACTACTTTGCTATGGCTTTCCTGCTACCCCACAGCCCACCAATCTACTGATCTCATTGATTTATCCTTACCAGATGGCATATGCCGTCCCTACCCATATCTCCCCCTCATCTCTAGCCAGGCATTGTAGTACCTCTGGATAGCTGGTAGGTAGGTCGCCCACGACGCTTACCTCTCCCTCCTAAATGATCCTCTACCACCCTACTCGGCGCCTAGCTTAATCATTCACTACCACTGTTGCTTCATCTAGATCAAAGTCATGGAGGCCACCGGCATATGCGAGTTCGACAACACACACATTGCCTTTTGATGAGTACAGTGAAGCCGAGGTTGTCGTTGCTCGCAATTGAATTTTTCTATACTCACACGATCCTAAGGCTGTTGTTGGCAAACTGGCCCTACCCCCAGACGATAATGACGAAGGCACTGAGATGGGCAGCAGGGTGGCTTGCCTCCTCCACCCCCATGATCTTCTTCACCACCACCCCCTCCTCCCCCATTAGGCTCCATGTTTTCACCTCCTCACACACAACTCCCACCCCCACCACCCCCCTCAAGCACCTCTGCTCTTCCTCTTTTTTGTGCCCCACCTTCTCCCCCCCTTCACTTTTCCACTCCACCCCCATCACCCACACCCCCCTCGCCACCTTCACTATCCCTTAAACTTAGGAACATACAAAGCATTCTAGGATATACCCTCCACATCTGCCAAACCCCCACCTTTTCTCGATGTCAGCCTCACCACACCCCCTTCATCATCAACACCCCCTCCACCCTCGTCGCTGGCTCCACAACCCACCACTCGAAGAAGGGGAGATTCTGCCACTATCACCATTCTAGCACGAGGAAGTAGACCCTCTGCCAAACCCTTTGAATTGGTGTGATCCTTTGGACCGCATGGAGTTTGAGCTGGCCGTCATCATCCTAATCAATTGTCAACTCCAAAATCACCCCCCATCACCCACGTCACTGATCACCTTCGACATATATTTCCTTCACCCGTACCTCGACGCCAAGCACACAACCTAGCGGCATGACCACCCATCCCAAACCCACGACGGCGAATACCACCGGCCACCCGCCGCCACTGCTCATCCCATCACATTCAATCTCATGGGTGAGCAGCCGACCGGGCGGATGGTCCTTCCTTAGCAAACCCTTCATATGGTTGGGAGGTCTATTGTAACGCACCTCGCGCACTAAGGTTCGGCCCTGATTACCTTCCCATTCGAAGACAGTGGGCCTGGAAGACGTTCCATGAAGAACAACAGCAGAACCCGAAGTTGCAATTCAACTTCACATGGTTCACGCCGCCCCTGCCAACACAACATATCCATGTACTCAAGAATCCATGGTCAGGCGCTTCCTCGCGAATTCATCCGCCTACGACCACGTCCCCCTGACCCAGCGGTGATTGCCATCTTTAAGTTCTAAAGTCTCAAGGAAACCCAAGCTATCAAAACCTGGCCTTGAGATATACTCAAGTCAAAAGACCTTCTCATTCACTCATTTGTATACAATGGCAACCCCATTTGTGTTTGAAAAGTGCACTAAAGGTTTTTATACTTGGCAAGTCAAAGTCAAGTTCTTGTAAAGGAATCACTTTAGGGGATTGTTAGTGGGAGAGAGAAGTACTTAGAAAATGAAGATATTGCAAAAAAATTATTTGGTTAAGCTGGGATAGAAAAGGGATTAACCATTATTGCATTAGGATTAGGGGATGGATGTATTTATCATTTTAACAAAGTTAAAAGGGACTCAAGTCGATTTGGGCCCAAGGCCAAGGGATAAAGGTGATGTGAAAGGGGCCAAGGGCCAGGACTAGGGTTGGGGGCATGCCCATAGACATGAATAAGTGTAGTGTGAAAGGGTGGCCTAGTATATAAGTGAATATGGGCCAATGTAATATGAATCTTTTGATAATCAAGATTACACAAGTTCTTTGGTTTCTCTTCTTGTTCTAATCTTACGCTAATCTTTTATGCTTTCCTCAATTCTAAGCTAATTATGCTACATTCAGGGTGCCTCTCTCTTTCATTGATATCAAAGCCACGTCTTTATCTAATTTTTTGATTTTTTTAAAATTTCTTACATTTTCTTGGTTTTTATTGAACTTTCTTGATTTCTTGATCAAGAAATGGATATGGTGATTGTGGGATGATGAAAATTTCTTTGATTTTTGGTTGTTCTAAGCTTTTGGGGGGGGGGGGCTATGGGTCAGTGTCTCGAGACAAAATCTGAGGTGGCTACTCTAAATTTGAATGGGAGAACCAAAATTGGGAGAAATTCACTAATCATGATTAGAGATGTTAATCCAAATATTTTTCCTCAATAATCTCTTGCTCTGTGCAATTTCCATGGCCATGGGACCAAATTTTACTCAAATCTTTTGCTATTCTTTGGGACAATCATCAACAAGCAACTCCTCCTTCTATTTCATGAAGCTGGAAGACAAATGATGCGCAACTGATCACAGGCGCAGAAGATCGCAGCTCACATGCAATTTCAACGTCATAAATAAGCGCACCCAAAGCCTAAGTAAGCTTGTGGAGGCCGATTACATGGTGATTCAAGACGATTTGCAGTGATCGTGGCATCTCTATGTATCTGATCGTGGCGATCAACATCCAATTTACGTTCGATTCAACAGTGAAGACCTTCTTTGGCGACGACAGACCACCCTCCTGGTGGATAACCATAGGCATATGCATGGTAGAAGACTTTTGGCATGGCTTCCTGGAGGACTGAGTAGTGATGAGAAGGGCACTCTCATTTTGGCTAGTTTGCTAAGCACGGACAGCAGCAAGACGGGCACCAAAGCTATCTGTAGATGGATATGGAGTCTTCCAACAGCCACCACAAACAATGCCTACGAAAGCAATAACCAGTTTTCTGATCTACCTCCACTCTCCCACCATATCAATGCATACAAACATAGGCTTGAATATGTGAAACTAAGACTACTCTTGCCCATTCACATTTTTGCTACAGATAAGCAGCCTATTGTTGCCTTCGCCTCCCCCTCTCTTGCTAGCTTGGCTTCACTTTCAACTCTTCCAATGCTTGTTGGCTGCTGCAGAGTGAGAGTGATCCTTTGATGTGAAGGGCTGTAATGCACAATGTAATGTAGTAGCACACAGATTGAGTCTACACGAACTTCTTATTACCTCAGTAGTGCACATCGTGGACCAACGAATCCATATCTAAGATTGCTGTTGATCTAAAGTAAGTCTCAAACCCAACTTGTGCCTAGTTTTGACCTAGATATGAGGGTGGGAAGAGCTTGGTGCTGGGAGATCGACAAGCTTCAATGCTCTACACCAACTTCCTAGTGCCTATTGTGGATGTGTGAGGGTACCTTGGCATATGGAGGAGAAGCCGGGGGAGTATGTCTTGAATCCGCCTTGCCACCCCGTGAGTACCTTGGAAAAGTGGTAAGGTAGAGGATTAGGTACCGGTGGTGGTGAAGAAATGGCCCCAACTTGTGCCTAGTTTCAACCTAGATATGAGGGTGGGAAGAGCTTGGCGCCGGGAGATCGGCAAGCTTCAACACTCTACACCAACTTCCTAGTGCCTACTGTGGATGTGTGAGGGTACCTTGGCATATGGAGGAGAAGCCGGGGGAAGTATGTCTTGAATTCGCCTTGCCGTGAGTGCCTTGGAAAAATGGTAAGGTGGAGGATTAAGTACCGGTGGTTAAGAAATGTCCCCAACGTGTGCCTAGTTTCGATCTAGATACGAGGGTGGGAAGAGCTTTGGTCAGAAGATTGGCAAGCTTCAATGCTCCACATCAACTTCCTAGCGCCTATTGTGGATGTATTTTATTGGGCAAGGATTTGGCAAGCATGGAATTTAGTATTGCAATTGATTTCAATCGATTTGATATTGAGATTTGATTGCAAAAACAAATGAGGTGCTACTAAATTTTTTGCAAAGGGCACTTATGCAAGGCACTTGAGGTTACATGTGGATGCCAAGTTACAAATTGTTGTGATTCATGCCTTCGAATAAGGTCCAAGACATTGCCAATGCAAAAGGGACGTGCGGATTGTAATTGGAGAGAAGTTTGATAGTTTTCTGTTGTGGCACTAAATCCTAATTCCAAGAGGGTTAGGACTGCTTCCAAAGTTTTTGCTTAGTCTCATTCTACTCTCCACCAAGGGCTACGTTTGGAGCCCTCAAGTGCTCGATTCGGACTCCTTTTACTTCTCCAATTGGCAAGTCTATCCACAAGACAAAAAGTCTGCCTAATAAAAAAAATAACACTTTATTCTGGCAAAGTGAGAATAGGGTCAGGTTCCCCATACCACCCTAATCTTCCCATCTAGCCTTAGACCTCACCATTCAGGCACCCCGAGCTATCGGGCTACATCCATTTTTTCACTGGATACCCTGGTTTTACAAAAATTAGGTTTTGGACTAAACCTATTTTGACATCATGGCTGGATAGTATGCTCTTGCTACCTCATTCCGACAACCTAAAAACTGCAAGATTTGGACCCTGTTTGCTTGGTCAAAGTGGCAATTTACTCATCGACGATTGACTTTTCAAAGAAGTCAAAACAGAGAGTACTTCTGCATTGATCGTGGTCAAAGTGATCATATATGGGGGTTCTACACGTCATTTCCTCTCTCTATAGAGCTAAAATGCTCGTAATTTGGAATTTGAGAACCCATCCAACCAAAAGACCAAGGTAATACTTGGATGCTTATGATAGTGAGGTTGCTAGTGATTACGGAGAGGAAGATGGTTATACCGACACACCGATAATGGCTATAGCATGGACACCAACAATGGCATTCACATCTATGAAGAAGAAGGTTACCTTGAAGATTATAACTTCGATGAGGGGAGTCATAGCTTTGAAGATCCCACGTATACATAGGGGGTGATGCGGAAGAGGTAGTGCATGCTTATGATTCTCAAGGATATTGGGATGGTGTGAATTCTGGTGGCAATGCATATGCCTATGATGACCGTGATGCCTATGACTACGATATTCATCGTAGTCATGATTCTTTTTATGAGGGCATGTATGACAATGAGGATTTGGTCAATGCGGCAATGGAGATCGGATCTATGAAAGTGAAGAAAAGTTCCAACTTGGCACCACCGGTGAGAGTATTAATGCATGTGACCTTGTGGATGAATTTGATGAGAAGGGTGATGAAGAGGACTATGGGAATTTTGATACAATGCCAACAAGGGATGAATTTGATGAGAATGATGATGAAGTCCTAGGACTATGAGAATTTGGATACAATGCCAACAAGGAGAAATGCAATGCCGATGCTTAATTGTAGTGGAAACTTGAGTATTTTGACGATCTCTATGCAAAATTCTTTAGCTAGAAGGGACCAAAGGTTTCAAGACATGGTTGATAGAACCACAAGTCTATGAACCCTTTGTTAACGCTACTCATGCAGGCACAACATTTATCTCTCAAGCTCATTTTGCAACAAGGAGATTGGGATCAATGTTCTATGTTTGGAAAGGGAAACTTACCTCCATATTCAATGCAACAAGGTGGAACTTATGTGTATGGTATGCCTATGCATCGGCATCCCCACCAACACACTTGTCTCATATACACCACTCACCATTCGGACACCCGAGCTATCGGGCTCTAGATACCCTGTCTCTACAAAAGTTAGGGTTTTGGACTAAACCTATTTTGACATCATGGCTGGATAGTATGCTGCCTCATTCCCACAACCTAAAAACTGCAAGATTTGGACCCTGTTTGCTTGGTTAAAGTGGCAATTTACTCACCGGTTGACTTTTCAAAGAAGTCAAAACAGAGAGTACTTTTGCATTGATCGTGGTCAAAGTGATCATATATGAGCGATTTCTTGTTTTAGTGAGGGATTTGTCAAAGATCTTTGGTCTTGTGCAAATATGGGTGGCAAAAGATTAAGAAATTGTAAAGGTGCAAGTCTTTGGAGCATCTTAGAAGTAATGTAGCAAATCTTTATTATCAAGAAAGTGTGTAGAGTTGAAATCTTGGAGTGTTGATCATAAAACATTCCCCCCTCAAACCCCTTATCGGCTTCTTGATCTACAGTTCCGAGCCATCCGCCTTAACCTTCTCCAACATGATATATATATATTGAAGAGTCCCTCTCCCGCCCACAATATACATATGCTCTATCCAAGCTCCCCATAAATAGCCTAACTATCATCTCCTATTTTTTCTTCCAGGGGCTTCTCACCTTCCAACACCCTCACAATCTCTTTGAACTCCTCTTCCACCCCCTTCAAGCCACTCTCACAGTTTGGAGTTTACTACTTTGCTATGGCTTTCCTGCTACCCCACAGCCCACCAATCTACTGATCTCATTGATTTATCCTTACCAGATGGCATATGCCGCCCCTACCCATATCTCCCCCTCATCTCTAGCCAGGCATTGTAGTACCTCTGGATAGCTGGTAGGTAGGTCGCCCACGACGCTTACCTCTCCCTCCTAAATGATCCTCTACCACCCTACTCGGCGCCTAGCTTAATCATTCACTACCACTGTTGCTTCATCTAGATCAAAGTCATGGAGGCCACCGGCATATGCGAGTTCGACAACACACACATTGCCTTTTGATGAGTACAGTGAAGCCGAGGTTGTCGTTGCTCGCAATTGAATTTTTCTATACTCACACGATCCTAAGGCTGTTGTTGGCAAACTGGCCCTACCCCCAGACGATAATGACGAAGGCACTAAGATGGGCAGCAGGGTGGCTTGCCTCCTCCACCCCCATGATCTTCTTCACCACCACCCCCTCCTCCCCCATTAGGCTCCATGTTTTCACCTCCTCACACACAACTCCCACCCCCACCACCCCCCTCAAGCACCTCTGCTCTTCCTCTTTTTTGTGCCCCACCTTCTCCCCCCCTTCACTTTTCCACTCCACCCCCATCACCCACACCCCCCTCGCCACCTTCACTATCCCTTAAACTTAGGAACATACAAAGCATTCTAGGATATACCCTCCACATCTGCCAAACCCCCACCTTTTCTCGATGTCAGCCTCACCACACCCCCTTCATCATCAACACCCCCTCCACCCTCGTCGCTGGCTCCACAACCCACCACTCGAAGAAGGGGAGATTCTGCCACTATCACCATTCTAGCACGAGGAAGTAGACCCTCTGCCAAACCCTTTGAATTGGTGTGATCCTCTGGACCGCATGGAGTTTGAGCTGGCCGTCATCATCCTAATCAATTGTCAACTCCAAAATCACCCCCCATCACCCACGTCACTGATCACCTTCGACATATATTTCCTTCACCCGTACCTCGACACCAAGCACACAACCTAGCGGCATGACCACCCATCCCAAACCCACGACGGCGAATACCACCGGCCACCCGCCGCCACTGCTCATCCCATCACATTCAATCTCATGGGTGAGCAGCCGGCCGGGCGGATGGTCCTTCCTTAGCAAACCCTTCATATGGTTGGGAGGTCTATTGTAACGCACCTCGCGCACTAAGGTTCAGCCCTGATTACCTTCCCATTCGAAGACAGTGGGCCTGGAAGACGTTCCATGAAGAACAATAGCAGAACCCGAAGTTGCAATTCAACTTCACATGGTTCACGCCGCCCCTGTCAACACAACATATCCATGTACTCAAGAATCCATGGTCAGGCGCTTCCTCGCGAATTCATCCGCCTACGACCACGTCCCCCTGACCCAGCGGTGATTGCCATCTTTAAGTTCTAAAGTCTCAAGGAAACCCAAGCTATCAAAACCTGGCATTGAGATATACTCAAGTCAAAAGACCTTCTCATTCACTCATTTGTATACAATGGCAATCCCATTTGTGTTTGAAAAGTGCACTAAAGGTTTTTATACTTGGCAAGTCAAAGTCAAGTTCTTGTAAAGGAATCACTTTAGGGGATTGTTAGTGGGAGAGAGAAGTACTTAGAAAATGAAGATATTGTAAAAAAATTATTTGGTTAAGCTGGGATAAAAAAGGGATTAACCATTATTGCATTAGGATTAGGGGATGGATGTATTTATCATTTTAACAAAGTTAAAAGGGACTCAAGTCGATTTGGGCCCAAGGCCAAGGGATAAAGGCGATGTGAAAGGGGCCAAGGGCCAGGACTAGGGTTGGGGGCATGCCCATAGACATGAATAAGTGTAGTGTGAAAGGGTGGCCTAGTATATAAGTGAATATGGGCCAATGTAATATGAATCTTTTGATAATCAAGATTACACAAGTTCTTTGGTTTCTCTTCTTGTTCTAATCTTACGCTAATCTTTTATGCTTTCCTCAATTCTAAGCTAATTATGCTACATTCAGGGTGCCTCTCTCTTTCATTGATATCAAAGCCACGTCTTTATCTAATTTTTTGATTTTTTTAAAATTTCTTACATTTTCTTGGTTTTTATTGAACTTTCTTGATTTCTTGATCAAGAAATGGATATGGTGATTGTGGGATGATGAAAATTTCTTTGATTTTTGGTTGTTCTAAGCTTTTGGGGGGGGGGGGGGCTATGGGTCAGTGTCTCGAGAAAAAATCTGAGGTGGCTACTCTAAATTTGAATGGGAGAACCAAAATTGGGAGAAATTCACTAATCATGATTAGAGATGTTAATCCAAATATTTTTCCTCAATAATCTCTTGCTCTGTGCAATTTCCATGGCCATGGGACCAAATTTTACTCAAATCTTTTGCTATTCTTTGGGACAATCATCAACAAGCAACTCCTCCTTCTATTTCATGAAGCTGGAAGACAAATGATGCGCAACTGATCACAGGCGCAGAAGATCGCAGCTCACATGCAATTTCAACGTCATAAATAAGCGCACCCAAAGCCTAAGTAAGCTTGTGGAGGCCAATTACATGGTGATTCAAGACGATTTGCAGTGATCGTGGCATCTCTATGTATCTGATCGTGGCGATCAACATCCAATTTACGTTCGATTCAACAGTGAAGACCTTCTTTGGCGACGACAGACCACCCTCCTGGTGGATAACCATAGGCATATGCATGGTAGAAGACTTTTGGCACGGCTTCCTGGAGGACTGAGTAGTGATGAGAAGGGCACTCTCATTTTGGCTGGTTTGCTAAGCACGGACAGCAGCAAGACGGGCACCAAAGCTATCTGTAGATGGATATGGAGTCTTCCAACAGCCACCACAAACAATGCCTACGAAAGCAATAACCAGTTTTCTGATCTACCTCCACTCTCCCACCATATCAATGCATACAAACATAGGCTTGAATATGTGAAACTAAGACTACTCTTGCCCATTCACATTTTTGCTACAGATAAGCAGCCTATTGTTGCCTTCGCCTCCCCCTCTCTTGCTAGCTTGGCTTCACTTTCAACTCTTCCAATGCTTGTTGGCTGCTGCAGAGTGAGAGTGATCCTTTGATGTGAAGGGCTGTAATGCACAATGTAATGTAGTAGCACACAGATTGAGTCTACACGAACTTCTTATTACCTCAGTAGTGCACATCGTGGACCAACGAATCCATATCTAAGATTGCTGTTGATCTAAAGTAAGTCTCAAACCCAACTTGTGCCTAGTTTTGACCTAGATATGAGGGTGGGAAGAGCTTGGTGCTGGGAGATCGACAAGCTTCAATGCTCTACACCAACTTCCTAGTGCCTATTGTGGATGTGTGAGGGTACCTTGGCATATGGAGGAGAAGCCGGGGGAGTATGTCTTGAATCCACCTTGCCACCCCGTGAGTACCTTGGAAAAGTGGTAAGGTAGAGGATTAGGTACCGGTGGTGGTGAAGAAATGGCCCCAACTTGTGCCTAGTTTCAACCTAGATATGAGGGTGGGAAGAGCTTGGCGCCGGGAGATCGGCAAGCTTCAACACTCTACACCAACTTCCTAGTGCCTACTGTGGATGTGTGAGGGTACCTTGGCATATGGAGGAGAAGCCGGGGGAAGTATGTCTTGAATTCGCCTTGCCGTGAGTGCCTTGGAAAAATGGTAAGGTGGAGGATTAAGTACCGGTGGTTAAGAAATGTCCCCAACGTGTGCCTAGTTTCGATCTAGATACGAGGGTGGGAAGAGCTTTGGTCAGAAGATTGGCAAGCTTCAATGCTCCACATCAACTTCCTAGCGCCTATTGTGGATGTATTTTATTGGGCAAGGATTTGGCAAGCATGGAATTTAGTATTGCAATTGATTTCAATCGATTTGATATTGAGATTTGATTGCAAAAACAAATGAGGTGCTACTAAATTTTTTGCAAAGGGCACTTATGCAAGGCACTTGAGGTTACATGTGGATGCCAAGTTACAAATTGTTGTGATTCATGCCTTCGAATAAGGTCCAAGACATTGCCAATGCAAAAGGGACGTGCGGATTGTAATTGGAGAGAAGTTTGATAGTTTTCTGTTGTGGCACTAAATCCTAATTCCAAGAGGGTTAGGACTGCTTCCAAAGTTTTTGCTTAGTCTCATTCTACTCTCCACCAAGGGCTACGTTTGGAGCCCTCAAGTGCTCGATTCGGACTCCTTTTACTTCTCCAATTGGCAAGTCTATCCACAAGACAAAAAGTCTGCCTAATAAAAAAAATAACACTTTATTCTGGCAAAGTGAGAATAGGGTCAGGTTCCCCATACCACCCTAATCTTCCCATCTAGCCTTAGACCTCACCATTCGGGCACCCCGAGCTATCGGGCTACATCCATTTTTTCACTGGATACCCTGTTTTTACAAAAATTAGGTTTTGGACTAAACCTATTTTGACATCATGGCTGGATAGTATGCTCTTGCTACCTCATTCCGACAACCTAAAAACTGCAAGATTTGGACCCTGTTTGCTTGGTCAAAGTGGCAATTTACTCATCGATTGACTTTTCAAAGAAGTCAAAACAGAGAGTACTTCTGCATTGATCGTGGTCAAAGTGATCATATATGGGGGTTCTACACGTCATTTCCTCTCTCTATAGAGCTAAAATGCTCGTAATTTGGAATTTGAGAACCCATCCAACCGAAAAACCAGGGTAATACTTGGATGCTTATGATAGTGAGGTTGCTAGTGATTACGGAGAGGAAGATGGTTATACCGACACACCGATCATGGCTATAGCATGGACACCAACAATGGCATTCACATCTATGAAGAAGAAGGTTACCTTGAAGATTATAACTTCGATGAGGGGAGTCATAGCTTTGAAGATCCCACGTATACATAGGGGGTGATGCGGAAGAGGTAGTGCATGCTTATGATTCTCAAGGATATTGGGATGGTGTGAATTCTGGTGGCAATGCATATGCCTATGATGACCGTGATGCCTATGACTACGATATTCATCGTAGTCATGATTCTTTTTATGAGGGCATGTATGACAATGAGGATTTGGTCAATGCGGCAATGGAGATCGGATCTATGAAAGTGAAGAAAAGTTCCAACTTGGCACCACCGGTGAGAGTATTAATGCATGTGACCTTGTGGATGAATTTGATGAGAAGGGTGATGAAGAGGACTACGAGAATTTTGATACAATGCCAACAAGGGATGAATTTGATGAGAATGATGATGAAGTCCTAGGACTATGAGAATTTGGATACAATGCCAACAAGGAGAAATGCAATGCCGATGCTTAATTGTAGTGGAAACTTGAGTATTTTGACGATCTCTATGCAAAATTCTTTAGCTAGAAGGGACCAAAGGTTTCAAGACATGGTTGATAGAACCACAAGTCTATGAACCCTTTGTTAACGCTACTCATGCAGGCACAACATTTATCTCTCAAGCTCATTTTGCAACAAGGAGATTGGGATCAATGTTCTATGTTTGGAAAGGGAAACTTACCTCCATATTCAATGCAACAAGGTGGAACTTATGTGTATGGTATGCCTATGCATCGGCATCCCCACCAACACACTTGTCTCATATGCACCACTCACCATTCGGACACCCGAGCTATCGGGCTCTAGATACCCTGTCTCTACAAAAGTTAGGGTTTTGGACTAAACCTATTTTGACATCATGGCTGGATAGTATGCTGCCTCATTCCCACAACCTAAAAACTGCAAGATTTGGACCCTGTTTGCTTGGTTAAAGTGGCAATTTACTCACCGGTTGACTTTTCAAAGAAGTCAAAACAGAGAGTACTTTTGCATTGATCGTGGTCAAAGTGATCATATATGAGCGATTTCTTGTTTTAGTGAGGGATTTGTCAAAGATCTTTGGTCTTGTGCAAATATGGGTGGCAAAAGATTAAGAAATTGTAAAGGTGCAAGTCTTTGGAGCATCTTAGAAGTAATGTAGCAAATCTTTATTATCAAGAAAGTGTGTAGAGTTGAAATCTTGGAGTGTTGATCATAAAACATTCCCCCCTCAAACCCCTTATCGGCTTCTTGATCTACAGTTCCGAGCCATCCGCCTTAACCTTCTCCAACATGATATATATATATTGAAGAGTCCCTCTCCCGCCCACAATATACATATGCTCTATCCAAGCTCCCCATAAATAGCCTAACTATCATCTCCTATTTTTTCTTCCAGGGGCTTCTCACCTTCCAACACCCTCACAATCTCTTTGAACTCCTCTTCCACCCCCTTCAAGCCACTCTCACAGTTTGGAGTTTACTACTTTGCTATGGCTTTCCTGCTACCCCACAGCCCACCAATCTACTGATCTCATTGATTTATCCTTACCAGATGGCATATGCCGCCCCTACCCATATCTCCCCCTCATCTCTAGCCAGGCATTGTAGTACCTCTGGATAGCTGGTAGGTAGGTCGCCCACGACGCTTACCTCTCCCTCCTAAATGATCCTCTACCACCCTACTCGGCGCCTAGCTTAATCATTCACTACCACTATTGCTTCATCTAGATCAAAGTCATGGAGGCCACCGGCATATGCCAGTTCGACAACACACACATTGCCTTTTGATGAGTACAGTGAAGCCGAGGTTGTCGTTGCTCGCAATTGAATTTTTCTATACTCACACGATCCTAAGGCTGTTGTTGGCAAACTGGCCCTACCCCCAGACGATAATGACGAAGGCACTGAGATGGGCAGCAGGGTGGCTTGCCTCCTCCACCCCCATGATCTTCTTCACCACCACCCCCTCCTCCCCCATTAGGCTCCATGTTTTCACCTCCTCACACACAACTCCCACCCCCACCACCCCCCTCAAGCACCTCTGCTCTTCCTCTTTTTTGTGCCCCACCTTCTCCCCCCCTTCACTTTTCCACTCCACCCCCATCACCCACACCCCCCTCGCCACCTTCACTATCCCTTAAACTTAGGAACATACAAAGCATTCTAGGATATACCCTCCACATCTGCCAAACCCCCACCTTTTCTCGATGTCAGCCTCACCACACCCCCTTCATCATCAACACCCCCTCCACCCTCGTTCGCTGGCTCCACAACCCACCACTCGAAGAAGGGGAGATTCTGCCACTATCACCATTCTAGCACGAGGAAGTAGACCCTCTGCCAAACCCTTTGAATTGGTGTGATCCTCTGGACCGCATGGAGTTTGAGCTGGCCGTCATCATCCTAATCAATTGTCAACTCCAAAATCACCCCCCATCACCCACGTCACTGATCACCTTCGACATATATTTCCTTCACCCGTACCTCGACGCCAAGCACACAACCTAGCGGCATGACCACCCATCCCAAACCCACGACGGCGAATACCACCGGCCACCCGCCGCCACTGCTCATCCCATCACATTCAATCTCATGGGTGAGCAGCCGGCCGGGCGGATGGTCCTTCCTTAGCAAACCCTTCATATGGTTGGGAGGTCTATTGTAACGCACCTCGCGCACTAAGGTTCACCCCTGATTACCTTCCCATTCGAAGACAGTGGGCCTGGAAGACGTTCCATGAAGAACAACAGCAGAACCCGAAGTTGCAATTCAACTTCACATGGTTCACGCCGCCCCTGTCAACACAACATATCCATGTACTCAAGAATCCATGGTCAGGCGCTTCCTTGCGAATTCATCCGCCTACGACCACGTCCCCCTGACCCAGCGGTGATTGCCATCTTTAAGTTCTAAAGTCTCAAGGAAACCCAAGCTATCAAAACCTGGCCTTGAGATATACTCAAGTCAAAAGACCTTGTCATTCACTCATTTGTATACAATGGCAATCCCATTTGTGTTTGAAAAGTGCACTAAAGGTTTTTATACTTGGCAAGTCAAAGTCAAGTTCTTGTAAAGGAATCACTTTAGGGGATTGTTAGTGGGAGAGAGAAGTACTTAGAAAATGAAGATATTGCAAACAAATTATTTGGTTAAGCTGGGATAAAAAAGGGATTAACCATTATTGCATTAGGATTAGGGGATGGATGTATTTATCATTTTAACAAAGTTAAAAGGGACTCAAGTCGATTTGGGCCCAAGGCCAAGGGATAAAGGCGATGTGAAAGGGGCCAAGGGCCAGGACTAGGGTTGGGGGCATGCCCATAGACATGAATAAGTGTAGTGTGAAAGGGTGGCCTAGTATATAAGTGAATATGGGCCAATGTAATATGAATCTTTTGATAATCAAGATTACACAAGTTCTTTGGTTTCTCTTCTTGTTCTAATCTTACGCTAATCTTTTATGCTTTCCTCAATTCTAAGCTAATTATGCTACATTCAGGGTGCCTCTCTCTTTCATTGATATCAAAGCCACGTCTTTATCTAATTTTTTGATTTTTTTAAAATTTCTTACATTTTCTTGGTTTTTATTGAACTTTCTTGATTTCTTGATCAAGAAATGGATATGGTGATTGTGGGATGATGAAAATTTCTTTGATTTTTGGTTGTTCTAAGCTTTTGGGGGGGGGGGGGGGGCTATGGGTCAGTGTCTCGAGAAAAAATCTGAGGTGGCTACTCTAAATTTGAATGGGAGAACCAAAATTGGAAGAAATTCACTAATCATGATTAGAGATGTTAATCCAAATATTTTTCCTCAATAATCTCTTGCTCTGTGCAATTTCCATGGCCATGGGACCAAATTTTACTCAAATCTTTTGCTATTCTTTGGGACAATCATCAACAAGCAACTCCTCCTTCTATTTCATGAAGCTGGAAGACAAATGATGCGCAACTGATCACAGGCGCAGAAGATCGCAGCTCACATGCAATTTCAACGTCATAAATAAGCGCACCCAAAGCCTAAGTAAGCTTGTGGAGGCCGATTACATGGTGATTCAAGACGATTTGCAGTGATCGTGGCATCTCTATGTATCTGATCGTGGCGATCAACATCCAATTTACGTTCGATTCAACAGTGAAGACCTTCTTTGGCGACGACAGACCACCCTCCTGGTGGATAACCATAGGCATATGCATGGTAGAAGACTTTTGGCACGGCTTCCTGGAGGACTGAGTAGTGATGAGAAGGGCACTCTCATTTTGGCTGGTTTGCTAAGCACGGACAGCAGCAAGACGGGCACCAAAGCTATCTGTAGATGGATATGGAGTCTTCCAACAGCCACCACAAACAATGCCTACGAAAGCAATAACCAGTTTTCTGATCTACCTCCACTCTCCCACCATATCAATGCATACAAACATAGGCTTGAATATGTGAAACTAAGACTACTCTTGCCCATTCACATTTTTGCTACAGATAAGCAGCCTATTGTTGCCTTCGCCTCCCCCTCTCTTGCTAGCTTGGCTTCACTTTCAACTCTTCCAATGCTTGTTGGCTGCAGAGTGAGAGTGATCCTTTGATGTGAAGGGCTGTAATGCACAATGTAATGTAGTAGCACACAGATTGAGTCTACACGAACTTCTTATTACCTCAGTAGTGCACATCGTGGACCAACGAATCCATATCTAAGATTGCTGTTGATCTAAAGTAAGTCTCAAACCCAACTTGTGCCTAGTTTTGACCTAGATATGAGGGTGGGAAGAGCTTGGTGCTGGGAGATCGACAAGCTTCAATGCTCTACACCAACTTCCTAGTGCCTATTGTGGATGTGTGAGGGTACCTTGGCATATGGAGGAGAAGCCGGGGGAGTATGTCTTGAATCCGCCTTGCCACCCCGTGAGTACCTTGGAAAAGTGGTAAGGTAGAGGATTAGGTACCGATGGTGGTGAAGAAATGGCCCCAACTTGTGCCTAGTTTCAACCTAGATATGAGGGTGGGAAGAGCTTGGCGCCGGGAGATCGGCAAGCTTCAACACTCTACACCAACTTCCTAGTGCCTACTGTGGATGTGTGAGGGTACCTTGGCATATGGAGGAGAAGCCGGGGGAAGTATGTCTTGAATTCGCCTTTCCTTGAGTGCCTTGGAAAAATGGTAAGGTGGAGGATTAAGTATCGGTGGTTAAGAAATGTCCCCAACGTGTGCCTAGTTTCGATCTAGATACGAGGGTGGGAAGAGCTTTGGTCAGAAGATTGGCAAGCTTCAATGCTCCACATCAACTTCCTAGCGCCTATTGTGGATGTATTTTATTGGGCAAGGATTTGGCAAGCATGGAATTTAGTATTGCAATTGATTTCAATCGATTTGATATTGAGATTTGATTGCAAAAACAAATGAGGTGCTACTAAATTTTTTGCAAAGGGCACTTATGCAAGGCACTTGAGGTTACATGTGGATGCCAAGTTACAAATTGTTGTGATTCATGCCTTCGAATAAGGTCCAAGACATTGCCAATGCAAAAGGGACGTGCGGATTGTAATTGGAGAGAAGTTTGATAGTTTTCTGTTGTGGCACTAAATCCTAATTCCAAGAGGGTTAGGACTGCTTCCAAAGTTTTTGCTTAGTCTCATTCTACTCTCCACCAAGGGCTATGTTTGGAGCCCTCAAGTGCTAGATTCGGACTCCTTTTACTTCTCCAATTGGCAAGTCTATCCACAAGACAAAAAGTCTGCCTAATAAAAAAAATAACACTTTATTCTGGCAAAGTGAGAATAGGGTCAGGTTCCCCATACCACCCTAATCTTCCCATCTAGCCTTAGACCTCACCATTCGGGCACCCCGAGCTATCGGGCTACATCCATTTTTTCACTGGATACCCTGTTTTTACAAAAATTAGGTTTTGGACTAAACCTATTTTGACATCATGGCTGGATAGTATGCTCTTGCTACCTCATTCCGACAACCTAAAAACTGCAAGATTTGGACCCTGTTTGCTTGGTCAAAGTGGCAATTTACTCATCGATTAACTTTTCAAAGAAGTCAAAACAGAGAGTACTTCTGCATTGATCGTGGTCAAAGTGATCATATATGGGGGTTCTACACGTCATTTCCTCTCTCTATAGAGCTAAAATGCTCGTAATTTGGAATTTGAGAACCCATCCAACCAAAAAACCAGGGTAATACTTGGATGCTTATGATAGTGAGGTTGCTAGTGATTACGGAGAGGAAGATGGTTATACCGACACACCGATAATGGCTATAGCATGGACACCAACAATGGCATTCACATCTATGAAGAAGAAGGTTACCTTGAAGATTATAACTTCGATGAGGGGAGTCATAGCTTTGAAGATCCCACGTATACATAGGGGGTGATGCGGAAGAGGTAGTGCATGCTTATGATTCTCAAGGATATTGGGATGGTGTGAATTCTGGTGGCAATGCATATGCCTATGATGACCGTGATGCCTATGACTACGATATTCATCGTAGTCATGATTCTTTTTATGAGGGCATGTATGACAATGAGGATTTGGTCAATGCGGCAATGGAGATCGGATCTATGAAAGTGAAGAAAAGTTCCAACTTGGCACCACCGGTGAGAGTATTAATGCATGTGACCTTATGGATGAATTTGATGAGAAGGGTGATGAAGAGGACTACGAGAATTTTGATACAATGCCAACAAGGGATGAATTTGATGAGAATGATGATGAAGTCCTAGGACTATGAGAATTTGGATACAATGCCAACAAGGAGAAATGCAATGCCGATGCTTAATTGTAGTGGAAACTTGAGTATTTTGACGATCTCTATGCAAAATTCTTTAGCTAGAAGGGACCAAAGGTTTCAAGACATGGTTGATAGAACCACAAGTCTATGAACCCTTTGTTAACGCTACTCATGCAGGCACAACATTTATCTCTCAAGCTCATTTTGCAACAAGGAGATTGGGATCAATGTTCTATGTTTGGAAAGGGAAACTTACCTCCATATTCAATGCAACAAGGTGGAACTTATGTGTATGGTATGCCTATGCATCGGCATCCCCACCAACACACTTGTCTCATATGCACCACTCACCATTCGGACACCCGAGCTATCGGGCTCTAGATACCCTGTCTCTACAAAAGTTAGGGTTTTGGACTAAACCTATTTTGACATCATGGCTGGATAGTATGCTGCCTCATTCCCACAACCTAAAAACTGCAAGATTTGGACCCTGTTTGCTTGGTTAAAGTGGCAATTTACTCACCGGTTGACTTTTCAAAGAAGTCAAAACAGAGAGTACTTTTGCATTGATCGTGGTCAAAGTGATCATATATGAGCGATTTCTTGTTTTAGTGAGGGATTTGTCAAAGATCTTTGGTCTTGTGCAAATATGGGTGGCAAAAGATTAAGAAATTGTAAAGGTGCAAGTCTTTGGAGCATCTTAGAAGTAATGTAGCAAATCTTTATTATCAAGAAAGTGTGTAGAGTTGAAATCTTGGAGTGTTGATCATAAAACATTTCCCCCTCAAACCCCTTATCGGCTTCTTGATCTACAGTTCCGAGCCATCCGCCTTAACCTTCTCCAACATGATATATATATATTGAAGAGTCCCTCTCCCGCCCACAATATACATATGCTCTATCCAAGCTCCCCATAAATAGCCTAACTATCATCTCCTATTTTTTCTTCCAGGGGCTTCTCACCTTCCAACACCCTCACAATCTCTTTGAACTCCTCTTCCACCCCCTTCAAGCCACTCTCACAGTTTGGAGTTTACTACTTTGCTATGGCTTTCCTGCTACCCCACAGCCCACCAATCTACTGATCTCATTGATTTATCCTTACCAGATGGCATATGCCGCCCCTACCCATATCTCCCCCTCATCTCTAGCCAGGCATTGTAGTACCTCTGGATAGCTGGTAGGTAGGTCGCCCACGACGCTTACCTCTCCCTCCTAAATGATCCTCTACCACCCTACTCGGCGCCTAGCTTAATCATTCACTACCACTGTTGCTTCATCTAGATCAAAGTCATGGAGGCCACCGGCATATGCCAGTTCGACAACACACACATTGCCTTTTGATGAGTACAGTGAAGCCGAGGTTGTCGTTGCTCGCAATTGAATTTTTCTATACTCACACGATCCTAAGGCTGTTGTTGGGAAACTGGCCCTACCCCCAGACGATAATGACGAAGGCACTGAGATGGGCAGCAGGGTGGCTTGCCTCCTCCACCCCCATGATCTTCTTCACCACCACCCCTCCTCCCCCATTAGGCTCCATGTTTTCACCTCCTCACACACAACTCCCACCCCCACCACCCCCCTCAAGCACCTCTGCTCTTCCTCTTTTTTGTGCCCCACCTTCTCCCCCCCTTCACTTTTCCACTCCACCCCCATCACCCACACCCCCCTCGCCACCTTCACTATCCCTTAAACTTAGGAACATACAAAGCATTCTAGGATATACCCTCCACATCTGCCAAACCCCCACCTTTTCTCGATGTCAGCCTCACCACACCCCCTTCATCATCAACACCCCCTCCACCCTCGTTCGCTGGCTCCACAACCCACCACTCGAAGAAGGGGAGATTCTGCCACTATCACCATTCTAGCACGAGGAAGTAGACCCTCTGCCAAACCCTTTGAATTGGTGTGATCCTCTGGACCGCATGGAGTTTGAGCTGGCCGTCATCATCCTAATCAATTGTCAACTCCAAAATCACCCCCCATCACCCACGTCACTGATCACCTTCGACATATATTTCCTTCACCCGTACCTCGACGCCAAGCACACAACCTAGCGGCATGACCACCCATCCCAAACCCACGACGGCGAATACCACCGGCCACCCGCCGCCACTGCTCATCCCATCACATTCAATCTCATGGGTGAGCAGCCGGCCGGGCGGATGGTCCTTCCTTAGCAAACCCTTCATATGGTTGGGAGGTCTATTGTAACGCACCTCGCGCACTAAGGTTCGGCCCTGATTACCTTCCCATTCGAAGACAGTGGGCCTGGAAGACGTTCCATGAAGAACAACAGCAGAACCCGAAGTTGCAATTCAACTTCACATGGTTCACGCCGCCCCTGTCAACACAACATATCCATGTACTCAAGAATCCATGGTCAGGCGCTTCCTCGCGAATTCATCCGCCTACGACCACGTCCCCCTGACCCAGCGGTGATTGCCATCTTTAAGTTCTAAAGTCTCAAGGAAACCCAAGCTATCAAAACCTGGCCTTGAGATATACTCAAGTCAAAAGACCTTCTCATTCACTCATTTGTATACAAGGGAAACCCCATTTGTGTTTGAAAAGTGCACTAAAGGTTTTTATACTTGGCAAGTCAAAGTCAAGTTCTTGTAAAGGAATCACTTTAGGGGATTGTTAGTGGGAGAGAGAAGTACTTAGAAAATGAAGATATTGCAAAAAAATTATTTGGTTAAGCTGGGATAAAAAAGGGATTAACCATTATTGCATTAGGATTAGGGGATGGATGTATTTATCATTTTAACAAAGTTAAAAGGGACTCAAGTCGATTTGGGCCCAAGGCCAAGGGATAAAGGCGATGTGAAAGGGGCCAAGGGCCAGGACTAGGGTTGGGGGCATGCCCATAGACATGAATAAGTGTAGTGTGAAAGGGTGGCCTAGTATATAAGTGAATATGGGCCAATGTAATATGAATCTTTTGATAATCAAGATTACACAAGTTCTTTGGTTTCTCTTCTTGTTCTAATCTTACGCTAATCTTTTATGCTTTCCTCAATTCTAAGCTAATTATGCTAAATTCAGGGTGCCTCTCTCTTTCATTGATATCAAAGCCACGTCTTTATCTAATTTTTTGATTTTTTTAAAATTTCTTACATTTTCTTGGTTTTTATTGAACTTTCTTGATTTCTTGATCAAGAAATGGATATGGTGATTGTGGGATGATGAAAATTTCTTTGATTTTTGGTTGTTCTAAGCTTTTGGGGGGGGGGGGGGGCTATGGGTCAGTGTCTCGAGACAAAATCTGAGGTGGCTACTCTAAATTTGAATGGGAGAACCAAAATTGGGAGAAATTCACTAATCATGATTAGAGATGTTAATCCAAATATTTTTCCTCAATAATCTCTTGCTCTGTGCAATTTCCATGGCCATGGGACCAAATTTTACTCAAATCTTTTGCTATTCTTTGGGACAATCATCAACAAGCAACTCCTCCTTCTATTTCATGAAGTTGGAAGACAAATGATGCGCAACTGATCACAGGCGCAGAAGATCGCAGCTCACATGCAATTTCAACGTCATAAATAAGCGCACCCAAAGCCTAAGTAAGCTTGTGGAGGCCGATTACATGGTGATTCAAGACGATTTGCAGTGATCGTGGCATCTCTATGTATCTGATCGTGGCGATCAACATCCAATTTACGTTCGATTCAACAGTGAAGACCTTCTTTGGCGACGACAGACCACCCTCCTGGTGGATAACCATAGGCATATGCATGGTAGAAGACTTTTGGCACGGCTTCCTGGAGGACTGAGTAGTGATGAGAAGGGCACTCTCATTTTGGTTAGTTTGCTAAGCACGGACAGCAGCAAGACGGGCACCAAAGCTATCTGTAGATGGATATGGAGTCTTCCAACAGCCACCACAAACAATGCCTACGAAAGCAATAACCAGTTTTCTGATCTACCTCCACTCTCCCACCATATCAATGCATACAAACATAGGCTTGAATATGTGAAACTAAGACTACTCTTGTCCATTCACATTTTTGCTACAGATAAGCAGCCTATTGTTGCCTTCGCCTCCCCCTCTCTTGCTAGCTTGGCTTCACTTTCAACTCTTCCAATGCTTGTTGGCTGCTGCAGAGTGAGAGTGATCCTTTGATGTGAAGGGCTGTAATGCACAATGTAATGTAGTAGCACACAGATTGAGTCTACACGAACTTCTTATTACCTCAGTAGTGCACATCGTGGACCAACGAATCCATATCTAAGATTGCTGTTGATCTAAAGTAAGTCTCAAACCCAACTTGTGCCTAGTTTTGACCTAGATATGAGGGTGGGAAGAGCTTGGTGCTGGGAGATCGACAAGCTTCAATGCTCTACACCAACTTCCTAGTGCCTATTGTGGATGTGTGAGGGTACCTTGGCATATGGAGGAGAAGCCGGGGGAGTATGTCTTGAATCCGCCTTGCCACCCCGTGAGTACCTTGGAAAAGTGGTAAGGTAGAGGATTAGGTACCGATGGTGGTGAAGAAATGGCCCCAACTTGTGCCTAGTTTCAACCTAGATATGAGGGTGGGAAGAGCTTGGCGCCGGGAGATCGGCAAGCTTCAACACTCTACACCAACTTCCTAGTGCCTACTGTGGATGTGTGAGGGTACCTTGGCATATGGAGGAGAAGCCGGGGGAAGTATGTCTTGAATTCGCCTTGCCGTGAGTGCCTTGGAAAAATGGTAAGGTGGAGGATTAAGTACCGGTGGTTAAGAAATGTCCCCAACGTGTGCCTAGTTTCGATCTAGATACGAGGGTGGGAAGAGCTTTGGTCAGAAGATTGGCAAGCTTCAATGCTCCACATCAACTTCCTAGCGCCTATTGTGGATGTATTTTATTGGGCAAGGATTTGGCAAGCATGGAATTTAGTATTGCAATTGATTTCAATCGATTTGATATTGAGATTTGATTGCAAAAACAAATGAGGTGCTACTAAATTTTTTGCAAAGGGCACTTATGCAAGGCACTTGAGGTTACATGTGGATGCCAAGTTACAAATTGTTGTGATTCATGCCTTCGAATAAGGTCCAAGACATTGCCAATGCAAAAGGGACGTGCGGATTGTAATTGGAGAGAAGTTTGATAGTTTTCTGTTGTGGCACTAAATCCTAATTCCAAGAGGGTTAGGACTGCTTCCAAAGTTTTTGCTTAGTCTCATTCTACTCTCCACCAAGGGCTACGTTTGGAGCCCTCAAGTGCTCGATTCGGACTCCTTTTACTTCTCCAATTGGCAAGTCTATCCACAAGACAAAAAGTCTGCCTAATAAAAAAAATAACACTTAATTTTGGCAAAGTGAGAATAGGGTCAGGTTCCCCATACCACCCTAATCTTCCCATCTAGCCTTAGACCTCACCATTCGGGCACCCCGAGCTATCGGGCTACATCCATTTTTTCACTGGATACCCTGTTTTTACAAAAATTAGGTTTTGGACTAAACCTATTTTGACATCATGGCTGGATAGTATGCTCTTGCTACCTCATTCCGACAACCTAAAAACTGCAAGATTTGGACCCTGTTTGCTTGGTCAAAGTGGCAATTTACTCATCGATTGACTTTTCAAAGAAGTCAAAACAGAGAGTACTTCTGCATTGATCGTGGTCAAAGTGATCATATATGGGGGTTCTACACGTCATTTCCTCTCTCTATAGAGCTAAAATGCTCGTAATTTGGAATTTGAGAACCCATCCAACCGAAAAACCAGGGTAATACTTGGATGCTTATGATAGTGAGGTTGCTAGTGATTACGGAGAGGAAGATGGTTATACCGACACACCGATAATGGCTATAGCATGGACACCAACAATGGCATTCACATCTATGAAGAAGAAGGTTACCTTGAAGATTATAACTTCGATGAGGGGAGTCATAGCTTTGAAGATCCCACGTATACATAGGGGGTGATCCGGAAGAGGTAGTGCATGCTTATGATTCTCAAGGATATTGGGATGGTGTGAATTCTGGTGGCAATGCATATGCCTATGATGACCGTGATGCCTATGACTACGATATTCATCGTAGTCATGATTCTTTTTATGAGGGCATGTATGACAATGAGGATTTGGTCAATGCGGCAATGGAGATCGGATCTATGAAAGTGAAGAAAAGTTCCAACTTGGCACCACCGGTGAGAGTATTAATGCATGTGACCTTGTGGATGAATTTGATGAGAAGGGTGATGAAGAGGACTACGAGAATTTTGATACAATGCCAACAAGGGATGAATTTGATGAGAATGATGATGAAGTCCTAGGACTATGAGAATTTGGATACAATGCCAACAAGGAGAAATGCAATGCCGATGCTTAATGATAGTGGAAACTTGAGTATTTTGACGATCTCTATGCAAAATTCTTTAGCTAGAAGGGACCAAAGGTTTCAAGACATGGTTGATAGAACCACAAGTCTATGAACCCTTTGTTAACGCTACTCATGCAGGCACAACATTTATCTCTCAAGCTCATTTTGCAACAAGGAGATTGGGATCAATGTTCTATGTTTGGAAAGGGAAACTTACCTCCATATTCAATGCAACAAGGTGGAACTTATGTGTATGGTATGCCTATGCATCGGCATCCCCACCAACACACTTGTCTCATATGCACCACTCACCATTCGGACACCCGAGCTATCGGGCTCTAGATACCCTGTCTCTACAAAAGTTAGGGTTTTGGACTAAACCTATTTTGACATCATGGCTGGATAGTATGCTGCCTCATTTCCACAACCTAAAAACTGCAAGATTTGGACCCTGTTTGCTTGGTTAAAGTGGCAATTTACTCACCGGTTGACTTTTCAAAGAAGTCAAAACAGAGAGTACTTTTGCATTGATCGTGGTCAAAGTGATCATATATGAGCGATTTCTTGTTTTAGTGAGGGATTTGTCAAAGATCTTTGGTCTTGTGCAAATATGGGTGGCAAAAGATTAAGAAATTGTAAAGGTGCAAGTCTAGAAGTAATGTAGCAAATCTTTATTATCAAGAAAGTGTGTAGAGTTGAAATCTTGGAGTGTTGATCATAAAACATTCCCCCCTCAAACCCCTTATCGGCTTCTTGATCTACAGTTCCGAGCCATCCGCCTTAACCTTCTCCAACATGATATATATATATTGAAGAGTCCCTCTCCCGCCCACAATATACATATGCTCTATCCAAGCTCCCCATAAATAGCCTAACTATCATCTCCTATTTTTTCTTCCAGGGGCTTCTCACCTTCCAACACCCTCACAATCTCTTTGAACTCCTCTTCCACCCCTTTCAAGCCACTCTCACAGTTTGGAGTTTACTACTTTGCTATGGCTTTCCTGCTACCCCACAGCCCACCAATCTACTGATCTCATTGATTTATCCTTACCAGATGGCATATGCCGCCCCTACCCATATCTCCCCCTCATCTCTAGCCAGGCATTGTAGTACCTCTGGATAGCTGGTAGGTAGGTCGCCCACGACGCTTACCTCTCCCTCCTAAATGATCCTCTACCACCCTACTCGGCGCCTAGCTTAATCATTCACTACCACTGTTGCTTCATCTAGATCAAAGTCATGGAGGCCACCGGCATATGCCAGTTCGACAACACACACATTGCCTTTTGATGTGTACAGTGAAGCCGAGGTTGTCGTTGCTCGCAATTGAATTTTTCTATACTCACACGATCCTAAGGCTGTTGTTGGCAAACTGGCCCTACCCCCAGACGATAATGACGAAGGCACTAAGATGGGCAGCAGGGTGGCTTGCCTCCTCCACCCCCATGATCTTCTTCACCACCACCCCCTCCTCCCCCATTAGGCTCCATGTTTTCACCTCCTCACACACAACTCCCACCCCCACCACCCCCCTCAAGCACCTCTGCTCTTCCTCTTTTTTGTGCCCCACCTTCTCCCCCCCTTCACTTTTCCACTCCACCCCCATCACCCACACCCCCCTCGCCACCTTCACTATCCCTTAAACTTAGGAACATACAAAGCATTCTAGGATATACCCTCCACATCTACCAAACCCCCACCTTTTCTCGATGTCAGCCTCACCACACCCCCTTCATCATCAACACCCCCTCCACCCTCGTCGCTGGCTCCACAACCCACCACTCGAAGAAGGGGAGATTCTGCCACTATCACCATTCTAACACGAGGAAGTAGACCCTCTGCCAAACCCTTTGAATTGGTGTGATCCTCTGGACCGCATGGCGTTTGAGCTGGCCGTCATCATCCTAATCAATTGTCAACTCCAAAATCACCCCCCATCACCCACGTCACTGATCACCTTCGACATATATTTCCTTCACCCGTACCTCGACGCCAAGCACACAACCTAGCGGCATGACCACCCATCCCAAACCCACGACGGCGAATACCACGGGCCACCCGCCGCCACTGCTCATCCCATCACATTCAATCTCATGGGTGAGCAGCCGGCCGGGCGGATGGTCCTTCCTTAGCAAACCCTTCATATGGTTGGGAGGTCTATTGTAACGCACCTCGCGCACTAAGGTTCGGCCCTGATTACCTTCCCATTCGAAGACAGTGGGCCTGGAAGACGTTCCATGAAGAACAACAGCAGAACCCGAAGTTGCAATTCAACTTCACATGGTTCACGCCGCCCCTGTCAACACAACATATCCATGTACTCAAGAATCCATGGTCAGGCGCTTCCTCGCGAATTCATCCGCCTACGACCACGTCCCCCTGACCCAGCGGTGATTGCCATCTTTAAGTTCTAAAGTCTCAAGGAAACCCAAGCTATCAAAACCTGGCCTTGAGATATACTCAAGTCAAAAGACCTTGTCATTCACTCATTTGTATACAATGGCAACCCCATTTGTGTTTGAAAAGTGCACTAAAGGTTTTTATACTTGGCAAGTCAAAGTCAAGTTCTTGTAAAGGAATCACTTTAGGGGATTGTTAGTGGGAGAGAGAAGTACTTAGAAAATGAAGATATTGCAAAAAAATTATTTGGTTAAGCTGGGATAAAAAAGGGATTAACCATTATTGCATTAGGATTAGGGGATGGATGTATTTATCATTTTAACAAAGTTAAAAGGGACTCAAGTCGATTTGGGCCCAAGGCCAAGGGATAAAGGCGATGTGAAAGGGGCCAAGGGCCAGGACTAGGGTTGGGGGCATGCCCATAGACATGAATAAGTGTAGTGTGAAAGGGTGGCCTAGTATATAAGTGAATATGGGCCAATGTAATATGAATCTTTTGATAATCAAGATTACACAAGTTCTTTGGTTTCTCTTCTTGTTCTAATCTTACGCTAATCTTTTATGCTTTCCTCAATTCTAAGCTAATTATGCTAAATTCAGGGTGCCTCTCTCTTTCATTGATATCAAAGCCACGTCTTTATCTAATTTTTTGATTTTTTTAAAATTTCTTACATTTTCTTGGTTTTTATTGAACTTTCTTGATTTCTTGATCAAGAAATGGATATGGTGATTGTGGGATGATGAAAATTTCTTTGATTTTTGGTTGTTCTAAGCTTTTGGGGGGGGGGGGGCTATGGGTCAGTGTCTCGAGACAAAATCTGAGGTGGCTACTCTAAATTTGAATGGGAGAACCAAAATTGGGAGAAATTCACTAATCATGATTAGAGATGTTAATCCAAATATTTTTCCTCAATAATCTCTTGCTCTGTGCAATTTCCATGGCCATGGGACCAAATTTTACTCAAATCTTTTGCTATTCTTTGGGACAATCATCAACAAGCAACTCCTCCTTCTATTTCATGAAGCTGGAAGACAAATGATGCGCAACTGATCACAGGCGCAGAAGATCGCAGCTCACATGCAATTTCAACGTCATAAATAAGCGCACCCAAAGCCTAAGTAAGCTTGTGGAGGCCGATTACATGGTGATTCAAGACGATTTGCAGTGATCGTGGCATCTCTATGTATCTGATCGTGGCGATCAACATCCAATTTACGTTCGATTCAACAGTGAAGACCTTCTTTGGCGACGACAGACCACCCTCCTGGTGGATAACCATAGGCATATGCATGGTAGAAGACTTTTGGCACGGCTTCCTGGAGGACTGAGTAGTGATGAGAAGGGCACTCTCATTTTGGCTGGTTTGCTAAGCACGGACAGCAGCAAGACGGGCACCAAAGCTATCTGTAGATGGATATGGAGTCTTCCAACAGCCACCACAAACAATGCCTACGAAAGCAATAACCAGTTTTCTGATCTACCTCCACTCTCCCACCATATCAATGCATACAAACATAGGCTTGAATATGTGAAACTAAGACTACTCTTGCCCATTCACATTTTTGCTACAGATAAGCAGCCTATTGTTGCCTTCGCCTCCCCCTCTCTTGCTAGCTTGGCTTCACTTTCAACTCTTCCAATGCTTGTTGGCTGCAGAGTGAGAGTGATCCTTTGATGTGAAGGGCTGTAATGCACAATGTAATGTAGTAGCACACAGATTGAGTCTACACGAACTTCTTATTACCTCAGTAGTGCACATCGTGGACCAACGAATCCATATCTAAGATTGCTGTTGATCTAAAGTAAGTCTCAAACCCAACTTGTGCCTAGTTTTGACCTAGATATGAGGGTGGGAAGAGCTTGGTGCTGGGAGATCGACAAGCTTCAATGCTCTACACCAACTTCCTAGTGCCTATTGTGGATGTGTGAGGGTACCTTGGCATATGGAGGAGAAGCCGGGGGAGTATGTCTTGAATCCGCCTTGCCACCCCGTGAGTACCTTGGAAAAGTGGTAAGGTAGAGGATTAGGTACCGATGGTGGTGAAGAAATGGCCCCAACTTGTGCCTAGTTTCAACCTAGATATGAGGGTGGGAAGAGCTTGGCGCCGGGAGATCGGCAAGCTTCAACACTCTACACCAACTTCCTAGTGCCTACTGTGGATGTGTGAGGGTACCTTGGCATATGGAGGAGAAGCCGGGGGAAGTATGTCTTGAATTCGCCTTTCCTTGAGTGCCTTGGAAAAATGGTAAGGTGGAGGATTAAGTATCGGTGGTTAAGAAATGTCCCCAACGTGTGCCTAGTTTCGATCTAGATACGAGGGTGGGAAGAGCTTTGGTCAGAAGATTGGCAAGCTTCAATGCTCCACATCAACTTCCTAGCGCCTATTGTGGATGTATTTTATTGGGCAAGGATTTGGCAAGCATGGAATTTAGTATTGCAATTGATTTCAATCGATTTGATATTGAGATTTGATTGCAAAAACAAATGAGGTGCTACTAAATTTTTTGCAAAGGGCACTTATGCAAGGCACTTGAGGTTACATGTGGATGCCAAGTTACAAATTGTTGTGATTCATGCCTTCGAATAAGGTCCAAGACATTGCCAATGCAAAAGGGACGTGCGGATTGTAATTGGAGAGAAGTTTGATAGTTTTCTGTTGTGGCACTAAATCCTAATTCCAAGAGGGTTAGGACTGCTTCCAAAGTTTTTGCTTAGTCTCATTCTACTCTCCACCAAGGGCTATGTTTGGAGCCCTCAAGTGCTAGATTCGGACTCCTTTTACTTCTCCAATTGGCAAGTCTATCCACAAGACAAAAAGTCTGCCTAATAAAAAAAATAACACTTTATTCTGGCAAAGTGAGAATAGGGTCAGGTTCCCCATACCACCCTAATCTTCCCATCTAGCCTTAGACCTCACCATTCGGGCACCCCGAGCTATCGGGCTACATCCATTTTTTCACTGGATACCCTGTTTTTACAAAAATTAGGTTTTGGACTAAACCTATTTTGACATCATGGCTGGATAGTATGCTCTTGCTACCTCATTCCGACAACCTAAAAACTGCAAGATTTGGACCCTGTTTGCTTGGTCAAAGTGGCAATTTACTCATCGATTAACTTTTCAAAGAAGTCAAAACAGAGAGTACTTCTGCATTGATCGTGGTCAAAGTGATCATATATGGGGGTTCTACACGTCATTTCCTCTCTCTATAGAGCTAAAATGCTCGTAATTTGGAATTTGAGAACCCATCCAACCAAAAAACCAGGGTAATACTTGGATGCTTATGATAGTGAGGTTGCTAGTGATTACGGAGAGGAAGATGGTTATACCGACACACCGATAATGGCTATAGCATGGACACCAACAATGGCATTCACATCTATGAAGAAGAAGGTTACCTTGAAGATTATAACTTCGATGAGGGGAGTCATAGCTTTGAAGATCCCACGTATACATAGGGGGTGATGCGGAAGAGGTAGTGCATGCTTATGATTCTCAAGGATATTGGGATGGTGTGAATTCTGGTGGCAATGCATATGCCTATGATGACCGTGATGCCTATGACTACGATATTCATCGTAGTCATGATTCTTTTTATGAGGGCATGTATGACAATGAGGATTTGGTCAATGCGGCAATGGAGATCGGATCTATGAAAGTGAAGAAAAGTTCCAACTTGGCACCACCGGTGAGAGTATTAATGCATGTGACCTTATGGATGAATTTGATGAGAAGGGTGATGAAGAGGACTACGAGAATTTTGATACAATGCCAACAAGGGATGAATTTGATGAGAATGATGATGAAGTCCTAGGACTATGAGAATTTGGATACAATGCCAACAAGGAGAAATGCAATGCCGATGCTTAATTGTAGTGGAAACTTGAGTATTTTGACGATCTCTATGCAAAATTCTTTAGCTAGAAGGGACCAAAGGTTTCAAGACATGGTTGATAGAACCACAAGTCTATGAACCCTTTGTTAACGCTACTCATGCAGGCACAACATTTATCTCTCAAGCTCATTTTGCAACAAGGAGATTGGGATCAATGTTCTATGTTTGGAAAGGGAAACTTACCTCCATATTCAATGCAACAAGGTGGAACTTATGTGTATGGTATGCCTATGCATCGGCATCCCCACCAACACACTTGTCTCATATGCACCACTCACCATTCGGACACCCGAGCTATCGGGCTCTAGATACCCTGTCTCTACAAAAGTTAGGGTTTTGGACTAAACCTATTTTGACATCATGGCTGGATAGTATGCTGCCTCATTCCCACAACCTAAAAACTGCAAGATTTGGACCCTGTTTGCTTGGTTAAAGTGGCAATTTACTCACCGGTTGACTTTTCAAAGAAGTCAAAACAGAGAGTACTTTTGCATTGATCGTGGTCAAAGTGATCATATATGAGCGATTTCTTGTTTTAGTGAGGGATTTGTCAAAGATCTTTGGTCTTGTGCAAATATGGGTGGCAAAAGATTAAGAAATTGTAAAGGTGCAAGTCTTTGGAGCATCTTAGAAGTAATGTAGCAAATCTTTATTATCAAGAAAGTGTGTAGAGTTGAAATCTTGGAGTGTTGATCATAAAACATTTCCCCCTCAAACCCCTTATCGGCTTCTTGATCTACAGTTCCGAGCCATCCGCCTTAACCTTCTCCAACATGATATATATATATTGAAGAGTCCCTCTCCCGCCCACAATATACATATGCTCTATCCAAGCTCCCCATAAATAGCCTAACTATCATCTCCTATTTTTTCTTCCAGGGGCTTCTCACCTTCCAACACCCTCACAATCTCTTTGAACTCCTCTTCCACCCCCTTCAAGCCACTCTCACAGTTTGGAGTTTACTACTTTGCTATGGCTTTCCTGCTACCCCACAGCCCACCAATCTACTGATCTCATTGATTTATCCTTACCAGATGGCATATGCCGCCCCTACCCATATCTCCCCCTCATCTCTAGCCAGGCATTGTAGTACCTCTGGATAGCTGGTAGGTAGGTCGCCCACGACGCTTACCTCTCCCTCCTAAATGATCCTCTACCACCCTACTCGGCGCCTAGCTTAATCATTCACTACCACTGTTGCTTCATCTAGATCAAAGTCATGGAGGCCACCGGCATATGCCAGTTCGACAACACACACATTGCCTTTTGATGAGTACAGTGAAGCCGAGGTTGTCGTTGCTCGCAATTGAATTTTTCTATACTCACACGATCCTAAGGCTGTTGTTGGGAAACTGGCCCTACCCCCAGACGATAATGACGAAGGCACTGAGATGGGCAGCAGGGTGGCTTGCCTCCTCCACCCCCATGATCTTCTTCACCACCACCCCTCCTCCCCCATTAGGCTCCATGTTTTCACCTCCTCACACACAACTCCCACCCCCACCACCCCCCTCAAGCACCTCTGCTCTTCCTCTTTTTTGTGCCCCACCTTCTCCCCCCCTTCACTTTTCCACTCCACCCCCATCACCCACACCCCCCTCGCCACCTTCACTATCCCTTAAACTTAGGAACATACAAAGCATTCTAGGATATACCCTCCACATCTGCCAAACCCCCACCTTTTCTCGATGTCAGCCTCACCACACCCCCTTCATCATCAACACCCCCTCCACCCTCGTTCGCTGGCTCCACAACCCACCACTCGAAGAAGGGGAGATTCTGCCACTATCACCATTCTAGCACGAGGAAGTAGACCCTCTGCCAAACCCTTTGAATTGGTGTGATCCTCTGGACCGCATGGAGTTTGAGCTGGCCGTCATCATCCTAATCAATTGTCAACTCCAAAATCACCCCCCATCACCCACGTCACTGATCACCTTCGACATATATTTCCTTCACCCGTACCTCGACGCCAAGCACACAACCTAGCGGCATGACCACCCATCCCAAACCCACGACGGCGAATACCACCGGCCACCCGCCGCCACTGCTCATCCCATCACATTCAATCTCATGGGTGAGCAGCCGGCCGGGCGGATGGTCCTTCCTTAGCAAACCCTTCATATGGTTGGGAGGTCTATTGTAACGCACCTCGCGCACTAAGGTTCGGCCCTGATTACCTTCCCATTCGAAGACAGTGGGCCTGGAAGACGTTCCATGAAGAACAACAGCAGAACCCGAAGTTGCAATTCAACTTCACATGGTTCACGCCGCCCCTGTCAACACAACATATCCATGTACTCAAGAATCCATGGTCAGGCGCTTCCTCGCGAATTCATCCGCCTACGACCACGTCCCCCTGACCCAGCGGTGATTGCCATCTTTAAGTTCTAAAGTCTCAAGGAAACCCAAGCTATCAAAACCTGGCCTTGAGATATACTCAAGTCAAAAGACCTTCTCATTCACTCATTTGTATACAAGGGAAACCCCATTTGTGTTTGAAAAGTGCACTAAAGGTTTTTATACTTGGCAAGTCAAAGTCAAGTTCTTGTAAAGGAATCACTTTAGGGGATTGTTAGTGGGAGAGAGAAGTACTTAGAAAATGAAGATATTGCAAAAAAATTATTTGGTTAAGCTGGGATAAAAAAGGGATTAACCATTATTGCATTAGGATTAGGGGATGGATGTATTTATCATTTTAACAAAGTTAAAAGGGACTCAAGTCGATTTGGGCCCAAGGCCAAGGGATAAAGGCGATGTGAAAGGGGCCAAGGGCCAGGACTAGGGTTGGGGGCATGCCCATAGACATGAATAAGTGTAGTGTGAAAGGGTGGCCTAGTATATAAGTGAATATGGGCCAATGTAATATGAATCTTTTGATAATCAAGATTACACAAGTTCTTTGGTTTCTCTTCTTGTTCTAATCTTACGCTAATCTTTTATGCTTTCCTCAATTCTAAGCTAATTATGCTAAATTCAGGGTGCCTCTCTCTTTCATTGATATCAAAGCCACGTCTTTATCTAATTTTTTGATTTTTTTAAAATTTCTTACATTTTCTTGGTTTTTATTGAACTTTCTTGATTTCTTGATCAAGAAATGGATATGGTGATTGTGGGATGATGAAAATTTCTTTGATTTTTGGTTGTTCTAAGCTTTTGGGGGGGGGGGGGGGCTATGGGTCAGTGTCTCGAGACAAAATCTGAGGTGGCTACTCTAAATTTGAATGGGAGAACCAAAATTGGGAGAAATTCACTAATCATGATTAGAGATGTTAATCCAAATATTTTTCCTCAATAATCTCTTGCTCTGTGCAATTTCCATGGCCATGGGACCAAATTTTACTCAAATCTTTTGCTATTCTTTGGGACAATCATCAACAAGCAACTCCTCCTTCTATTTCATGAAGTTGGAAGACAAATGATGCGCAACTGATCACAGGCGCAGAAGATCGCAGCTCACATGCAATTTCAACGTCATAAATAAGCGCACCCAAAGCCTAAGTAAGCTTGTGGAGGCCGATTACATGGTGATTCAAGACGATTTGCAGTGATCGTGGCATCTCTATGTATCTGATCGTGGCGATCAACATCCAATTTACGTTCGATTCAACAGTGAAGACCTTCTTTGGCGACGACAGACCACCCTCCTGGTGGATAACCATAGGCATATGCATGGTAGAAGACTTTTGGCACGGCTTCCTGGAGGACTGAGTAGTGATGAGAAGGGCACTCTCATTTTGGTTAGTTTGCTAAGCACGGACAGCAGCAAGACGGGCACCAAAGCTATCTGTAGATGGATATGGAGTCTTCCAACAGCCACCACAAACAATGCCTACGAAAGCAATAACCAGTTTTCTGATCTACCTCCACTCTCCCACCATATCAATGCATACAAACATAGGCTTGAATATGTGAAACTAAGACTACTCTTGTCCATTCACATTTTTGCTACAGATAAGCAGCCTATTGTTGCCTTCGCCTCCCCCTCTCTTGCTAGCTTGGCTTCACTTTCAACTCTTCCAATGCTTGTTGGCTGCTGCAGAGTGAGAGTGATCCTTTGATGTGAAGGGCTGTAATGCACAATGTAATGTAGTAGCACACAGATTGAGTCTACACGAACTTCTTATTACCTCAGTAGTGCACATCGTGGACCAACGAATCCATATCTAAGATTGCTGTTGATCTAAAGTAAGTCTCAAACCCAACTTGTGCCTAGTTTTGACCTAGATATGAGGGTGGGAAGAGCTTGGTGCTGGGAGATCGACAAGCTTCAATGCTCTACACCAACTTCCTAGTGCCTATTGTGGATGTGTGAGGGTACCTTGGCATATGGAGGAGAAGCCGGGGGAGTATGTCTTGAATCCGCCTTGCCACCCCGTGAGTACCTTGGAAAAGTGGTAAGGTAGAGGATTAGGTACCGATGGTGGTGAAGAAATGGCCCCAACTTGTGCCTAGTTTCAACCTAGATATGAGGGTGGGAAGAGCTTGGCGCCGGGAGATCGGCAAGCTTCAACACTCTACACCAACTTCCTAGTGCCTACTGTGGATGTGTGAGGGTACCTTGGCATATGGAGGAGAAGCCGGGGGAAGTATGTCTTGAATTCGCCTTGCCGTGAGTGCCTTGGAAAAATGGTAAGGTGGAGGATTAAGTACCGGTGGTTAAGAAATGTCCCCAACGTGTGCCTAGTTTCGATCTAGATACGAGGGTGGGAAGAGCTTTGGTCAGAAGATTGGCAAGCTTCAATGCTCCACATCAACTTCCTAGCGCCTATTGTGGATGTATTTTATTGGGCAAGGATTTGGCAAGCATGGAATTTAGTATTGCAATTGATTTCAATCGATTTGATATTGAGATTTGATTGCAAAAACAAATGAGGTGCTACTAAATTTTTTGCAAAGGGCACTTATGCAAGGCACTTGAGGTTACATGTGGATGCCAAGTTACAAATTGTTGTGATTCATGCCTTCGAATAAGGTCCAAGACATTGCCAATGCAAAAGGGACGTGCGGATTGTAATTGGAGAGAAGTTTGATAGTTTTCTGTTGTGGCACTAAATCCTAATTCCAAGAGGGTTAGGACTGCTTCCAAAGTTTTTGCTTAGTCTCATTCTACTCTCCACCAAGGGCTACGTTTGGAGCCCTCAAGTGCTCGATTCGGACTCCTTTTACTTCTCCAATTGGCAAGTCTATCCACAAGACAAAAAGTCTGCCTAATAAAAAAAATAACACTTAATTTTGGCAAAGTGAGAATAGGGTCAGGTTCCCCATACCACCCTAATCTTCCCATCTAGCCTTAGACCTCACCATTCGGGCACCCCGAGCTATCGGGCTACATCCATTTTTTCACTGGATACCCTGTTTTTACAAAAATTAGGTTTTGGACTAAACCTATTTTGACATCATGGCTGGATAGTATGCTCTTGCTACCTCATTCCGACAACCTAAAAACTGCAAGATTTGGACCCTGTTTGCTTGGTCAAAGTGGCAATTTACTCATCGATTGACTTTTCAAAGAAGTCAAAACAGAGAGTACTTCTGCATTGATCGTGGTCAAAGTGATCATATATGGGGGTTCTACACGTCATTTCCTCTCTCTATAGAGCTAAAATGCTCGTAATTTGGAATTTGAGAACCCATCCAACCGAAAAACCAGGGTAATACTTGGATGCTTATGATAGTGAGGTTGCTAGTGATTACGGAGAGGAAGATGGTTATACCGACACACCGATAATGGCTATAGCATGGACACCAACAATGGCATTCACATCTATGAAGAAGAAGGTTACCTTGAAGATTATAACTTCGATGAGGGGAGTCATAGCTTTGAAGATCCCACGTATACATAGGGGGTGATCCGGAAGAGGTAGTGCATGCTTATGATTCTCAAGGATATTGGGATGGTGTGAATTCTGGTGGCAATGCATATGCCTATGATGACCGTGATGCCTATGACTACGATATTCATCGTAGTCATGATTCTTTTTATGAGGGCATGTATGACAATGAGGATTTGGTCAATGCGGCAATGGAGATCGGATCTATGAAAGTGAAGAAAAGTTCCAACTTGGCACCACCGGTGAGAGTATTAATGCATGTGACCTTGTGGATGAATTTGATGAGAAGGGTGATGAAGAGGACTACGAGAATTTTGATACAATGCCAACAAGGGATGAATTTGATGAGAATGATGATGAAGTCCTAGGACTATGAGAATTTGGATACAATGCCAACAAGGAGAAATGCAATGCCGATGCTTAATGATAGTGGAAACTTGAGTATTTTGACGATCTCTATGCAAAATTCTTTAGCTAGAAGGGACCAAAGGTTTCAAGACATGGTTGATAGAACCACAAGTCTATGAACCCTTTGTTAACGCTACTCATGCAGGCACAACATTTATCTCTCAAGCTCATTTTGCAACAAGGAGATTGGGATCAATGTTCTATGTTTGGAAAGGGAAACTTACCTCCATATTCAATGCAACAAGGTGGAACTTATGTGTATGGTATGCCTATGCATCGGCATCCCCACCAACACACTTGTCTCATATGCACCACTCACCATTCGGACACCCGAGCTATCGGGCTCTAGATACCCTGTCTCTACAAAAGTTAGGGTTTTGGACTAAACCTATTTTGACATCATGGCTGGATAGTATGCTGCCTCATTTCCACAACCTAAAAACTGCAAGATTTGGACCCTGTTTGCTTGGTTAAAGTGGCAATTTACTCACCGGTTGACTTTTCAAAGAAGTCAAAACAGAGAGTACTTTTGCATTGATCGTGGTCAAAGTGATCATATATGAGCGATTTCTTGTTTTAGTGAGGGATTTGTCAAAGATCTTTGGTCTTGTGCAAATATGGGTGGCAAAAGATTAAGAAATTGTAAAGGTGCAAGTCTAGAAGTAATGTAGCAAATCTTTATTATCAAGAAAGTGTGTAGAGTTGAAATCTTGGAGTGTTGATCATAAAACATTCCCCCCTCAAACCCCTTATCGGCTTCTTGATCTACAGTTCCGAGCCATCCGCCTTAACCTTCTCCAACATGATATATATATATTGAAGAGTCCCTCTCCCGCCCACAATATACATATGCTCTATCCAAGCTCCCCATAAATAGCCTAACTATCATCTCCTATTTTTTCTTCCAGGGGCTTCTCACCTTCCAACACCCTCACAATCTCTTTGAACTCCTCTTCCACCCCTTTCAAGCCACTCTCACAGTTTGGAGTTTACTACTTTGCTATGGCTTTCCTGCTACCCCACAGCCCACCAATCTACTGATCTCATTGATTTATCCTTACCAGATGGCATATGCCGCCCCTACCCATATCTCCCCCTCATCTCTAGCCAGGCATTGTAGTACCTCTGGATAGCTGGTAGGTAGGTCGCCCACGACGCTTACCTCTCCCTCCTAAATGATCCTCTACCACCCTACTCGGCGCCTAGCTTAATCATTCACTACCACTGTTGCTTCATCTAGATCAAAGTCATGGAGGCCACCGGCATATGCCAGTTCGACAACACACACATTGCCTTTTGATGTGTACAGTGAAGCCGAGGTTGTCGTTGCTCGCAATTGAATTTTTCTATACTCACACGATCCTAAGGCTGTTGTTGGCAAACTGGCCCTACCCCCAGACGATAATGACGAAGGCACTAAGATGGGCAGCAGGGTGGCTTGCCTCCTCCACCCCCATGATCTTCTTCACCACCACCCCCTCCTCCCCCATTAGGCTCCATGTTTTCACCTCCTCACACACAACTCCCACCCCCACCACCCCCCTCAAGCACCTCTGCTCTTCCTCTTTTTTGTGCCCCACCTTCTCCCCCCCTTCACTTTTCCACTCCACCCCCATCACCCACACCCCCCTCGCCACCTTCACTATCCCTTAAACTTAGGAACATACAAAGCATTCTAGGATATACCCTCCACATCTACCAAACCCCCACCTTTTCTCGATGTCAGCCTCACCACACCCCCTTCATCATCAACACCCCCTCCACCCTCGTCGCTGGCTCCACAACCCACCACTCGAAGAAGGGGAGATTCTGCCACTATCACCATTCTAACACGAGGAAGTAGACCCTCTGCCAAACCCTTTGAATTGGTGTGATCCTCTGGACCGCATGGCGTTTGAGCTGGCCGTCATCATCCTAATCAATTGTCAACTCCAAAATCACCCCCCATCACCCACGTCACTGATCACCTTCGACATATATTTCCTTCACCCGTACCTCGACGCCAAGCACACAACCTAGCGGCATGACCACCCATCCCAAACCCACGACGGCGAATACCACGGGCCACCCGCCGCCACTGCTCATCCCATCACATTCAATCTCATGGGTGAGCAGCCGGCCGGGCGGATGGTCCTTCCTTAGCAAACCCTTCATATGGTTGGGAGGTCTATTGTAACGCACCTCGCGCACTAAGGTTCGGCCCTGATTACCTTCCCATTCGAAGACAGTGGGCCTGGAAGACGTTCCATGAAGAACAACAGCAGAACCCGAAGTTGCAATTCAACTTCACATGGTTCACGCCGCCCCTGTCAACACAACATATCCATGTACTCAAGAATCCATGGTCAGGCGCTTCCTCGCGAATTCATCCGCCTACGACCACGTCCCCCTGACCCAGCGGTGATTGCCATCTTTAAGTTCTAAAGTCTCAAGGAAACCCAAGCTATCAAAACCTGGCCTTGAGATATACTCAAGTCAAAAGACCTTGTCATTCACTCATTTGTATACAATGGCAACCCCATTTGTGTTTGAAAAGTGCACTAAAGGTTTTTATACTTGGCAAGTCAAAGTCAAGTTCTTGTAAAGGAATCACTTTAGGGGATTGTTAGTGGGAGAGAGAAGTACTTAGAAAATGAAGATATTGCAAAAAAATTATTTGGTTAAGCTGGGATAAAAAAGGGATTAACCATTATTGCATTAGGATTAGGGGATGGATGTATTTATCATTTTAACAAAGTTAAAAGGGACTCAAGTCGATTTGGGCCCAAGGCCAAGGGATAAAGGCGATGTGAAAGGGGCCAAGGGCCAGGACTAGGGTTGGGGGCATGCCCATAGACATGAATAAGTGTAGTGTGAAAGGGTGGCCTAGTATATAAGTGAATATGGGCCAATGTAATATGAATCTTTTGATAATCAAGATTACACAAGTTCTTTGGTTTCTCTTCTTGTTCTAATCTTACGCTAATCTTTTATGCTTTCCTCAATTCTAAGCTAATTATGCTAAATTCAGGGTGCCTCTCTCTTTCATTGATATCAAAGCCACGTCTTTATCTAATTTTTTGATTTTTTTAAAATTTCTTACATTTTCTTGGTTTTTATTGAACTTTCTTGATTTCTTGATCAAGAAATGGATATGGTGATTGTGGGATGATGAAAATTTCTTTGATTTTTGGTTGTTCTAAGCTTTTGGGGGGGGGGGGGCTATGGGTCAGTGTCTCGAGACAAAATCTGAGGTGGCTACTCTAAATTTGAATGGGAGAACCAAAATTGGGAGAAATTCACTAATCATGATTAGAGATGTTAATCCAAATATTTTTCCTCAATAATCTCTTGCTCTGTGCAATTTCCATGGCCATGGGACCAAATTTTACTCAAATCTTTTGCTATTCTTTGGGACAATCATCAACAAGCAACTCCTCCTTCTATTTCATGAAGCTGGAAGACAAATGATGCGCAACTGATCACAGGCGCAGAAGATCGCAGCTCACATGCAATTTCAACGTCATAAATAAGCGCACCCAAAGCCTAAGTAAGCTTGTGGAGGCCAATTACATGGTGATTCAAGACGATTTGCAGTGATCGTGGCATCTCTATGTATCTGATCGTGGCGATCAACATCCAATTTACGTTCGATTCAACAGTGAAGACCTTCTTTGGCGACGACAGACCACCCTCCTGGTGGATAACCATAGGCATATGCATGGTAGAAGACTTTTGGCACGGCTTCCTGGAGGACTGAGTAGTGATGAGAAGGGCACTCTCATTTTGGCTGGTTTGCTAAGCACGGACAGCAGCAAGACGGGCACCAAAGCTATCTGTAGATGGATATGGAGTCTTCCAACAGCCACCACAAACAATGCCTACGAAAGCAATAACCAGTTTTCTGATCTACCTCCACTCTCCCACCATATCAATGCATACAAACATAGGCTTGAATATGTGAAACTAAGACTACTCTTGCCCATTCACATTTTTGCTACAGATAAGCAGCCTATTGTTGCCTTCGCCTCCCCCTCTCTTGCTAGCTTGGCTTCACTTTCAACTCTTCCAATGCTTGTTGGCTGCTGCAGAGTGAGAGTGATCCTTTGATGTGAAGGGCTGTAATGCACAATGTAATGTAGTAGCACACAGATTGAGTCTACACGAACTTCTTATTACCTCAGTAGTGCACATCGTGGACCAACGAATCCATATCTAAGATTGCTGTTGATCTAAAGTAAGTCTCAAACCCAACTTGTGCCTAGTTTTGACCTAGATATGAGGGTGGGAAGAGCTTGGTGCTGGGAGATCGACAAGCTTCAATGCTCTACACCAACTTCCTAGTGCCTATTGTGGATGTGTGAGGGTACCTTGGCATATGGAGGAGAAGCCGGGGGAGTATGTCTTGAATCCGCCTTGCCACCCCGTGAGTACCTTGGAAAAGTGGTAAGGTAGAGGATTAGGTACCGATGGTGGTGAAGAAATGGCCCCAACTTGTGCCTAGTTTCAACCTAGATATGAGGGTGGGAAGAGCTTGGCGCCGGGAGATCGGCAAGCTTCAACACTCTACACCAACTTCCTAGTGCCTACTGTGGATGTGTGAGGGTACCTTGGCATATGGAGGAGAAGCCGGGGGAAGTATGTCTTGAATTCGCCTTGCCGTGAGTGCCTTGGAAAAATGGTAAGGTGGAGGATTAAGTACCGGTGGTTAAGAAATGTCCCCAACGTGTGCCTAGTTTCGATCTAGATACGAGGGTGGGAAGAGCTTTGGTCAGAAGATTGGCAAGCTTCAATGCTCCACATCAACTTCCTAGCGCCTATTGTGGATGTATTTTATTGGGCAAGGATTTGGCAAGCATGGAATTTAGTATTGCAATTGATTTCAATCGATTTGATATTGAGATTTGATTGCAAAAACAAATGAGGTGCTACTAAATTTTTTGCAAAGGGCACTTATGCAAGGCACTTGAGGTTACATGTGGATGCCAAGTTACAAATTGTTGTGATTCATGCCTTCGAATAAGGTCCAAGACATTGCCAATGCAAAAGGGACGTGCGGATTGTAATTGGAGAGAAGTTTGATAGTTTTCTGTTGTGGCACTAAATCCTAATTCCAAGAGGGTTAGGACTGCTTCCAAAGTTTTTGCTTAGTCTCATTCTACTCTCCACCAAGGGCTACGTTTGGAGCCCTCAAGTGCTCGATTCGGACTCCTTTTACTTCTCCAATTGGCAAGTCTATCCACAAGACAAAAAGTCTGCCTAATAAAAAAAATAACACTTAATTTTGGCAAAGTGAGAATAGGGTCAGGTTCCCCATACCACCCTAATCTTCCCATCTAGCCTTAGACCTCACCATTCGGGCACCCCGAGCTATCGGGCTACATCCATTTTTTCACTGGATACCCTGTTTTTACAAAAATTAGGTTTTGGACTAAACCTATTTTGACATCATGGCTGGATAGTATGCTCTTGCTACCTCATTCCGACAACCTAAAAACTGCAAGATTTGGACCCTGTTTGCTTGGTCAAAGTGGCAATTTACTCATCGATTGACTTTTCAAAGAAGTCAAAACAGAGAGTACTTCTGCATTGATCGTGGTCAAAGTGATCATATATGGGGGTTCTACACGTCATTTCCTCTCTCTATAGAGCTAAAATGCTCGTAATTTGGAATTTGAGAACCCATCCAACCGAAAAACCAGGGTAATACTTGGATGCTTATGATAGTGAGGTTGCTAGTGATTACGGAGAGGAAGATGGTTATACCGACACACCGATAATGGCTATAGCATGGACACCAACAATGGCATTCACATCTATGAAGAAGAAGGTTACCTTGAAGATTATAACTTCGATGAGGGGAGTCATAGCTTTGAAGATCCCACGTATACATAGGGGGTGATGCGGAAGAGGTAGTGCATGCTTATGATTCTCAAGGATATTGGGATGGTGTGAATTCTGGTGGCAATGCATATGCCTATGATGACCGTGATGCCTATGACTACGATATTCATCGTAGTCATGATTCTTTTTATGAGGGCATGTATGACAATGAGGATTTGGTCAATGCGGCAATGGAGATCGGATCTATGAAAGTGAAGAAAAGTTCCAACTTGGCACCACCGGTGAGAGTATTAATGCATGTGACCTTGTGGATGAATTTGATGAGAAGGGTGATGAAGAGGACTACGAGAATTTTGATACAATGCCAACAAGGGATGAATTTGATGAGAATGATGATGAAGTCCTAGGACTATGAGAATTTGGATACAATGCCAACAAGGAGAAATGCAATGCCGATGCTTAATGATAGTGGAAACTTGAGTATTTTGACGATCTCTATGCAAAATTCTTTAGCTAGAAGGGACCAAAGGTTTCAAGACATGGTTGATAGAACCACAAGTCTATGAACCCTTTGTTAACGCTACTCATGCAGGCACAACATTTATCTCTCAAGCTCATTTTGCAACAAGGAGATTGGGATCAATGTTCTATGTTTGGAAAGGGAAACTTACCTCCATATTCAATGCAACAAGGTGGAACTTATGTGTATGGTATGCCTATGCATCGGCATCCCCACCAACACACTTGTCTCATATGCACCACTCACCATTCGGACACCCGAGCTATCGGGCTCTAGATACCCTGTCTCTACAAAAGTTAGGGTTTTGGACTAAACCTATTTTGACATCATGGCTGGATAGTATGCTGCCTCATTTCCACAACCTAAAAACTGCAAGATTTGGACCCTGTTTGCTTGGTTAAAGTGGCAATTTACTCACCGGTTGACTTTTCAAAGAAGTCAAAACAGAGAGTACTTTTGCATTGATCGTGGTCAAAGTGATCATATATGAGCGATTTCTTGTTTTAGTGAGGGATTTGTCAAAGATCTTTGGTCTTGTGCAAATATGGGTGGCAAAAGATTAAGAAATTGTAAAGGTGCAAGTCTAGAAGTAATGTAGCAAATCTTTATTATCAAGAAAGTGTGTAGAGTTGAAATCTTGGAGTGTTGATCATAAAACATTCCCCCCTCAAACCCCTTATCGGCTTCTTGATCTACAGTTCCGAGCCATCCGCCTTAACCTTCTCCAACATGATATATATATATTGAAGAGTCCCTCTCCCGCCCACAATATACATATGCTCTATCCAAGCTCCCCATAAATAGCCTAACTATCATCTCCTATTTTTTCTTCCAGGGGCTTCTCACCTTCCAACACCCTCACAATCTCTTTGAACTCCTCTTCCACCCCCTTCAAGCCACTCTCACAGTTTGGAGTTTACTACTTTGCTATGGCTTTCCTGCTACCCCACAGCCCACCAATCTACTGATCTCATTGATTTATCCTTACCAGATGGCATATGCCGCCCCTACCCATATCTCCCCCTCATCTCTAGCCAGGCATTGTAGTACCTCTGGATAGCTGGTAGGTAGGTCGCCCACGACGCTTACCTCTCCCTCCTAAATGATCCTCTACCACCCTACTCGGTGCCTAGCTTAATCATTCACTACCACTGTTGCTTCATCTAGATCAAAGTCATGGAGGCCACCGGCATATGCCAGTTCGACAACACACACATTGCCTTTTGATGTGTACAGTGAAGCCGAGGTTGTCGTTGCTCGCAATTGAATTTTTCTATACTCACACGATCCTAAGGCTGTTGTTGGCAAACTGGCCCTACCCCCAGACGATAATGACGAAGGCACTAAGATGGGCAGCAGGGTGGCTTGCCTCCTCCACCCCCATGATCTTCTTCACCACCACCCCCTCCTCCCCCATTAGGCTCCATGTTTTCACCTCCTCACACACAACTCCCACCCCCACCACCCCCCTCAAGCACCTCTGCTCTTCCTCTTTTTTGTGCCCCACCTTCTCCCCCCCTTCACTTTTCCACTCCACCCCCATCACCCACACCCCCCTCGCCACCTTCACTATCCCTTAAACTTAGGAACATACAAAGCATTCTAGGATATACCCTCCACATCTACCAAACCCCCACCTTTTCTCGATGTCAGCCTCACCACACCCCCTTCATCATCAACACCCCCTCCACCCTCGTCGCTGGCTCCACAACCCACCACTCGAAGAAGGGGAGATTCTGCCACTATCACCATTCTAACACGAGGAAGTAGACCCTCTGCCAAACCCTTTGAATTGGTGTGATCCTCTGGACCGCATGGCGTTTGAGCTGGCCGTCATCATCCTAATCAATTGTCAACTCCAAAATCACCCCCCATCACCCACGTCACTGATCACCTTCGACATATATTTCCTTCACCCGTACCTCGACGCCAAGCACACAACCTAGCGGCATGACCACCCATCCCAAACCCACGACGGCGAATACCACCGGCCACCCGCCGCCACTGCTCATCCCATCACATTCAATCTCATGGGTGAGCAGCCGGCCGGGCGGATGGTCCTTCCTTAGCAAACCCTTCATATGGTTGGGAGGTCTATTGTAACGCACCTCGCGCACTAAGGTTCGGCCCTGATTACCTTCCCATTCGAAGACAGTGGGCCTGGAAGACGTTCCATGAAGAACAACAGCAGAACCCGAAGTTGCAATTCAACTTCACATGGTTCACGCCGCCCCTGTCAACACAACATATCCATGTACTCAAGAATCCATGGTCAGGCGCTTCCTCGCGAATTCATCCGCCTACGACCACGTCCCCCTGACCCAGCGGTGATTGCCATCTTTAAGTTCTGAAGTCTCAAGGAAACCCAAGCTATCAAAACCTGGCCTTGAGATATACTCAAGTCAAAAGACCTTCTCATTCACTCATTTGTATACAATGGCAACCCCATTTGTGTTTGAAAAGTGCACTAAAGGTTTTTATACTTGGCAAGTCAAAGTCAAGTTCTTGTAAAGGAATCACTTTAGGGGATTGTTAGTGGGAGAGAGAAGTACTTAGAAAATGAAGATATTGCAAAAAAATTATTTGGTTAAGCTGGGATAAAAAAGGGATTAACCATTATTGCATTAGGATTAGGGGATGGATGTATTTATCATTTTAACAAAGTTAAAAGGGACTCAAGTCGATTTGGGCCCAAGGCCAAGGGATAAAGGCGATGTGAAAGGGGCCAAGGGCTAGGACTAGGGTTGGGGGCATGCCCATAGACATGAATAAGTGTAGTGTGAAAGGGTGGCCTAGTATATAAGTGAATATGGGCCAATGTAATATGAATCTTTTGATAATCAAGATTACACAAGTTCTTTGGTTTCTCTTCTTGTTCTAATCTTACGCTAATCTTTTATGCTTTCCTCAATTCTAAGCTAATTATGCTAAATTCAGGGTGCCTCTCTCTTTCATTGATATCAAAGCCACGTCTTTATCTAATTTTTTGATTTTTTTTAAAATTTCTTACATTTTCTTGGTTTTTATTGAACTTTCTTGATTTCTTGATCAAGAAATGGATATGGTGATTGTGGGATGATGAAAATTTCTTTGATTTTTGGTTGTTCTAAGCTTTTGGGGGGGGGGGGGGGCTATGGGTCAGTGTCTCGAGACAAAATCTGAGGTGGCTACTCTAAATTTGAATGGGAGAACCAAAATTGGGAGAAATTCACTAATCATGATTAGAGATGTTAATCCAAATATTTTTCCTCAATAATCTCTTTCTCTGTGCAATTTCCATGGCCATGGGACCAAATTTTACTCAAATCTTTTGCTATTCTTTGGGACAATCATCAACAAGCAACTCCTCCTTCTATTTCATGAAGCTGGAAGACAAATGATGCGCAACTGATCACAGGCGCAGAAGATCGCAGCTCACATGCAATTTCAACGTCATAAATAAGCGCACCCAAAGCCTAAGTAAGCTTGTGGAGGCCGATTACATGGTGATTCAAGACGATTTGCAGTGATCGTGGCATCTCTATGTATCTGATCGTGGCGATCAACATCCAATTTACGTTCGATTCAACAGTGAAGACCTTCTTTGACGACGACAGACCACCCTCCTGGTGGATAACCATAGGCATATGCATGGTAGAAGACTTTTGGCACGGCTTCCTGGAGGACTGAGTAGTGATGAGAAGGGCACTCTCATTTTGGCTAGTTTGCTAAGCACGGACAGCAGCAAGACGGGCACCAAAGCTATCTGTAGATGGATATGGAGTCTTCCAACAGCCACCACAAACAATGCCTACGAAAGCAATAACCAGTTTTCTGATCTACCTCCACTCTCCCACCATATCAATGCATACAAACATAGGCTTGAATATGTGAAACTAAGACTACTCTTGCCCATTCACATTTTTGCTACAGATAAGCAGCCTATTGTTGCCTTCGCCTCCCCCTCTCTTGCTAGCTTGGCTTCACTTTCAACTCTTCCAATGCTTGTTGGCTGCTGCAGAGTGAGAGTGATCCTTTGATGTGAAGGGCTGTAATGCACAATGTAATGTAGTAGCACACAAATTGAGTCTACACGAACTTCTTATTACCTCAGTAGTGCACATCGTGGACCAACGAATCCATATCTAAGATTGCTGTTGATCTAAAGTAAGTCTCAAACCCAACTTGTGCCTAGTTTTGACCTAGATATGAGGGTGGGAAGAGCTTGGTGCTGGGAGATCGACAAGCTTCAATGCTCTACACCAACTTCCTAGTGCCTATTGTGGATGTGTGAGGGTACCTTGGCATATGGAGGAGAAGCCGGGGGAGTATGTCTTGAATCCGCCTTGCCACCCCGTGAGTACCTTGGAAAAGTGGTAAGGTAGAGGATTAGGTACCGGTGGTGGTGAAGAAATGGCCCCAACTTGTGCCTAGTTTCAACCTAGATATGAGGGTGGGAAGAGCTTGGCGCCGGGAGATCGGCAAGCTTCAACACTCTACACCAACTTCCTAGTGCCTTATGCAGTGTGAGCCTTGAGAGAAAGATGTTGATCAAGATTGAAGGCTCACACTGATGTTAATACACCAATCTACTGATCTCATTGATTTATCCTTACCAGATGGCATATGCCGCCCCTACCCATATCTCCCCCTCATCTCTAGCCAGGCATTGTAGTACCTCTGGATAGCTGGTAGGTAGGTCGCCCACGACGCTTACCTCTCCCTCCTAAATGATCCTCTACCACCCTACTCGGCGCCTAGCTTAATCATTCACTACCACTGTTGCTTCATCTAGATCAAAGTCATGGAGGCCACCGGCATATGCCAGTTCGACAACACACACATTGCCTTTTGATGAGTACAGTGAAGCCGAGGTTGTCGTTGCTCGCAATTGAATTTTTCTATACTCACACGATCCTAAGGCTGTTGTTGGCAAACTGGCCCTACCCCCAGACGATAATGACGAAGGCACTGAGATGGGCAGCAGGGTGGCTTGCCTCCTCCACCCCCATGATCTTCTTCACCACCACCCCCTCCTCCCCCATTAGGCTCCATGTTTTCACCTCCTCACACACAACTCCCACCCCCACCACCCCCCTCAAGCACCTCTGCTCTTCCTCTTTTTTGTGCCCCACCTTCTCCCCCCCTTCACTTTTCCACTCCACCCCCATTCACCCACATCTGCCAAACCCCCACCTTTTCTCGATGTCAGCCTCACCACACCCCCTTCATCATCAACACCCCCTCCACCCTCGTCGCTGGCTCCACAACCCACCACTCGAAGAAGGGGAGATTCTGCCACTATCACCATTCTAGCACGAGGAAGTAGACCCTCTGCCAAACCCTTTGAATTGGTGTGATCCTCTGGACCGCATGGAGTTTGAGCTGGCCGTCATCATCCTAATCAATTGTCAACTCCAAAATCACCCCCCATCACCCACGTCACTGATCACCTTCGACATATATTTCCTTCACCCGTACCTCGACGCCAAGCACACAACCTAGCGGCATGACCACCCATCCCAAACCCACGACAGCGAATACCACCGGCAACCCGCCGCCACTGCTCATCCCATCACATTCAATCTCTGGATAGTATGCTCTTGCTACCTCATTCCGACAACCTAAAAACTGCAAGATTTGGACCCTGTTTGCTTGGTCAAAGTGGCAATTTACTCATCGATTGACTTTTCAAAGAAGTCAAAACAGAGAGTACTTCTGCATTGATCGTGGTCAAAGTGATCATATATGGGGGTTCTACACGTCATTTCCTCTCTCTATAGAGCTAAAATGCTCGTAATTTGGAATTTGAGAACCCATCCAACCAAAAAACCAGGGTAATACTTGGATGCTTATGATAGTGAGGTTGCTAGTGATTACGGAGAGGAAGATGGTTATACCGACACACCGATAATGGCTATAGCATGGACACCAACAATGGCATTCACATCTATGAAGAAGAAGGTTACCTTGAAGATTATAACTTCGATGAGGGGAGTTATAGCTTTGAAGATCCCACGTATACATAGGGGGTGATGCGGAAGAGGTAGTGCATGCTTATGATTCTCAAGGATATTGGGATGGTGTGAATTCTGGTGGCAATGCATATGCCTATGATGACCGTGATGCCTATGACTACGATATTCATCATAGTCATGATTCTTTTTATGAGGGCATGTATGACAATGAGGATTTGGTCAATGCGGCAATGGAGATCGGATCTATGAAAGTGAAGAAAAGTTCCAACTTGGCACCACCGGTGAGAGTATTAATGCATGTGACCTTGTGGATGAATTTGATGAGAAGGGTGATGAAGAGGACTACGAGAATTTTGATACAATGCCAACAAGGGATGAATTTGATGAGAATGATGATGAAGTCCTAGGACTATGAGAATTTGGATACAATGCCAACAAGGAGAAATGCAATGCCGATGCTTAATTGTAGTGGAAACTTGAGTATTTTGATGATCTCTATGCAAAATTCTTTAGCTAGAAGGGACCAAAGGTTTCAAGACATGGTTGATAGAACCACAAGTCTATGAACCCTTTGTTAACGCTACTCATGCAGGCACAACATTTATCTCTCAAGCTCATTTTGCAACAAGGAGATTGGGATCAATGTTCTATGTTTGGAAAGGGAAACTTACCTCCATATTCAATGCAACAAGGTGGAACTTATGTGTATGGTATGCCTATGCATCGGCATCCCCACCAACACACTTGTCTCATATGCACCACTCACCATTCGGACACCCGAGCTATCGGGCTCTAGATACCCTGTCTCTACAAAAGTTAGGGTTTTGGACTAAACCTATTTTGACATCATGGCTGGATAGTATGCTGCCTCATTCCCACAACCTAAAAACTGCAAGATTTGGACCCTGTTTGCTTGGTTAAAGTGGCAATTTACTCACCGGTTGACTTTTCAAAGAAGTCAAAATAGAGTACTTTTGCATTGATCGTGGTCAAAGTGATCATATATGAGCGATTTCTTGTTTTAGTGAGGGATTTGTCAAAGATCTTTGGTCTTGTGCAAATATGGGTGGCAAAAGATTAAGAAATTGTAAAGGTGCAAGTCTTTGGAGCATCTTAGAAGTAATGTAGCAAATCTTTATTATCAAGAAAGTGTGTAGAGTTGAAATCTTGGAGTGTTGATCATAAAACATTCCCCCCTCAAACCCCTTATCGGCTTCTTGATCTACAGTTCCGAGCCATCCGCCTTAACCTTCTCCAACATGATATATATATATATTGAAGAGTCCCTCTCCCGCCCACAATATACATATGCTCTATCCAAGCTCCCCATAAATAGCCTAACTATCATCTCCTATTTTTTCTTCCAGGGGCTTCTCACCTTCCAACACCCTCACAATCTCTTTGAACTCCTCTTCCACCCCCTTCAAGCCACTCTCACAGTTTGGAGTTTACTACTTTGCTATGGCTTTCCTGCTACCTCACAGCCCACCAATCTACTGATCTCATTGATTTATCCTTACCAGATGGCATATGCCGCCCCTACCCATATCTCCCCCTCATCTCTAGCCAGGCATTGTGGTACCTCTGGATAGCTGGTAGGTAGGTCGCCCACGACGCTTACCTCTCCCTCCTAAATGATCCTCTACCACCCTACTCGGCGCCTAGCTTAATCATTCACTACCACTGTTGCTTCATCTAGATCAAAGTCATGGAGGCCACCGGCATATGCCAGTTCGACAACACACACATTGCCTTTTGATGAGTACAGTGAAGCCGAGGTTGTCGTTGCTCGCAATTGAATTTTTCTATACTCACACGATCCTAAGGCTGTTGTTGGGAAACTGGCCCTACCCCCAAACGATAATGACGAAGGCACTGAGATGGGCAGCAGGGTGGCTTGCCTCCTCCACCCCCATGATCTTCTTCACCACCACCCCCTCCTCCCCCATTAGGCTCCATGTTTTCACCTCCTCACACACAACTCCCACCCCCACCACCCCCCTCAAGCACCTCTGCTCTTCCTCTTTTTTGTGCCCCACCTTCTCCCCCCCTTCACTTTTCCACTCCACCCCCATCACCCACACCCCCCTCGCCACCTTCACTATCCCTTAAACTTAGGAACATACAAAGCATTCTAGGATATACCCTCCACATCTGCCAAACCCCCACCTTTTCTCGATGTCAGCCTCACCACACCCCCTTCATCATCAACACCCCCTCCACCCTCGTCGCTGGCTCCACAACCCACCACTCGAAGAAGGGGAGATTCTGCCACTATCACCATTCTAGCACGAGGAAGTAGACCCTCTGCCAAACCCTTTGAATTGGTGTGATCCTCTGGACCGCATGGAGTTTGAGCTGGCCGTCATCATCCTAATCAATTGTCAACTCCAAAATCACCCCCCATCACCCACGTCACTGATCACCTTCGACATATATTTCCTTCACCCGTACCTCGACGCCAAGCACACAACCTAGCGGCATGACCACCCATCCCAAACCCACGACGGCGAATACCACCGGCCACCCGCCGCCACTGCTCATCCCATCACATTCAATCTCATGGGTGAGCAGCCGGCCGGGCGGATGGTCCTTCCTTAGCAAACCCTTCATATGGTTGGGAGGTCTATTGTAACGCACCTCGCGCACTAAGGTTCGGCCCTGATTACCTTCCCATTCGAAGACAGTGGGCCTGGAAGACGTTCCATGAAGAACAACAGCAGAACCCGAAGTTGCAATTCAACTTCACATGGTTCACGCCGCCCCTGTCAACACAACATATCCATGTACTCAAGAATCCATGGTCAGGCGCTTCCTCGCGAATTCATCCGCCTACGACCACGTCCCCCTGACCCAGCGGTGATTGCCATCTTTAAGTTCTAAAGTCTCAAGGAAACCCAAGCTATCAAAACCTGGCCTTGAGATATACTCAAGTCAAAAGACCTTCTCATTCACTCATTTGTATACAAGGGAAACCCCATTTGTGTTTGAAAAGTGCACTAAAGGTTTTTATACTTGGCAAGTCAAAGTCAAGTTCTTGTAAAGGAATCACTTTAGGGGATTGTTAGTGGGAGAGAGAAGTACTTAGAAAATGAAGATATTGCAAAAAAAATTATTTGGTTAAGCTGGGATAAAAAAGGGATTAACCATTATTGCATTAGGATTAGGGGATGGATGTATTTATCATTTTAACAAAGTTAAAAGGGACTCAAGTCGATTTGGGCCCAAGGCCAAGGGATAAAGGCGATGTGAAAGGGGCCAAGGGCCAGGACTAGGGTTGGGGGCATGCCCATAGACATGAATAAGTGTAGTGTGAAAGGGTGGCCTAGTATATAAGTGAATATGGGCCAATGTAATATGAATCTTTTGATAATCAAGATTACACAAGTTCTTTGGTTTCTCTTCTTGTTCTAATCTTACGCTAATCTTTTATGCTTTCCTCAATTCTAAGCTAATTATGCTAAATTCAGGGTGCCTCTCTCTTTCATTGATATCAAAGCCACGTCTTTATCTAATTTTTTGATTTTTTTTAAAATTTCTTACATTTTCTTGGTTTTTATTGAACTTTCTTGATTTCTTGATCAAGAAATGGATATGGTGATTGTGGGATGATGAAAATTTCTTTGATTTTTGGTTGTTCTAAGCTTTTGGGGGGGGGGGGCTATGGGTCAGTGTCTCGAGACAAAATCTGAGGTGGCTACTCTAAATTTGAATGGGAGAACCAAAATTGGGAGAAATTCACTAATCATGATTAGAGATGTTAATCCAAATATTTTTCCTCAATAATCTCTTGCTCTGTGCAATTTCCATGGCCATGGGACCAAATTTTACTCAAATCTTTTGCTATTCTTTGGGACAATCATCAACAAGCAACTCCTCCTTCTATTTCATGAAGCTGGAAGACAAATGATGTGCAACTGATCACAGGCGCAGAAGATCGCAGCTCACATGCAATTTCAACGTCATAAATAAGCGCACCCAAAGCCTAAGTAAGCTTGTGGAGGCCGATTACATGGTGATTCAAGACGATTTGCAGTGATCGTGGCATCTCTATGTATCTGATCGTGGCGATCAACATCCAATTTACGTTCGATTCAATAGTGAAGACCTTCTTTGGCGACGACAGACCACCCTCCTGGTGGATAACCATAGGCATATGCATGGTAGAAGACTTTTGGCACGGCTTCCTGGAGGACTGAGTAGTGATGAGAAGGGCACTCTCATTTTGGCTAGTTTGCTAAGCACGGACAGCAGCAAGACGGGCACCAAAGCTATCTGTAGATGGATATGGAGTCTTCCAACAGCCACCACAAACAATGCCTACGAAAGCAATAACCAGTTTTCTGATCTACCTCCACTCTCCCACCATATCAATGCATACAAACATAGGCTTGAATATGTGAAACTAAGACTACTCTTGCCCATTCACATTTTTGCTATCTGTAGATGGATATGGAGTCTTCCAACAGCCACCACAAACAATGCCTACGAAAGCAATAACCAGTTTTTTGATCTACCTCCACTCTCCCACCATATCAATGCATACAAACATAGGCTTGAATATGTGAAACTAAGACTACTCTTGCCCATTCACATTTTTGCTACAGATAAGCAGCCTATTGTTGCCTTCGCCTCCCCCTCTCTTGCTAGCTTGGCTTCACTTTCAACTCTTCCAATGCTTGTTGGCTGCAGAGTGAGAGTGATCCTTTGATGTGAAGGGCTGTAATGCACAATGTAATGTAGTGGCACACAGATTGAGTCTACACGAACTTCTTATTACCTCAGTAGTGCACATCGTGGACCAACGAATCCATATCTAAGATTGCTGTTGATCTAAAGTAAGTCTCAAACCCAACTTGTGCCTAGTTTTGACCTAGATATGAGGGTGGGAAGAGCTTGGTGCTGGGAGATCGACAAGCTTCAATGCTCTACACCAACTTCCTAGTGCCTATTGTGGATGTGTGAGGGTACCTTGGCATATGGAGGAGAAGCTGGGGGAGTATGTCTTGAATCCACCTTGCCACCCCGTGAGTACCTTGGAAAAGTGGTAAGGTAGAGGATTAGGTACCGGTGGTGGTGAAGAAATGGCCCCAACTTGTGCCTAGTTTCAACCTAGATATGAGGGTGGGAAGAGCTTGGCGCCGGGAGATCGGCAAGCTTCAACACTCTACACCAACTTCCTAGTGCCTACTGTGGATGTGTGAGGGTACCTTGGCATATGGAGGAGAAGCCGGGGGAAGTATGTCTTGAATTCGCCTTGCCGTGAGTGCCTTGGAAAAATGGTAAGGTGGAGGATTAAGTACCGGTGGTTAAGAAATGTCCCCAACGTGTGCCTAGTTTCGATCTAGATACGAGGGTGGGAAGAGCTTTGGTCAGAAGATTGGCAAGCTTCAATGCTCCACATCAACTTCCTAGCGCCTATTGTGGATGTATTTTATTGGGCAAGGATTTGGCAAGCATGGAATTTAGTATTGCAATTGATTTCAATCGATTTGATATTGAGATTTGATTGCAAAAACAAATGAGGTGCTACTAAATTTTTTGCAAAGGGCACTTATGCAAGGCACTTGAGGTTACATGTGGATGCCAAGTTACAAATTGTTGTGATTCATGCCTTCGAATAAGGTCCAAGACATTGCCAATGCAAAAGGGACGTGCGGATTGTAATTGGAGAGAAGTTTGATAGTTTTCTGTTGTGGCACTAAATCCTAATTCCAAGAGGGTTAGGACTGCTTCCAAAGTTTTTGCTTAGTCTCATTCTACTCTCCACCAAGGGCTACGTTTGGAGCCCTCAAGTGCTCGATTCGGACTCCTTTTACTTCTCCAATTGGCAAGTCTATCCACAAGACAAAAAGTCTGCCTAATAAAAAAAATAACACTTTATTCTGGCAAAGTGAGAATAGGGTCAGGTTCCCCATACCACCCTAATCTTCCCATCTAGCCTTAGACCTCACCATTCGGGCACCCCGAGCTATCGGGCTACATCCATTTTTTCACTGGATACCCTGTTTTTACAAAAATTAGGTTTTGGACTAAACCTATTTTGACATCATGGCTGGATAGTATGCTCTTGCTACCTCATTCCGACAACCTAAAAACTGCAAGATTTGGACCCTGTTTGCTTGGTCAAAGTGGCAATTTACTCATCGATTGACTTTTCAAAGAAGTCAAAACAGAGAGTACTTCTGCATTGATCGTGGTCAAAGTGATCATATATGGGGGTTCTACACGTCATTTCCTCTCTCTATAGAGCTAAAATGCTCGTAATTTGGAATTTGAGAACCCATCCAACCAAAAAACCAGGGTAATACTTGGATGCTTATGATAGTGAGGTTGCTAGTGATTACGAAGAGGAAGATGGTTATACCGACACACCGATAATGGCTATAGCATGGACACCAACAATGGCATTCACATCTATGAAGAAGAAGGTTACCTTGAAGATTATAACTTCGATGAGGGGAGTCATAGCTTTGAAGATCCCACGTATACATAGGGGGTGATGCGGAAGAGGTAGTGCATGCTTATGATTCTCAAGGATATTGGGATGGTGTGAATTCTGGTGGCAATGCATATGCCTATGATGACCGTGATGCCTATGACTACGATATTCATCGTAGTCATGATTCTTTTTATGAGGGCATGTATGACAATGAGGATTTGGTCAATGCGGCAATGGAGATCGGATCTATGAAAGTGAAGAAAAGTTCCAACTTGGCACCACCGGTGAGAGTATTAATGCATGTGACCTTGTGGATGAATTTGATGAGAAGGGTGATGAAGAGGACTACGAGAATTTTGATACAATGCCAACAAGGGATGAATTTGATGAGAATGATGATGAAGTCCTAGGACTATGAGAATTTGGATACAATGCCAACAAGGAGAAATGCAATGCCGATGCTTAATTACAGTGGAAACTTGAGTATTTTGACGATCTCTATGCAAAATTCTTTAGCTAGAAGGGACCAAAGGTTTCAAGACATGGTTGATAGAACCACAAGTCTATGAACCCTTTGTTAACGCTACTCATGCAGGCACAACATTTATCTCTCAAGCTCATTTTGCAACAAGGAGATTGGGATCAATGTTCTATGTTTGGAAAGGGAAACTTACCTCCATATTCAATGCAACAAGGTGGAACTTATGTGTATGGTATGCCTATGCATCGGCATCCCCACCAACACACTTGTCTCATATGCACCACTCACCATTCGGACACCCGAGCTATCGGGCTCTAGATACCCTGTCTCTACAAAAGTTAGGGTTTTGGACTAAACCTATTTTGACATCATGGCTGGATAGTATGCTGCCTCATTCCCACAACCTAAAAACTGCAAGATTTGGACCCTGTTTGCTTGGTTAAAGTGGCAATTTACTCACCGGTTGACTTTTCAAAGAAGTCAAAACAGAGAGTACTTTTGCATTGATCGTGGTCAAAGTGATCATATATGAGCGATTTCTTGTTTTAGTGAGGGATTTGTCAAAGATCTTTGGTCTTGTGCAAATATGGGTGGCAAAAGATTAAGAAATTGTAAAGGTGCAAGTCTTTGGAGCATCTTAGAAGTAATGTAGCAAATCTTTATTATCAAGAAAGTGTGTAGAGTTGAAATCTTGGAGTGTTGATCATAAAACATTCCCCCCTCAAACCCCTTATCGGCTTCTTGATCTACAGTTCCGAGCCATCCGCCTTAACCTTCTCCAACATGATATATATATATTGAAGAGTGGCCATGGGACCAAATTTTACTCAAATCTTTTGCTATTCTTTGGGACAATCATCAACAAGCAACTCCTCCTTCTATTTCATGAAGCTGGAAGACAAATGATGTGCAACTGATCACAGGCGCAGAAGATCGCAGCTCACATGCAATTTCAACGTCATAAATAAGCGCACCCAAAGCCTAAGTAAGCTTGTGGAGGCCGATTACATGGTGATTCAAGACGATTTGCAGTGATCGTGGCATCTCTATGTATCTGATCGTGCGATCAACATCCAATTTACGTTCGATTCAACAGTGAAGACCTTCTTTGGCGACGACAGACCACCCTCCTGGTGGATAACCATAGGCATATGTATGGTAGAAGACTTTTGGCACGGCTTCCTGGAGGACTGAGTAGTGATGAGAAGGGCACTCTCATTTTGGCTAGTTTGCTAAGCACGGACAGCAGCAAGACGGGCACCAAAGCTATCTGTAGATGGATATGGAGTCTTCCAACAGCCACCACAAACAATGCCTACGAAAGCAATAACCAGTTTTCTGATCTATGTAAGATTCCTCTCCCACCCCCTTTTTGATGTCTAGTATCTTTCCCTGTAATCAATCCCTCTTCAGAAATATAAAGACCTTGTTTCTATCTGTTTTAGCCTAGAGAGAGAAAAATATTCTAGAGAGAGAATATTCAGATTTTGAATATTTTTGGATAGAAAAATATCTCTTCTAATTCAGATGAGTTCCCCTGAAACAGAAATTCAAAAAGAATTTTCCAATGTGCAATTGGAATTAATTGAAAATGTACAAGGTTTATTAATAAAAAATTATGAGCAATATTAAAAGTATGACATAAGTAAGGAAGGGGAGTTCTTTAAAGGAGGTGCATATTTCACATAAGATGAAGAGTTGAAAATGTACAAGGTTTATTAGTAAAAAACTATGAGCAATATTAAAAATATGACATATGTAAGGAAGGGGAGTTCTTTAAAGGAGGTGCATATTTCACATGCTTGAATGAGTTTTAAACTCATAAAAATTGAGATATTTCATCTCTCCTCTCTCCTCATTCAAGTCTAGTTCCAAAAAGTTAGCTTAACTGACCTAAAAATGGTCAAATATTGACCAAACTGATTTAGAAAATTCTAGAATCAGTTTGTTTGGTTAGGAGCTCAATTTTTCCTATAAATAGAAGCCTCCCCCTTGTTGAAAAATAGTTAGTGTTTATGCATCGTTACTCTACTCCACCTAAGCCAAGAACTGTGAATTCATTTAATAATTCACTAGTTTTTGGAGCTTCCCTCTTTCTTCAATCCCCATTAGTGGCTCCATCAACATACTTAACCAATTGATTGGTTGGGGGCCTCTACCGTGAACAAAGAATCAAGCAAGTTGTAAGGTAATTAGTGAATATTCATCTTTCTATAATTTCTCAATGTTTCTCTCTTCTCAACCCCTCTCAAGCTTGAGAAGTTTAATTGGTATGGTTTTTTTTTAAATGCTATTGAAGTTTGAATAGTAGTGAAGAGTTACATAATTTAATAAATGCTATTGAAGTTAATTTTCATTTATGTTTAAATTATAATGATTCTTATGTAAATTCTCTCTCTCACTCAAGAAATGGTCATACTCATGACCCATTCTCAATCCAAATCAAGCTTTTCATAAAGCTTTTCCTTAACCCAAGATAAAGCTATGCTTGAGGCCAAATTAATGGCTTTTTCTTATGCTTTTAGTTTATGTATATTGATGATTCAATCCATTATGGATTGAGGATCCAATTAGAGAATCATTTTAATTATTTCCTTAATGATAAGCTTTATCCCTTAGAAAAATTGAGATTTATCAGTCATAGCAGCGGAGCTATGGCAAAATTTTTATAAAAATTATACATAAAAAATTTTCATTCAAAGCATAAAAAGAGGACTTCCTACCATATTCTAGGAATCATCATCCTAGATTAATTGAAAGAATTTCATTATAATCATGGAGAAATTGAATTTTAATATTATGCATAAAGGATAAATTTTTATATCAAAAGTGTTATTTTTACCATTTTTATTTTCATGCATAGAAGTATGCATAATGGATAAATTTTTATATCAAAAGTGTTACTTTTATCATTTTTACTTTCATGCATAGAAGTATGCATAAAGGATAAATTTTTATATCAAAAGTGTTATTTTTACCATTTTTAATTTTCATGCATAGAAGTATGCATAAAGGAAAAATTTTTATATCAAAAGTGTTACTTTTATCATATTGGATTTCATGCATATAGGTATGCATAAAAGATATTCTTTTTATACTAAAAGTATGATTTTCCTCATAAATGGATTTTATGCTTAACTTAGATGCATAAGAGAAATTCTTTTATTCTAAAAGTATAATTCCCTACCAAATTGAAATCATGCATAAGAAGATGCATAAAAGATTGATTTTAATTTCGAAAGTGTTAGTCTCCTTAAATGGAATTTATGTATAAATAAATGTGTAGAGAAATCTTATATCAAATAAAAGAATTCTCTTTAAAAAAAAAAAAGATATGAAATGTGATAAGATGTGATAAGAGGTGTATGAGATGTGATAAGAATTGATAAGATGCGTATGGAAAGTGATAGGATGTGATAAGAGGTGTGATAAGAGGTGATAAGATGCTTATGAAATAAGTTAGGATGTGATAAGATGAATTAAGATGTGTATGGGGGGATGAGGTAAGAAGTGTATGTGATAGGATAAGATGTATATGGGTTGTGATAGGGCGAGAATGGATGTGATGTAAAAGATTAGATGTGAAAGTATATGGGGTTATATAAATGGGAATGTGAAAATGGATGTATGTATGTGAATGTGGATGTAGATGTGGATGTATAGATGTGAATGTGGAATGTGGATGTGGATGTATGTATGTATGTGGATGTAGATGTGGATGTATAGATGTGAATGGGAATGGGGATGTGGATGTATGTGAATGTGAATGTAGATGTGGATGTATGTGAATGTGAATGTAGATGTGAATGTGGAATGTGGATGTATGGGAATGTGGATGTGGATGTATGTGAATGTGAATGTAGATGTGGATGTATAGATGTGAATGTGGAATGTGGATGTGGATGTATGTATGTATGTGGATGTAGATGTGGATATATGGATGTGTAAGTATGAATGTGGATATGGGATGTGGATGTATAAATGAGGATGTGAAAATGGAGATAAGCATGTAGATGTGGATGTATGGATGTGAATGTGGATGTGGATGTGGATGTATGGATGTGGATATGGATGTGAATATATGATATGTGATGTGAAGGAATCTGAAGTGAAGAGATGGAAAAGTAGGTGATTGGATGAGTACACATATACATGGAATGTGGAATAAGTAATGTGGATTAATGAGGGATAATGTGGAAAAATGAGAGTTAATATAGAAACTGTATTTGTAAACTGTTTGTAAATGCTGTTTGTAAATGGCTGTTTTATGTCAAGAATGCTGGGGAAGCATTTTGACCGTCTTGTGATTAAGGTCGTGGAGACCTAACTGATAAAGTTGCAACTGCTGACGGAGAGTCAATGGAGGACATCTCGCGTAGCAAGGTCGACCGAGGTCTTGACCAGCCTCGGTTCGATTAAAATGGTGAGCTTCCGGTACGGTGGATGAGGGACCAAGGAAGCGGCCTATGAGTGAAGCGCTAGGTCACCTGCGAAGGATCCTAGAGGGTGCTGACCATACGGTGCTCGGGCTCTGGGTCGCCTAGGATACCCACGCGTGCGTCGAGGAAGATATTGGAACAAGGAGTAAGAGTTGTTTTGTGAAACCGGGCATGGATCTGGTTGACTGACCTTGCTGGTCCTCAACGGATGAGTCCATGGCTCTTTTATATGGATCTGTTGGTTGATCTTGCTGATCTTCAACGAGAGTCCATCTTGATAAGTGATTATATTGCCGAGTATTATGGGCTAGGAACTATGGAAACGGCCTCTGTGTGGACAGGTGGTGAGCGTTCTAGTTGCCAATGATGCCATAGATACTCTGATGAAGGAATGATGGAAAATTATGAATCAACTGGATAAATTGGAAGATTGTGATCAGTGGTACTATGGTTTCATTAAAGGATTGTTTTAAAGTTAGCTGATGCTAAGAAAAAGGCAATTTTCATATTGGGTGTGTAAGTGGTGTGGCTAGTTTTATGTTTGCATGAACTTCCGGCTAGGGGGCCTTGGAACTCTTTTCCTTGGTACCCGGGACAAAACCTAACCAAATTCCAAATTGGATCCCATCACTACAGTGGTTGGGCGGTTGGCTAACCCATGGGATCGGATGGGGTTAGGCTGGACTGATGGATCCGTAAATCGAGATTTAAATTCTATTATTACGATAGATGAAGTAAATCCCGGATAGAAATTGTTCTATGGATAGGAATCAACGGCTGTGCCTCTTGATGGGGAAAAAAGCGTTGATCCCAATGATCCAAGTGCAAGTTTCTTCCTTGATTTGACCAAGTACCGTTAAAGGTGCAGTCAGATCAGTTGATCCGTAATGATCTTGACTACGTTAGAGTAAAGAGTTATCCTGGTGGAAACGCCCATGCTTTCCGGGTAAAGGAAGTTTTTCTGATTTCGGTTTTGGACAAACCGACGGATTAGTCTCTTGTCCGGATATCCTTGGGTGAGGCCCCGAGTGTGAGACCCCTACCCACGCATGATGTGCTACTTCCGCTGCTAGTACCCCAAATCCGTTGCTCGGTGGGAACAGGGGGATCTCACAGTTGGTATCAGAGCATTTGGTTAATAAAGATCAATTGAGAAGACAAATAGGTCAGAAATTTATCAAGAAACACAAAAAGGTTGTAATTGTGTGATATAATTCATACAATTTGATATTCAAATTGAAATTCGTAATTTGGTAATTGGGTCTTCAGATGGAAGTACCGCAATTATATAGAATCCTTGGCTTGCTTGAGGCCTAGACATGATGGTATTTACCTTATAATTCCAAGGGCCGTGACTATCCGTATATACCGAGAGTATAACTGCAGCTCTTTACTGACAGTATATACGAGTAAATCTAAGACTTGAAATTATAAGCGTTAATGCTATCCAGATGATGAATTTGAATGTGGTTGATATGATTTTTAATTCTGTTTGGGAACTGATGAATTGATTGGGATTCTGATTGAAAAATGATGATTTTTGAAATTTAGTTGAAATATAATAACTTGAGCAAAACCGCAATGAGGATGAATGGGACGAGTCCCTGTAATGATAAATGATGATAATGATTTCAGCAAATCACTATGAGATTAGTGGATTGTGCTGTCAGATTGCTATTATTAATACTTGACCGTTAGATCAAGTTAAGAGATGACAAATTGAGAACTTACTTGACTGAAATTCCCGTGGAGGAATGTTCAGAAGGAAATTTTTCGGTCTAATGGACCATTATCATGTTAAAGATATAAATGATATGATCTGAAATGAATTTATTTAATGATGAGTTCTATATAAGGGATATTTATCCCCGTATTCTGTTGGGTTGACCAGAATATAAGGAACCCTAGAATAAATTGGATCTTAAGAAAAAGAGTTGTCCTCTACTTGGCGAGATGAGGACATCTTGCACTTTTTTTAAGTGGGGTAGAATGTAAGATTCCTCCCCAGCCTTCGAGGCATACAGGAGTAAGAATCTCCCTTTTTGATCTTAAAATTATTCCCTCTCAAAAATAAAAGAAAGATTCTGTTTAAAGAAGACCCTTTCCCTAGAATACTTCTCAGGAGTCACGCTGTTTTAAGGATTCAGAACAATGAGTTCAGAAGTGAAAATCGGTGTTTTGGATACCAAGGTTTTGGTCTTCATTCGAGTACGGCACAAAAGAAGTTCTTTATCTGTTTAAGAAGTTATCCCCCAGATATTGTGAACCTTATCCGACTTCAAAGAAAGTAAGTGACTTAGCTTACGAACTTCTTTTATCTCCTCATCTCAAAGTTCTTAATGCCTTCTATAGAAAATTGTGCCAAACCCAAATCATGGAAAGACGGTAAAACTTCAGTGGCAAGTTACCGTTGGCTTCTAAGTTACGCTAGCTCCTTCCTTTATATAAGTCGTAACTTTTACTTGTCGCTCACAGTAATCTTACTTCCATCGATCTCCTTTCTTTCTTAATCTCCTTCATGGCTTGGCAACAAGAACTAGTTTTATCCCTAATGATTTCTCACCTTCAAGACGCAAGGGAGTCTGTGAAGAAAGATTTTATAGAGCAGTATGAGCGCTCACTTATCCCTCACTTGGGAACTTCTGTAGCGCAGACAAAATGGCGGACCTATCAAGACATAACTAGGGTAACACCCTGGGGTCAGCAGCACTTTCGTAACAATGTCCGCTTGGCCATGGTTATTGAAGCTTTGGGTTTGGGTCCCCGATACTACTGCGTCATGAGATCAAGGCATCCTGGGTTTTCTGAGCGGGTCTTCTTACTGGCGTGTTTTCTTCCTCATGAGAAGATATGCCTTTACCCCGTTTTTGGCTTGCCTCTCAGAGGTCCTTTTGTTAGAACACCTCATACCACTGAGATAGGCGCAGCAATAACCCACAGAATCATTCCCATAGATGAGTTACCTTATACTTGTGCAGCTTGTGAGGACTGCTTTTGTGATCATATGATGGACGGGCTTATGGAAGTGTAAAGAGTTATTCTATCTTTACTGTATAAGTTCCGAGAATGAATAAAGTTTAAATCTTGTTCTTATTTTGAATCTTGCTCTCTTTAAGACGTTTCTTGGTGGTTAATCTTGATTAAAATTTTTCTCTAAGTCTCATATTCGTGAATCTTGCGAAATTATCACAAGTTGCGAGATGAGGACATCTCGCGTTTTTTAAGTGGGGTAGAATGTAAGATTCCTCTCCCACCCCCTTTTTGATGTCTAGTATCTTTCCCTGTAATCAATCCCTCTTCAGAAATATAAAGACCTTGTTTCTATCTGTTTTAGCCTAGAGAGAGAAAAATATTCTAGAGAGAGAATATTCAGATTTTGAATATTTTTGGATAGAAAAATATCTCTTCTAATTCAGATGAGTTCCCCTGAAACAGAAATTCAAAAAGAATTTTCCAATGTGCAATTGGAATTAATTGAAAATGTACAAGGTTTATTAATAAAAAATTATGAGCAATATTAAAAGTATGACATAAGTAAGGAAGGGGAGTTCTTTAAAGGAGGTGCATATTTCACATAAGATGAAGAGTTGAAAATGTACAAGGTTTATTAGTAAAAAACTATGAGCAATATTAAAAATATGACATATGTAAGGAAGGGGAGTTCTTTAAAGGAGGTGCATATTTCACATGCTTGAATGAGTTTTAAACTCATAAAAATTGAGATATTTCATCTCTCCTCTCTCCTCATTCAAGTCTAGTTCCAAAAAGTTAGCTTAACTGACCTAAAAATGGTCAAATATTGACCAAACTGATTTAGAAAATTCTAGAATCAGTTTGTTTGGTTAGGAGCTCAATTTTTCCTATAAATAGAAGCCTCCCCCTTGTTGAAAAATAGTTAGTGTTTATGCATCGTTACTCTACTCCACCTAAGCCAAGAACTGTGAATTCATTTAATAATTCACTAGTTTTTGGAGCTTCCCTCTTTCTTCAATCCCCATTAGTGGCTCCATCAACATACTTAACCAATTGATTGGTTGGGGGCCTCTACCGTGAACAAAGAATCAAGCAAGTTGTAAGGTAATTAGTGAATATTCATCTTTCTATAATTTCTCAATGTTTCTCTCTTCTCAACCCCTCTCAAGCTTGAGAAGTTTAATTGGTATGGTTTTTTTTTAAATGCTATTGAAGTTTGAATAGTAGTGAAGAGTTACATAATTTAATAAATGCTATTGAAGTTAATTTTCATTTATGTTTAAATTATAATGATTCTTATGTAAATTCTCTCTCTCACTCAAGAAATGGTCATACTCATGACCCATTCTCAATCCAAATCAAGCTTTTCATAAAGCTTTTCCTTAACCCAAGATAAAGCTATGCTTGAGGCCAAATTAATGGCTTTTTCTTATGCTTTTAGTTTATGTATATTGATGATTCAATCCATTATGGATTGAGGATCCAATTAGAGAATCATTTTAATTATTTCCTTAATGATAAGCTTTATCCCTTAGAAAAATTGAGATTTATCAGTCATAGCAGCGGAGCTATGGCAAAATTTTTATAAAAATTATACATAAAAAATTTTCATTCAAAGCATAAAAAGAGGACTTCCTACCATATTCTAGGAATCATCATCCTAGATTAATTGAAAGAATTTCATTATAATCATGGAGAAATTGAATTTTAATATTATGCATAAAGGATAAATTTTTATATCAAAAGTGTTATTTTTACCATTTTTATTTTCATGCATAGAAGTATGCATAATGGATAAATTTTTATATCAAAAGTGTTACTTTTATCATTTTTACTTTCATGCATAGAAGTATGCATAAAGGATAAATTTTTATATCAAAAGTGTTATTTTTACCATTTTTAATTTTCATGCATAGAAGTATGCATAAAGGAAAAATTTTTATATCAAAAGTGTTACTTTTATCATATTGGATTTCATGCATATAGGTATGCATAAAAGATATTCTTTTTATACTAAAAGTATGATTTTCCTCATAAATGGATTTTATGCTTAACTTAGATGCATAAGAGAAATTCTTTTATTCTAAAAGTATAATTCCCTACCAAATTGAAATCATGCATAAGAAGATGCATAAAAGATTGATTTTAATTTCGAAAGTGTTAGTCTCCTTAAATGGAATTTATGTATAAATAAATGTGTAGAGAAATCTTATATCAAATAAAAGAATTCTCTTTAAAAAAAAAAAAGATATGAAATGTGATAAGATGTGATAAGAGGTGTATGAGATGTGATAAGAATTGATAAGATGCGTATGGAAAGTGATAGGATGTGATAAGAGGTGTGATAAGAGGTGATAAGATGCTTATGAAATAAGTTAGGATGTGATAAGATGAATTAAGATGTGTATGGGGGGATGAGGTAAGAAGTGTATGTGATAGGATAAGATGTATATGGGTTGTGATAGGGCGAGAATGGATGTGATGTAAAAGATTAGATGTGAAAGTATATGGGGTTATATAAATGGGAATGTGAAAATGGATGTATGTATGTGAATGTGGATGTAGATGTGGATGTATAGATGTGAATGTGGAATGTGGATGTGGATGTATGTATGTATGTGGATGTAGATGTGGATGTATAGATGTGAATGGGAATGGGGATGTGGATGTATGTGAATGTGAATGTAGATGTGGATGTATGTGAATGTGAATGTAGATGTGAATGTGGAATGTGGATGTATGGGAATGTGGATGTGGATGTATGTGAATGTGAATGTAGATGTGGATGTATAGATGTGAATGTGGAATGTGGATGTGGATGTATGTATGTATGTGGATGTAGATGTGGATATATGGATGTGTAAGTATGAATGTGGATATGGGATGTGGATGTATAAATGAGGATGTGAAAATGGAGATAAGCATGTAGATGTGGATGTATGGATGTGAATGTGGATGTGGATGTGGATGTATGGATGTGGATATGGATGTGAATATATGATATGTGATGTGAAGGAATCTGAAGTGAAGAGATGGAAAAGTAGGTGATTGGATGAGTACACATATACATGGAATGTGGAATAAGTAATGTGGATTAATGAGGGATAATGTGGAAAAATGAGAGTTAATATAGAAACTGTATTTGTAAACTGTTTGTAAATGCTGTTTGTAAATGGCTGTTTTATGTCAAGAATGCTGGGGAAGCATTTTGACCGTCTTGTGATTAAGGTCGTGGAGACCTAACTGATAAAGTTGCAACTGCTGACGGAGAGTCAATGGAGGACATCTCGCGTAGCAAGGTCGACCGAGGTCTTGACCAGCCTCGGTTCGATTAAAATGGTGAGCTTCCGGTACGGTGGATGAGGGACCAAGGAAGCGGCCTATGAGTGAAGCGCTAGGTCACCTGCGAAGGATCCTAGAGGGTGCTGACCATACGGTGCTCGGGCTCTGGGTCGCCTAGGATACCCACGCGTGCGTCGAGGAAGATATTGGAACAAGGAGTAAGAGTTGTTTTGTGAAACCGGGCATGGATCTGGTTGACTGACCTTGCTGGTCCTCAACGGATGAGTCCATGGCTCTTTTATATGGATCTGTTGGTTGATCTTGCTGATCTTCAACGAGAGTCCATCTTGATAAGTGATTATATTGCCGAGTATTATGGGCTAGGAACTATGGAAACGGCCTCTGTGTGGACAGGTGGTGAGCGTTCTAGTTGCCAATGATGCCATAGATACTCTGATGAAGGAATGATGGAAAATTATGAATCAACTGGATAAATTGGAAGATTGTGATCAGTGGTACTATGGTTTCATTAAAGGATTGTTTTAAAGTTAGCTGATGCTAAGAAAAAGGCAATTTTCATATTGGGTGTGTAAGTGGTGTGGCTAGTTTTATGTTTGCATGAACTTCCGGCTAGGGGGCCTTGGAACTCTTTTCCTTGGTACCCGGGACAAAACCTAACCAAATTCCAAATTGGATCCCATCACTACAGTGGTTGGGCGGTTGGCTAACCCATGGGATCGGATGGGGTTAGGCTGGACTGATGGATCCGTAAATCGAGATTTAAATTCTATTATTACGATAGATGAAGTAAATCCCGGATAGAAATTGTTCTATGGATAGGAATCAACGGCTGTGCCTCTTGATGGGGAAAAAAGCGTTGATCCCAATGATCCAAGTGCAAGTTTCTTCCTTGATTTGACCAAGTACCGTTAAAGGTGCAGTCAGATCAGTTGATCCGTAATGATCTTGACTACGTTAGAGTAAAGAGTTATCCTGGTGGAAACGCCCATGCTTTCCGGGTAAAGGAAGTTTTTCTGATTTCGGTTTTGGACAAACCGACGGATTAGTCTCTTGTCCGGATATCCTTGGGTGAGGCCCCGAGTGTGAGACCCCTACCCACGCATGATGTGCTACTTCCGCTGCTAGTACCCCAAATCCGTTGCTCGGTGGGAACAGGGGGATCTCACAATCTACCTCCACTCTCCCACCATATCAATGCATACAAACATAGGCTTGAATATGTGAAACTAAGACTACTCTTGCCCATTCACATTTTTGCTATCTGTAGATGGATATGGAGTCTTCCAACAGGCACCACAAACAATGCCTACGAAAGCAATAACCAGTTTTCTGATCTACCTCCACTCTCCCACCATATCAATGCATACAAACATAGGCTTGAATATGTGAAACTAAGACTACTCTTGCCCATTCACATTTTTGCTACAGATAAGCAGCCTATTGTTGCCTTCGCCTCCCCCCCTCTTGCTAGCTTGGCTTCACTTTCAACTCTTCCAATGCTTGTTGGCTGCTGCAGAGTGAGAGTGATCCTTTGATGTGAAGGGCTGTAATGCACAATGTAATGTAGTAGCACACAGATTGAGTCTACACGAACTTCTTATTACCTCAGTAGTGCACATCGTGGACCAACGAATCCATATCTAAGATTGCTGTTGATCTAAAGTAAGTCTCAAACCCAACTTGTGCCTAGTTTTGACCTAGATATGAGGGTGGGAAGAGCTTGGTGCTGGGAGATCGACAAGCTTCAATGCTCTACGCCAACTTCCTAGTGCCTATTGTGGATGTGTGAGGGTACCTTGGCATATGGAGGAGAAGCCGAGGGAGTATGTCTTGAATCCGCCTTGCCACCCCGTGAGTACCTTGGAAAAGTGGTAAGGTAGAGGATTAGGTACCGGTGGTGGTGAAGAAATGGCCCCAACTTGTGCCTAGTTTCAACCTAGATATGAGGGTGGGAAGAGCTTGGCGCCGGGAGATCGGCAAGCTTCAACACTCTACACCAACTTCCTAGTGCCTACTGTGGATGTGTGAGGGTACCTTGGCATATGGAGGAGAAGCTGGGGGAAGTATGTCTTGAATTCGCCTTGCCGTGAGTGCCTTGGAAAAATGGTAAGGTGGAGGATTAAGTACCGGTGGTTAAGAAATGTCCCCAACGTGTGCCTAGTTTCGATCTAGATACAAGGGTGGGAAGAGCTTTGGTCAGAAGATTGGCAAGCTTCAATGCTCCACATCAACTTCCTAGCGCCTATTGTGGATGTATTTTATTGGGCAAGGATTTGGCAAGCATGGAATTTAGTATTGCAATTGATTTCAATCGATTTGATATTGAGATTTGATTGCAAAAACAAATGAGGTGCTACTAAATTTTTTGCAAAGGGCACTTATGCAAGGCACTTGAGGTTACATGTGGATGCCAAGTTACAAATTGTTGTGATTCATGCCTTCGAATAAGGTCCAATACATTGCCAATGCAAAAGGGACGTGCGGATTGTAATTGGAGAGAAGTTTGATAGTTTTCTGTTGTGGCACTAAATCCTAATTCCAAGAGGGTTAGGACTGCTTCCAAAGTTTTTGCTTAGTCTCATTCTACTCTCCACCAAGGGCTACGTTTGGAGCCCTCAAGTGCTCGATTCGGACTCCTTTTACTTCTCCAATTGGCAAGTCTATCCACAAGACAAAAAGTCTGCCTAATAAAAAAAATAACACTTTATTCTGGCAAAGTGAGAATAGGGTCAGGTTCCCCATACCACCCTAATCTTCCCATCTAGCCTTAGACCTCACCATTCGGGCACCCCGAGCTATCGGGCTACATCCATTTTTTCACTGGATACCCTGTTTTTACAAAAATTAGGTTTTGGACTAAACCTATTTTGACATCATGGCTGGATAGTATGCTCTTGCTACCTCATTCCGACAACCTAAAAACTGCAAGATTTGGACCCTGTTTGCTTGGTCAAAGTGGCAATTTACTCATCGATTGACTTTTCAAAGAAGTCAAAACAGAGAGTACTTCTGCATTGATCGTGGTCAAAGTGATCATATATGGGGGTTCTACACGTCATTTCCTCTCTCTATAGAGCTAAAATGCTCGTAATTTGGAATTTGAGAACCCATCCAACCAAAAAACCAGGGTAATACTTGGATGCTTATGATAGTGAGGTTGCTAGTGATTACGGAGAGGAAGATGGTTATACCGACACACCGATAATGGCTATAGCATGGACACCAACAATGGCATTCACATCTATGAAGAAGAAGGTTACCTTGAAGATTATAACTTCGATGAGGGGAGTCATAGCTTTGAAGATCCCACGTATACATAGGGGGTGATGCGGAAGAGGTAGTGCATGCTTATGATTCTCAAGGATATTGGGATGGTGTGAATTCTGGTGGCAATGCATATGCCTATGATGACCGTGATGCCTATGACTACGATATTCATCGTAGTCATGATTCTTTTTATGAGGGCATGTATGACAATGAGGATTTGGTCAATGCGGCAATGGAGATCGGATCTATGAAAGTGAAGAAAAGTTCCAACTTGGCACCACCGGTGAGAGTATTAATGCATGTGACCTTGTGGATGAATTTGATGAGAAGGGTGATGAAGAGGACTATGAGAATTTTGATACAATGCCAACAAGGGATGAATTTGATGAGAATGATGATGAAGTCCTAGGACTATGAGAATTTGGATACAATGCCAACAAGGAGAAATGCAATGCCGATGCTTAATGATAGTGGAAACTTGAGTATTTTGACGATCTCTATGCAAAATTCTTTAGCTAGAAGGGACCAAAGGTTTCAAGACATGGTTGATAGAACCACAAGTCTATGAACCCTTTGTTAACGCTACTCATGCAGGCACAACATTTATCTCTCAAGCTCATTTTGCAACAAGGAGATTGGGATCAATGTTCTATGTTTGGAAAGGGAAACTTACCTCCATATTCAATGCAACAAGGTGGAACTTATGTGTATGGTATGCCTATGCATCGGCATCCCCACCAACACACTTGTCTCATATGCACCACTCACCATTCGGAAACCCAAGCTATCGGGCTACATCCATTTTTTCACTAGATACCCTGTCTCTACAAAAGTTAGGGTTTTGGACTAAACCTATTTTGACATCATGGCTGGATAGTATGCTGCCTCATTCCCACAACCTAAAAACTGCAAGATTTGGACCCTGTTTGCTTGGTTAAAGTGGCAATTTACTCACCGGTTGACTTTTCAAAGAAGTCAAAACAGAGAGTACTTTTGCATTGATCGTGGTCAAAGTGATCATATATGAGCGATTTCTTGTTTTAGTGAGGGATTTGTCAAAGATCTTTGGTCTTGTGCAAATATGGGTGGCAAAAGATTAAGAAATTGTAAAGGTGCAAGTCTTTGGAGCATCTTAGAAGTAATGTAGCAAATCTTTATTATCAAGAAAGTGTGTAGAGTTGAAATCTTGGAGTGTTGATCATAAAACATTCCCCCCTCAAACCCCTTATCGGCTTCTTGATCTACAGTTCCGAGCCATCTGCCTTAACCTTCTCCAACATGATATATATATATTGAAGAGTCCCTCTCCCGCCCACAATATACATATGCTCTATCCAAGCTCCCCATAAATAGCCTAACTATCATCTCCTATTTTTTCTTCCAGGGGCTTCTCACCTTCCAACACCCTCACAATCTCTTTGAACTCCTCTTCCACCCCCTTCAAGCCACTCTCACAGTTTGGAGTTTACTACTTTGCTATGGCTTTCCTGCTACCCCACAGCCCACCAATCTACTGATCTCATTGATTTATCCTTACCAGATGGCATATGCCGCCCCTACCCATATCTCCCCCTCATCTCTAGCCAGGCATTGTGGTACCTCTGGATAGCTGGTAGGTAGGTCGCCCACGACGCTTACCTCTCCCTCCTAAATGATCCTCTACCACCCTACTCGGCGCCTAGCTTAATCATTCACTACCACTGTTGCTTCATCTAGATCAAAGTCATGGAGGCCACCGGCATATGCCAGTTCGACAACACACACATTGCCTTTTGATGAGTACAGTGAAGCCGAGGTTGTCGTTGCTCGCAATTGAATTTTTCTATACTCACACGATCCTAAGGCTGTTGTTGGGAAACTGGCCCTACCCCCAGACGATAATGACGAAGGCACTGAGATGGGCAGCAGGGTGGCTTGCCTCCTCCACCCCCATGATCTTCTTCACCACCACCCCCTCCTCCCCCATTAGGCTCCATGTTTTCACCTCCTCACACACAACTCCCACCCCCACCACCCCCCTCAAGCACCTCTGCTCTTCCTCTTTTTTGTGCCCCACCTTCTCCCCCCCTTCACTTTTCCACTCCACCCCCATCACCCACACCCCCCTCGCCACCTTCACTACCCCTTAAACTTAGGAACATACAAAGCATTCTAGGATATACCCTCCACATCTGCCAAACCCCCACCTTTTCTCGATGTCAGCCTCACCACACCCCCTTCATCATCAACACCCCCTCCACCCTCGTCGCTGGCTCTACAACCCACCACTCGAAGAAGGGGAGATTCTGCCACTATCACCATTCTAGCACGAGGAAGTAGACCCTCTGCCAAACCCTTTGAATTGGTGTGATCCTCTGGACCGCATGGAGTTTGAGCTGGCCGTCATCATCCTAATCAATTGTCAACTCCAAAATCACCCCCCATCACCCACGTCACTGATCACCTTCGACATATATTTCCTTCACCCGTACCTCGACGCCAAGCACACAACCTAGCGGCATGACCACCCATCCCAAACCCACGACAGCAAATACCACCGGCCACCCGCCGCCACTGCTCATCCCATCACATTCAATCTCATGGGTGAGCAGCCGGCCGGGCGGATGGTCCTTCCTTAGCAAACCCTTCATATGGTTGGGAGGTCTATTGTAACGCACCTCGCGCACTAAGGTTCGGCCCTGATTACCTTCCCATTCGAAGACAGTGGGCCTGGAAGACGTTCCATGAAGAACAACAGCAGAACCCGAAGTTGCAATTCAACTTCACATGGTTCACGCCGCCCCTGTCAACACAACATATCCATGTACTCAAGAATCCATGGTCAGGCGCTTCCTCGCGAATTCATCCGCCTACGACCACGTCCCCCTGACCCAGCGATGATTGCCATCTTTAAGTTCTAAAGTCTCAAGGAAACCCAAGCTATCAAAACCTGGCCTTGAGATATACTCAAGTCAAAAGACCTTCTCATTCACTCATTTGTATACAATGGCAACCCCATTTGTGTTTGAAAAGTGCACTAAAGGTTTTTATACTTGGCAAGTCAAAGTCAAGTTCTTGTAAAGGAATCACTTTAGGGGATTGTTAGTGGGAGAGAGAAGTACTTAGAAAATGAAGATATTGCAAAAAAATTATTTGGTTAAGCTGGGATAAAAAAGGGATTAACCATTATTGCATTAGGATTAGGGGATGGATGTATTTATCATTTTAACAAAGTTAAAAGGGACTCAAGTCGATTTGGGCCCAAGGCCAAGGGATAAAGGCGATGTGAAAGGGGCCAAGGGCTAGGACTAGGGTTGGGGGCATGCCCATAGACATGAATAAGTGTAGTGTGAAAGGGTGGCCTAGTATATAAGTGAATATGGGCCAATGTAATATGAATCTTTTGATAATCAAGATTACACAAGTTCTTTGGTTTCTCTTCTTGTTCTAATCTTACGCTAATCTTTTATGCTTTCCTCAATTCTAAGCTAATTATGCTACATTCAGGGTGCCTCTCTCTTTCATTGATATCAAAGCCACGTCTTTATCTAATTTTTTGATTTTTTTAAAATTTCTTACATTTTCTTGGTTTTTATTGAACTTTCTTGATTTCTTGATCAAGAAATGGATATGGTGATTGTGGGATGATGAAAATTTCTTTGATTTTTGGTTGTTCTAAGCTTTTGGGGGGGGGGGGGGGCTATGGGTCAGTGTCTCGAGACAAAATCTGAGGTGGCTACTCTAAATTTGAATGGGAGAACCAAAATTGGGAGAAATTCACTAATCATGATTAGAGATATTAATCCAAATATTTTTCCTCAATAATCTCTTGCTCTGTGCAATTTCCATGGCCATGGGACCAAATTTTACTCAAATCTTTTGCTATTCTTTGGGACAATCATCAACAAGCAACTCCTCCTTCTATTTCATGAAGCTGGAAGACAAATGATGCGCAACTGATCACAGGCGCAGAAGATCGCAGCTCACATGCAATTTCAACGTCATAAATAAGCGCACCCAAAGCCTAAGTAAGCTTGTGGAGGCCGATTACATGGTGATTCAAGACGATTTGCAGTGATCGTGGCATCTCTATGTATCTGATCGTGGCGATCAACATCCAATTTACGTTCGATTCAACAGTGAAGACCTTCTTTGGCGACGACAGACCACCCTCCTGGTGGATAACCATAGGCATATGCATGGTAGAAGACTTTTGGCACGGCTTCCTGGAGGACTGAGTAGTGATGAGAAGGGCACTCATTTTGGCTGGTTTGCTAAGCACGGACAGCAGCAAGACGGGCACCAAAGCTATCTATAGATGGATATGGAGTCTTCCAACAGGCACCACAAACAATGCCTATGAAAGTAATAACCAGTTTTCTGATCTACCTCCACTCTCCCACCATATCAATGCATACAAACATAGGCTTGAATATGTGAAACTAAGACTACTCTTGCCCATTCACATTTTTGCTACAGATAAGCAGCCTATTGTTGCCTTCGCCTCCCCCTCTCTTGCTAGCTTGGCTTCACTTTCAACTCTTCCAATGCTTGTTGGCTGCAGAGTGAGAGTGATCCTTTGATGTGAAGGGCTGTAATGCACAATGTAATGTAGTAGCACACAGATTGAGTCTACACGAACTTCTTATTACCTCAGTAGTGCACATCGTGGACCAACGAATCCATATCTAAGATTGCTGTTGATCTAAAGTAAGTCTCAAACCCAACTTGTGCCTAGTTTTGACCTAGATATGAGGGTGGGAAGAGCTTGGTGCTGGGAGATCGACAAGCTTCAATGCTCTACACCAACTTCCTAGTGCCTATTGTGGATGTGTGAGGGTACCTTGGCATATGGAGGAGAAGCCGGGGTAGTATGTCTTGAATCCGCCTTGCCACCCCGTGAGTACCTTGGAAAAGTGGTAAGGTAGAGAATTAGGTACCGGTGGTGGTGAAGAAATGGCCCCAACTTGTGCCTAGTTTCAACCTAGATATGAGGGTGGGAAGAGCTTGGCGCCGGGAGATCGGCAAGCTTCAACACTCTACACCAACTTCCTAGTGCCTACTGTGGATGTGTGAGGGTATCTTGGCATATGGAGGAGAAGCCGGGGGAAGTATGTCTTGAATTTGCCTTGCCGTGAGTGCCTTGGAAAAATGGTAAGGTGGAGGATTAAGTACCGATGGTTAAGAAATGTCCCCAACGTGTGCCTAGTTTCGATCTAGATACGAGGGTGGGAAGAGCTTTGGTCAGAAGATTGGCAAGCTTCAATGCTCCACATCAACTTCCTAGCGCCTATTGTGGATGTATTTTATTGGGCAAGGATTTGGCAAGCATGGAATTTAGTATTGCAATTGATTTCAATCGATTTGATATTGAGATTTGATTGCAAAAACAAATGAGGTGCTACTAAATTTTTTGCAAAGGGCACTTATGCAAGGCACTTGAGGTTACATGTGGATGCCAAGTTACAAATTGTTGTGATTCATGCCTTCGAATAAGGTCCAAGACATTGCCAATGCAAAAGGGACATGCGGATTGTAATTGGAGAGAAGTTTGATAGTTTTCTGTTGTGGCACTAAATCCTAATTCCAAGAGGGTAAGGACTGCTTCCAAAGTTTTTGCTTAGTCTCATTCTACTCTCCACCAAGGGCTACGTTTGGAGCCCTCAAGTGCTCGATTCGGACTCCTTTTACTTCTCCAATTGGCAAGTCTATCCACAAGACAAAAAGTCTGCCTAATAAAAAAAATAACACTTTATTCTGGCAAAGTGAGAATAGGGTCAGGTTCCCCATACCACCCTAATCTTCCCATCTAGCCTTAGACCTCACCATTCGGGCACCCCGAGCTATCGGGCTACATCCATTTTTTCACTGGATACCCTGTTTTTACAAAAATTAGGTTTTGGACTAAACCTATTTTGACATCATGGCTGGATAGTATGCTCTTGCTACCTCATTCCGACAACCTAAAAACTGCAAGATTTGGACCCTGTTTGCTTGGTCAAAGTGGCAATTTACTCATCGATTGACTTTTCAAAGAAGTCAAAACAGAGAGTACTTCTGCATTGATCGTGGTCAAAGTGATCATATATGGGGGTTCTACACGTCATTTCCTCTCTCTATAGAGCTAAAATGCTCGTAATTTGGAATTTGAGAACCCATCCAACCGAAAAACCAGGGTAATACTTGGATGCTTATGATAGTGAGGTTGCTAGTGATTACGGAGAGAAAGATGGTTATACCGGCACACCGATAATGGCTATAGCATGGACACCAACAATGGCATTCACATCTATGAAGAAGAAGGTTACCTTGAAGATTATAACTTCGATGAGGGGAGTCATAGCTTTGAAGATCCCACGTATACATAGGGGGTGATGCGGAAGAGGTAGTGCATGCTTATGATTCTCAAGGATATTGGGATGGTGTGAATTCTGGTGGCAATGCATATGCCTATGATGACCGTGATGCCTATGACTACGATATTCATCGTAGTCATGATTCTTTTTATGAGGGCATGTATGACAATGAGGATTTGGTCAATGCGGCAATGGAGATCGGATCTATGAAAGTGAAGAAAAGTTCCAACTTGGCACCACCGGTGAGAGTATTAATGCATGTGACCTTGTGGATGAATTTGATGAGAAGGGTGATGAAGAGGACTACGAGAATTTTGATACAATGCCAACAAGGGATGAATTTGATGAGAATGATGATGAAGTCCTAGGACTATGAGAATTTGGATACAATGCCAACAAGGAGAAATGCAATGCCGATGCTTAATGATAGTGGAAACTTGAGTATTTTGACGATCTCTATGCAAAATTCTTTAGCTAGAAGGGACCAAAGGTTTCAAGACATGGTTGATAGAACCACAAGTCTATGAACCCTTTGTTAACGCTACTCATGCAGGCACAACATTTATCTCTCAAGCTCATTTTGCAACAAGGAGATTGGGATCAATGTTCTATGTTTGGAAAGGGAAACTTACCTCCATATTCAATGCAACAAGGTGGAACTTATGTGTATGGTATGCCTATGCATCGGCATCCCCACCAACACACTTGTCTCATATGCACCACTCACCATTCGGACACCCGAGCTATCGGGCTCTAGATACCCTGTCTCTACAAAAGTTAGGGTTTTGGACTAAACCTATTTTGACATCATGGCTGGATAGTATGCTGCCTCATTCCCACAACCTAAAAACTGCAAGATTTGGACCCTGTTTGCTTGGTTAAAGTGGCAATTTACTCACCGGTTGACTTTTCAAAGAAGTCAAAACAGAGAGTACTTTTGCATTGATCGTGGTCAAAGTGATCATATATGAGCGATTTCTTGTTTTAGTGAGGGATTTGTCAAAGATCTTTGGTCTTGTGCAAATATGGGTGGCAAAAGATTAAGAAATTGTAAAGGTGCAAGTCTTTGGAGCATCTTAGAAGTAATGTAGCAAATCTTTATTATCAAGAAAGTGTGTAGAGTTGAAATCTTGGAGTGTTGATCATAAAACATTCCCCCCTCAAACCCCTTATCGGCTTCTTGATCTACAGTTCCGAGCCATCCGCCTTAACCTTCTCCAACATGATATATATATATTGAAGAGTCCCTCTCCCGCCCACAATATACATATGCTCTATCCAAGCTCCCCATAAATAGCCTAACTATCATCTCCTATTTTTTCTTCCAGGGGCTTCTCACCTTCCAACACCCTCACAATCTCTTTGAACTCCTCTTCCACCCCCTTCAAGCCACTCTCACAGTTTGGAGTTTACTACTTTGCTATGGCTTTCCTGCTACCCCACAGCCCACCAATCTACTGATCTCATTGATTTATCCTTACCAGATGGCATATGCCGCCCCTACCCATATCTCCCCCTCATCTCTAGCCAGGCATTGTGGTACCTCTGGATAGCTGGTAGGTAGGTCGCCCACGACGCTTACCTCTCCCTCCTAAATGATCCTCTACCACCCTACTCGGCGCCTAGCTTAATCATTCACTACCACTGTTGCTTCATCTAGATCAAAGTCATGGAGGCCACCGGCATATGCCAGTTCGACAACACACACATTGCCTTTTGATGAGTACAGTGAAGCCGAGGTTGTCGTTGCTCGCAATTGAATTTTTCTATACTCTTACGATCCTAAGGCTGTTGTTGGGAAACTGGCCCTACCCCCAGACGATAATGACGAAGGCACTGAGATGGGCAGCAGGGTGGCTTGCCTCCTCCACCCCCATGATCTTCTTCACCACCACCCCCTCCTCCCCCATTAGGCTCCATGTTTTCACCTCCTCACACACAACTCCCACCCCCACCACCCCCCTCAAGCACCTCTGCTCTTCCTCTTTTTTGTGCCCCACCTTCTCCCCCCCTTCACTTTTCCACTCCACCCCCATCACCCACACCCCCCTCGCCACCTTCACTATCCCTTAAACTTAGGAACATACAAAGCATTCTAGGATATACCCTCCACATCTGCCAAACCCCCACCTTTTCTCGATGTCAGCCTCACCACACCCCCTTCATCATCAACACCCCCTCCACCCTCGTCGCTGGCTCTACAACCCACCACTCGAAGAAGGGGAGATTCTGCCACTATCACCATTCTAGCACGAGGAAGTAGACCCTCTGCCAAACCCTTTGAATTGGTGTGATCCTCTGGACCGCATGGAGTTTGAGCTGGCCGTCATCATCCTAATCAATTGTCAACTCCAAAATCACCCCCCATCACCCACGTCACTGATCACCTTCGACATATATTTCCTTCACCCGTACCTCGACGCCAAGCACACAACCTAGCGGCATGACCACCCATCCCAAACCCACGACGGCGAATACCACCGGCCACCCGCCGCCACTGCTCATCCCATCACATTCAATCTCATGGGTGAGCAGCCGGCCGGGCGGATGGTCCTTCCTTAGCAAACCCTTCATATGGTTGGGAGGTCTATTGTAACGCACCTCGCGCACTAAGGTTCGGCCCTGATTACCTTCCCATTCGAAGACAGTGGGCCTGGAAGACGTTCCATGAAGAACAACAGCAGAACCCGAAGTTGCAATTCAACTTCACATGGTTCACGCCGCCCCTGTCAACACAACATATCCATGTACTCAAGAATCCATGGTCAGGCGCTTCCTCGCGAATTCATCCGCCTACGACCACGTCCCCCTGACCCAGCGGTGATTGCCATCTTTAAGTTCTAAAGTCTCAAGGAAACCCAAGCTATCAAAACCTGGCCTTGAGATATACTCAAGTCAAAAGACCTTCTCATTCACTCATTTGTATACAAGGGAAACCCCATTTGTGTTTGAAAAGTGCACTAAAGGTTTTTATACTTGGCAAGTCAAAGTCAAGTTCTTGTAAAGGAATCACTTTAGGGGATTGTTAGTGGGAGAGAGAAGTACTTAGAAAATGAAGATATTGCAAAAAAATTATTTGGTTAAGCTGGGATAAAAAAGGGATTAACCATTATTGCATTAGGATTAGGGGATGGATGTATTTATCATTTTAACAAAGTTAAAAGGGACTCAAGTCGATTTGGGCCCAAGGCCAAGGGATAAAGGCGATGTGAAAGGGGCCAAGGGCCAGGACTAGGGTTGGGGGCATGCCCATAGACATGAATAAGTGTAGTGTGAAAGGGTGGCCTAGTATATAAGTGAATATGGGCCAATGTAATATGAATCTTTTGATAATCAAGATTACACAAGTTCTTTGGTTTCTCTTCTTGTTCTAATCTTACGCTAATCTTTTATGCTTTCCTCAATTCTAAGCTAATTATGCTAAATTCAGGGTGCCTCTCTCTTTCATTGATATCAAAGCCACGTCTTTATCTAATTTTTTGATTTTTTTAAAATTTCCTACATTTTCTTGGTTTTTATTGAACTTTCTTGATTTCTTGATCAAGAAATGGATATGGTGATTGTGGGATGATGAAAATTTCTTTGATTTTTGGTTGTTCTAAGCTTTTGGGGGGGGGGGGGGGGGGCTATGGGTCAGTGTCTCGAGACAAAATCTGAGGTGGCTACTCTAAATTTGAATGGGAGAACCAAATTGGGAGAAATTCACTAATCATGATTAGAGATGTTAATCCAAATATTTTTCCTCAATAATCTCTTGCTCTGTGCAATTTCCATGGCCATGGGACCAAATTTTACTCAAATCTTTTGCTATTCTTTGGGACAATCATCAACAAGCAACTCCTCCTTCTATTTCATGAAGCTGGAAGACAAATGATGTGCAACTGATCACAGGCACAGAAGATCGCAGCTCACATGCAATTTCAACGTCATAAATAAGCGCACCCAAAGCCTAAGTAAGCTTGTGGAGGCCGATTACATGGTGATTCAAGACGATTTGCAGTGATCGTGGCATCTCTATGTATCTGATCGTGGCGATCAACATCCAATTTACGTTCGATTCAACAGTGAAGACCTTCTTTGGCGACGACAGACCACCCTCCTGGTGGATAACCATAGGCATATGCATGGTAGAAGACTTTTGGCACGGCTTCCTGGAGGACTGAGTAGTGATGAGAAGGGCACTCTCATTTTGGCTAGTTTGCTAAGCACGGACAGCAGCAAGACGGGCACCAAAGCTATCTGTAGATGGATATGGAGTCTTCCAACAGCCACCACAAACAATGCCTACGAAAGCAATAACCAGTTTTCTGATCTACCTCCACTCTCCCACCATATCAATGCATACAAACATAGGCTTGAATATGTGAAACTAAGACTACTCTTGCCCATTCACATTTTTGCTATCTGTAGATGGATATGGAGTCTTCCAACAGGCACCACAAACAATGCCTACGAAAGCAATAACCAGTTTTCTGATCTACCTCCACTCTCCCACCATATCAATGCATACAAACATAGGCTTGAATATGTGAAACTAAGACTACTCTTGCCCATTCACATTTTTGCTACAGATAAGCAGCCTATTGTTGCCTTCGCCTCCCCCTCTCTTGCTAGCTTGGCTTCACTTTCAACTCTTCCAATGCTTGTTGGCTGCTGCAGAGTGAGAGTGATCCTTTGATGTGAAGGGCTGTAATGCACAATGTAATGTAGTAGCACACAGATTGAGTCTACACGAACTTCTTATTACCTCAGTAGTGCACATCGTGGACCAACGAATCCATATCTAAGATTGCTGTTGATCTAAAGTAAGTCTCAAACCCAACTTGTGCCTAGTTTTGACCTAGATATGAGGGTGGGAAGAGCTTGGTGCTGGGAGATCGACAAGCTTCAATGCTCTACACCAACTTCCTAGTGCCTATTGTGGATGTGTGAGGGTACCTTGGCATATGGAGGAGAAGCCGAGGGAGTATGTCTTGAATCCGCCTTGCCACCCCGTGAGTACCTTGGAAAAGTGGTAAGGTAGAGGATTAGGTACCGGTGGTGGTGAAGAAATGGCCCCAACTTGTGCCTAGTTTCAACCTAGATATGAGGGTGGGAAGAGCTTGGCGCCGGGAGATCGGCAAGCTTCAACACTCTACACCAACTTCCTAGTGCCTACTGTGGATGTGTGAGGGTACCTTGGCATATGGAGGAGAAGCTGGGGGAAGTATGTCTTGAATTCGCCTTGCCGTGAGTGCCTTGGAAAAATGGTAAGGTGGAGGATTAAGTACCGGTGGTTAAGAAATGTCCCCAACGTGTGCCTAGTTTCGATCTAGATACAAGGGTGGGAAGAGCTTTGGTCAGAAGATTGGCAAGCTTCAATGCTCCACATCAACTTCCTAGCGCCTATTGTGGATGTATTTTATTGGGCAAGGATTTGGCAAGCATGGAATTTAGTATTGCAATTGATTTCAATCGATTTGATATTGAGATTTGATTGCAAAAACAAATGAGGTGCTACTAAATTTTTTGCAAAGGGCACTTATGCAAGGCACTTGAGGTTACATGTGGATGCCAAGTTACAAATTGTTGTGATTCATGCCTTCGAATAAGGTCCAAGACATTGCCAATGCAAAAGGGACGTGCGGATTGTAATTGGAGAGAAGTTTGATAGTTTTCTGTTGTGGCACTAAATCCTAATTCCAAGAGGGTTAGGACTGCTTCCAAAGTTTTTGCTTAGTCTCATTCTACTCTCCACCAAGGGCTACGTTTGGAGCCCTCAAGTGCTCGATTCGGACTCCTTTTACTTCTCCAATTGGCAAGTCTATCCACAAGACAAAAAGTCTGCCTAATAAAAAAAATAACACTTTATTCTGGCAAAGTGAGAATAGGGTCAGGTTCCCCATACCACCCTAATCTTCCCATCTAGCCTTAGACCTCACCATTCGGGCACCCTGAGCTATCGGGCTACATCCATTTTTTCACTGGATACCCTGTTTTTACAAAAATTAGGTTTTGGACTAAACCTATTTTGACATCATGGCTGGATAGTATGCTCTTGCTACCTCATTCCGACAACCTAAAAACTGCAAGATTTTGACCCTGTTTGCTTGGTCAAAGTGGCAATTTACTCATCGATTGACTTTTCAAAGAAGTCAAAACAGAGAGTACTTCTGCATTGATCGTGGTCAAAGTGATCATATATGGGGGTTCTACACGTCATTTCCTCTCTCTATAGAGCTAAAATGCTCGTAATTTGGAATTTGAGAACCCATCCAACCAAAAAACCAGGGTAATACTTGGATGCTTATGATAGTGAGGTTGCTAGTGATTACGGAGAGGAAGATGGTTATACCGACACACCGATAATGGCTATAGCATGGACACCAACAATGGCATTCACATCTATGAAGAAGAAGGTTACCTTGAAGATTATAACTTCGATGAGGGGAGTTATAGCTTTGAAGATCCCACGTATACATAGGGGGTGATGCGGAAGAGGTAGTGCATGCTTATGATTCTCAAGGATATTGGGATGGTGTGAATTCTGGTGGCAATGCATATGCCTATGATGACCGTGATGCCTATGACTACGATATTCATCGTAGTCATGATTCTTTTTATGAGGGCATGTATGACAATGAGGATTTGGTCAATGCGGCAATGGAGATCGGATCTATGAAAGTGAAGAAAAGTTCCAACTTGGCACCACCGGTGAGAGTATTAATGCATGTGACCTTGTGGATGAATTTGATGAGAAGGGTGATGAAGAGGACTACGAGAATTTTGATACAATGCCAACAAGGGATGAATTTGATGAGAATGATGATGAAGTCCTAGGACTATGAGAATTTGGATACAATGCCAACAAGGAGAAATGCAATGCCGATGCTTAATTGTAGTGGAAACTTGAGTATTTTGACGATCTCTATGCAAAATTCTTTAGCTAGAAGGGACCAAAGGTTTCAAGACATGGTTGATAGAACCACAAGTCTATGAACCCTTTGTTAACGCTACTCATGCAGGCACAACATTTATCTCTCAAGCTCATTTTGCAACAAGGAGATTGGGATCAATGTTCTATGTTTGGAAAGGGAAACTTACCTCCATATTCAATGCAACAAGGTGGAACTTATGTGTATGGTATGCCTATGCATCGGCATCCCCACCAACACACTTGTCTCATATGCACCACTCACCATTCGGACACCCGAGCTATCGGGCTCTAGATACCCTGTCTCTACAAAAGTTAGGGTTTTGGACTAAACCTATTTTGACATCATGGCTGGATAGTATGCTGCCTCATTCCCACAACCTAAAAACTGCAAGATTTGGACCCTGTTTGCTTGGTTAAAGTGGCAATTTACTCACCGGTTGACTTTTCAAAGAAGTCAAAACAGAGAGTACTTTTGCATTGATCGTGGTCAAAGTGATCATATATGAGCGATTTCTTGTTTTAGTGAGGGATTTGTCAAAGATCTTTGGTCTTGTGCAAATATGGGTGGCAAAAGATTAAGAAATTGTAAAGGTGCAAGTCTTTGGAGCATCTTAGAAGTAATGTAGCAAATCTTTATTATCAAGAAAGTGTGTAGAGTTGAAATCTTGGAGTGTTGATCATAAAACATTCCCCCCTCAAACCCCTTATCGGCTTCTTGATCTACAGTTCCGAGCCATCCGCCTTAACCTTCTCCAACATGATATATATATATATTGAAGAGTCCCTCTCCCGCCCACAATATACATATGCTCTATCCAAGCTCCCCATAAATAGCCTAACTATCATCTCCTATTTTTTCTTCCAGGGGCTTCTCACCTTCCAACACCCTCACAATCTCTTTGAACTCCTCTTCCACCCCCTTCAAGCCACTCTCACAGTTTGGAGTTTACTACTTTGCTATGGCTTTCCTGCTACCTCACAGCCCACCAATCTACTGATCTCATTGATTTATCCTTACCAGATGGCATATGCCGCCCCTACCCATATCTCCCCCTCATCTCTAGCCAGGCATTGTGGTACCTCTGGATAGCTGGTAGGTAGGTCGCCCACGACGCTTACCTCTCCCTCCTAAATGATCCTCTACCACCCTACTCGGCGCCTAGCTTAATCATTCACTACCACTGTTGCTTCATCTAGATCAAAGTCATGGAGGCCACCGGCATATGCCAGTTCGACAACACACACATTGCCTTTTGATGAGTACAGTGAAGCCGAGGTTGTCGTTGCTCGCAATTGAATTTTTCTATACTCACACGATCCTAAGGCTGTTGTTGGGAAACTGGCCCTACCCCCAAACGATAATGACGAAGGCACTGAGATGGGCAGCAGGGTGGCTTGCCTCCTCCACCCCCATGATCTTCTTCACCACCACCCCCTCCTCCCCCATTAGGCTCCATGTTTTCACCTCCTCACACACAACTCCCACCCCCACCACCCCCCTCAAGCACCTCTGCTCTTCCTCTTTTTTGTGCCCCACCTTCTCCCCCCCTTCACTTTTCCACTCCACCCCCATCACCCACACCCCCCTCGCCACCTTCACTATCCCTTAAACTTAGGAACATACAAAGCATTCTAGGATATACCCTCCACATCTGCCAAACCCCCACCTTTTCTCGATGTCAGCCTCACCACACCCCCTTCATCATCAACACCCCCTCCACCCTCGTCTGGCTCCACAACCCACCACTCGAAGAAGGGGAGATTCTGCCACTATCACCATTCTAGCACGAGGAAGTAGACCCTCTGCCAAACCCTTTGAATTGGTGTGATCCTCTGGACCGCATGGAGTTTGAGCTGGCCGTCATCATCCTAATCAATTGTCAACTCCAAAATCACCCCCCACCACCCACGTCACTGATCACCTTCGACATATATTTCCTTCACCCGTACCTCGACGCCAAGCACACAACCTAGCGGCATGACCACCCATCCCAAACCCACGACGGCGAATACCACCGGCCACCCGCCGCCACTGCTCATCCCATCACATTCAATCTCATGGGTGAGCAGCCGGCCGGGCGGATGGTCCTTCCTTAGCAAACCCTTCATATGGTTGGGAGGTCTATTGTAACGCACCTCGCGCACTAAGGTTCGGCCCTGATTACCTTCCCATTCGAAGACAGTGGGCCTGGAAGACGTTCCATGAAGAACAACAGCAGAACCCGAAGTTGCAATTCAACTTCACATGGTTCACGCCGCCCCTGTCAACACAACATATCCATGTACTCAAGAATCCATGGTCAGGCGCTTCCTCGCGAATTCATCCGCCTACGACCACGTCCCCCTGACCCAGCGGTGATTGCCATCTTTAAGTTCTAAAGTCTCAAGGAAACCCAAGCTATCAAAACCTGGCCTTGAGATATACTCAAGTCAAAAGACCTTCTCATTCACTCATTTGTATACAAGGGAAATCCCATTTGTGTTTGAAAAGTGCACTAAAGGTTTTTATACTTGGCAAGTCAAAGTCAAGTTCTTGTAAAGGAATCACTTTAGGGGATTGTTAGTGGGAGAGAGAAGTACTTAGAAAATGAAGATATTGCAAAAAAATTATTTGGTTAAGCTGGGATAAAAAAAGGGATTAACCATTATTGCATTAGGATTAGGGGATGGATGTATTTATCATTTTAACAAAGTTAAAAGGGACTCAAGTCGATTTGGGCCCAAGGCCAAGGGATAAAGGCGATGTGAAAGGGGCCAAGGGCCAGGACTAGGGTTGGGGGCATGCCCATAGACATGAATAAGTGTAGTGTGAAAGGGTGGCCTAGTATATAAGTGAATATGGGCCAATGTAATATGAATCTTTTGATAATCAAGATTACACAAGTTCTTTGGTTTCTCTTCTTGTTCTAATCTTACGCTAATCTTTTATGCTTTCCTCAATTCTAAGCTAATTATGCTAAATTCAGGGTGCCTCTCTCTTTCATTGATATCAAAGCCACGTCTTTATCTAATTTTTTGATTTTTTTAAAATTTCTTACATTTTCTTGGTTTTTATTGAACTTTCTTGATTTCTTGATCAAGAAATGGATATGGTGATTGTGGGATGATGAAAATTTCTTTGATTTTTGGTTGTTCTAAGCTTTTGGGGGGCGGGCTATGGGTCAGTGTCTCGAGACAAAATCTGAGATGGCTACTCTAAATTTGAATGGGAGAACCAAAATTGGGAGAAATTCACTAATCATGATTAGAGATGTTAATCCAAATATTTTTCCTCAATAATCTCTTGCTCTGTGCAATTTCCATGGCCATGGGACCAAATTTTACTCAAATCTTTTGCTATTCTTTGGGACAATCATCAACAAGCAACTCCTCCTTCTATTTCATGAAGCTGGAAGACAAATGATGTGCAACTGATCACAGGCGCAGAAGATCGCAGCTCACATGCAATTTCAACGTCATAAATAAGCGCACCCAAAGCCTAAGTAAGCTTGTGGAGGCCGATTACATGGTGATTCAAGACGATTTGCAGTGATCGTGGCATCTCTATGTATCTGATCGTGGCGATCAACATCCAATTTACGTTCGATTCAACAGTGAAGACCTTCTTTGGCGACGACAGACCACCCTCCTGGTGGATAACCATAGGCATATGCATGGTAGAAGACTTTTGGCACGGCTTCCTGGAGGACTGAGTAGTGATGAGAAGGGCACTCTCATTTTGGCTAGTTTGCTAAGCACGGACAGCAGCAAGACGGGCACCAAAGCTATCTGTAGATGGATATGGAGTCTTCCAACAGCCACCACAAACAATGCCTACGAAAGCAATAACCAGTTTTCTGATCTACCTCCACTCTCCCACCATATCAATGCATACAAACATAGGCTTGAATATGTGAAACTAAGACTACTCTTGCCCATTCACATTTTTGCTACAGATAAGCAGCCTATTGTTGCCTTCGCCTCCCCCTCTCTTTCTAGCTTGGCTTCACTTTCAACTCTTCCAATGCTTGTTGGCTGCAGAGTGAGAGTGATCCTTTGATGTGAAGGGCTGTAATGCACAATGTAATGTAGTAGCACACAGATTGAGTCTACACGAACTTCTTATTACCTCAGTAGTGCACATCGTGGACCAACGAATCCATATCTAAGATTGCTGTTGATCTAAAGTAAGTCTCAAACCCAACTTGTGCCTAGTTTTGACCTAGATATGAGGGTGGGAAGAGCTTGGTGCTGGGAGATCGACAAGCTTCAATGCTCTACACCAACTTCCTAGTGCCTATTGTGGATGTGTGAGGGTACCTTGGCATATGGAGGAGAAGCCGGGGGAGTATGTCTTGAATCCGCCTTGCCACCCCGTGAGTACCTTGGAAAAGTGGTAAGGTAGAGGATTAGGTACCGGTGGTGGTGAAGAAATGGCCCCAACTTGTGCCTAGTTTCAACCTAGATATGAGGGTGGGAAGAGCTTGGCGCCGGGAGATCGGCAAGCTTCAACACTCTACACCAACTTCCTAGTGCCTACTGTGGATGTGTGAGGGTACCTTGGCATATGGAGGAGAAGCCGGGGGAAGTATGTCTTGAATTCGCCTTGCCGTGAGTGCCTTGGAAAAATGGTAAGGTGGAGGATTAAGTACCGGTGGTTAAGAAATGTCCCCAACGTGTGCCTAGTTTCGATCTAGATACGAGGGTGGGAAGAGCTTTGGTCAGAAGATTGGCAAGCTTCAATGCTCCACATCAACTTCCTAGCGCCTATTGTGGATGTATTTTATTGGGCAAGGATTTGGCAAGCATGGAATTTAGTATTGCAATTGATTTCAATCGATTTGATATTGAGATTTGATTGCAAAAACAAATGAGGTGCTACTAAATTTTTTGAAAAGGGCACTTATGCAAGGCACTTGAGGTTACATGTGGATGCCAAGTTACAAATTGTTGTGATTCATGCCTTCGAATAAGGTCCAAGACATTGCCAATGCAAAAGGGACGTGCGGATTGTAATTGGAGAGAAGTTTGATAGTTTTCTGTTGTGGCACTAAATCCTAATTCCAAGAGGGTTAGGACTGCTTCCAAAGTTTTTGCTTAGTCTCATTCTACTCTCCACCAAGGGCTACGTTTGGAGCCCTCAAGTGCTCGATTCGGACTCCTTTTACTTCTCCAATTGGCAAGTCTATCCACAAGACAAAAAGTCTGCCTAATAAAAAAAATAACACTTTATTCTGGCAAAGTGAGAATAGGGTCAGGTTCCCCATACCACCCTAATCTTCCCATCTAGCCTTAGACCTCACCATTCGGGCACCCCGAGCTATCGGGCTACATCCATTTTTTCACTGGATACCCTATTTTTACAAAAATTAGGTTTTGGACTAAACCTATTTTGACATCATGGCTGGATAGTATGCTCTTGCTACCTCATTCCGACAACCTAAAAACAACAAGATTTGGACCCTGTTTGCTTGGTCAAAGTGGCAATTTACTCATCGATTGACTTTTCAAAGAAGTCAAAACAGAGAGTACTTCTGCATTGATCGTGGTCAAAGTGATCATATATGGGGGTTCTACACGTCATTTCCTCTCTCTATAGAGCTAAAATGCTCGTAATTTGGAATTTGAGAACCCATCCAACCGAAAAACCAGGGTAATACTTGGATGCTTATGATAGTGAGGTTGCTAGTGATTACGGAGAGGAAGATGGTTATACCGACACACCGATAATGGCTATAGCATGGACACCAACAATGGCATTCACATCTATGAAGAAGAAGGTTACCTTGAAGATTATAACTTCGATGAGGGGAGTCATAGCTTTGAAGATCCCACGTATACATAGGGGGTGATGTGGAAGAGGTAGTGCATGCTTATGATTCTCAAGGATATTGGGATGGTGTGAATTCTGGTGGCAATGCATATGCCTATGATGACCGTGATGCCTATGACTACGATATTCATCGTAGTCATGATTCGTTTTATGAGGGCATGTATGACAATGAGGATTTGGTCAATGCGGCAATGGAGATCGGATCTATGAAAGTGAAGAAAAGTTCCAACTTGGCACCACCGGTGAGAGTATTAATGCATGTGACCTTGTGGATGAATTTGATGAGAAGGGTGATGAAGAGGACTACGAGAATTTTGATACAATGCCAACAAGGGATGAATTTGATGAGAATGATGATGAAGTCCTAGGACTATGAGAATTTGGATACAATGCCAACAAGGAGAAATGCAATGCCGATGCTTAATTACAGTGGAAACTTGAGTATTTTGACGATCTCTATGCAAAATTCTTTAGCTAGAAGGGACCAAAGGTTTCAAGACATGGTTGATAGAACCACAAGTCTATGAACCCTTTGTTAACGCTACTCATGCAGGCACAACATTTATCTCTCAAGCTCATTTTGCAACAAGGAGATTGGGATCAATGTTCTATGTTTGGAAAGGGAAACTTACCTCCATATTCAATGCAACAAGGTGGAACTTATGTGTATGGTATGCCTATGCATCGGCATCCCCACCAACACAATTGTCTCATATGCACCACTCACCATTCGGACACCCGAGCTATCGGGCTCTAGATACCCTATCTCTACAAAAGTTAGGGTTTTGGACTAAACCTATTTTGACATCATGGCTGGATAGTATGCTGCCTCATTCCCACAACCTAAAAACTGCAAGATTTGGACCCTGTTTGCTTGGTTAAAGTGGCAATTTACTCACCGGTTGACTTTTCAAAGAAGTCAAAACAGAGAGTACTTTTGCATTGATCGTGGTCAAAGTGATCATATATGAGCGATTTCTTGTTTTAGTGAGGGATTTGTCAAAGATCTTTGGTCTTGTGCAAATATGGGTGGCAAAAGATTAAGAAATTGTAAAGGTGCAAGTCTTTGGAGCATCTTAGAAGTAATGTAGCAAATCTTTATTATCAAGAAAGTGTGTAGAGTTGAAATCTTGGAGTGTTGATCATAAAACATTCCCCCCTCAAACCCCTTATCGGCTTCTTGATCTACAGTTCCGAGCCATCCGCCTTAACCTTCTCCAACATGATATATATATATTGAAGAGTCCCTCTCCCGCCCACAATATACATATGCTCTATCCAAGCTCCCCATAAATAGCCTAACTATCATCTCCTATTTTTTCTTCCAGGGGCTTCTCACCTTCCAACACCCTCACAATCTCTTTGAACTCCTCTTCCACCCCCTTCAAGCCACTCTCACAGTTTGGAGTTTACTACTTTGCTATGGCTTTCCTGCTACCCCACAGCCCACCAATCTACTGATCTCATTGATTTATCCTTACCAGATGGCATATGCCGCCCCTACCCATATCTCCCCCTCATCTCTAGCCAGGCATTGTGGTACCTCTGGATAGCTGGTAGGTAGGTCGCCCACGACGCTTACCTCTCCCTCTTAAATGATCCTCTACCACCCTACTCGGCACCTAGCTTAATCATTCACTACCACTGTTGCTTCATCTAGATCAAAGTCATGGAGGCCACCGGCATATGCCAGTTCGACAACACACACATTGCCTTTTGATGAGTACAGTGAAGCCGAGGTTGTCGTTGCTCGCAATTGAATTTTTCTATACTCTTACGATCCTAAGGCTGTTGTTGGGAAACTGGCCCTACCCCCAGACGATAATGACGAAGGCACTGAGATGGGCAGCAGGGTGGCTTGCCTCCTCCACCCCCATGATCTTCTTCACCACCACCCCCTCCTCCCCCATTAGGCTCCATGTTTTCACCTCCTCACACACAACTCCCACCCCCACCACCCCCCTCAAGCACCTCTGCTCTTCCTCTTTTTTGTGCCCCACCTTCTCCCCCCCTTCACTTTTCCACTCCACCACCATCACCCACACCCCCCTGCCACCTTCACTATCCCTTAAACTTAGGAACATACAAAGCATTCTAGGATATACCCTCCACATCTGCCAAACCCCCACCTTTTCTCGATGTCAGCCTCACCACACCCCCTTCATCATCAACACCCCCTCCACCCTCGTCTGGCTCCACAACCCACCACTCGAAGAAGGGGAGATTCTGCCACTATCACCATTCTAGCACGAGGAAGTAGACCCTCTGCCAAACCCTTTGAATTGGTGTGATCCTCTGGACCGCATGGAGTTTGAGCTGGCCGTCATCATCCTAATCAATTGTCAACTCCAAAATCACCCCCCATCACCCACGTCACTGATCACCTTCGACATATATTTCCTTCACCCGTACCTCGACGCCAAGCACACAACCTAGCGGCATGACCACCCATCCCAAACCCACGACGGCGAATACCACCGGCCACCCGCCGCCACTGCTCATCCCATCACATTCAATCTCATGGGTGAGCAGCCGGCCGGGCGGATGGTCCTTCATTAGCAAACCCTTCATATGGTTGGGAGGTCTATTGTAACGCACCTCGCGCACTAAGGTTCGGCCCTGATTACCTTCCCATTCGAAGACAGTGGGCCTGGAAGACGTTCCATGAAGAACAACAGCAGAACCCGAAGTTGCAATTCAACTTCACATGGTTCACGCCGCCCCTGTCAACACAACATATCCATGTACTCAAGAATCCATGGTCAGGCGCTTCCTCGCGAATTCATCCGCCTACGACCACGTCCCCCTGACCCAGCGGTGATTGCCATCTTTAAGTTCTAAAGTCTCAAGGAAACCCAAGCTATCAAAACCTGGCCTTGAGATATACTCAAGTCAAAAGACCTTCTCATTCACTCATTTGTATACAAGGGAAACCCCATTTGTGTTTGAAAAGTGCACTAAAGGTTTTTATACTTGGCAAGTCAAAGTCAAGTTCTTGTAAAGGAATCACTTTAGGGGATTGTTAGTGGGAGAGAGAAGTACTTAGAAAATGAAGATATTGCAAAAAAATTATTTGGTTAAGCTGGGATAAAAAAGGGATTAACCATTATTGCATTAGGATTAGGGGATGGATGTATTTATCATTTTAACAAAGTTAAAAGGGACTCAAGTCGATTTGGGCCCAAGGCCAAGGGATAAAGGCGATGTGAAAGGGGCCAAGGGCCAGGACTAGGGTTGGGGGCATGCCCATAGACATGAATAAGTGTAGTGTGAAAGGGTGGCCTAGTATATAAGTGAATATGGGCCAATGTAATATGAATCTTTTGATAATCAAGATTATACAAGTTCTTTGGTTTCTCTTCTTGTTCTAATCTTACGCTAATCTTTTATGCTTTCCTCAATTCTAAGCTAATTATGCTAAATTCAGGGTGCCTCTCTCTTTCATTGATATCAAAGCCACGTCTTTATCTAATTTTTTGATTTTTTTAAAATTTCTTACATTTTCTTGGTTTTTATTGAACTTTCTTGATTTCTTGATCAAGAAATGGATATGGTGATTGTGGGATGATGAAAATTTCTTTGATTTTTGGTTGTTCTAAGCTTTTGGGGGGGGGGGGCTATGGGTCAGTGTCTCGAGACAAAATCTGAGGTGGCTACTCTAAATTTGAATGGGAGAACCAAAATTGGGAGAAATTCACTAATCATGATTAGAGATGTTAATCCAAATATTTTTCCTCAATAATCTCTTGCTCTGTGCAATTTCCATGGCCATGGGACCAAATTTTACTCAAATCTTTTGCTATTCTTTGGGACAATCATCAACAAGCAACTCCTCCTTCTATTTCATGAAGCTGGAAGACAAATGATGCGCAACTGATCACAGGCGCAGAAGATCGCAGCTCACATGCAATTTCAACGTCATAAACAAGCGCACCCAAAGCCTAAGTAAGCTTGTGGAGGCCGATTACATGGTGATTCAAGACGATTTGCAGTGATCGTGGCATCTCTATGTATCTGATCGTGGCGATCAACATCCAATTTACGTTCGATTCAACAGTGAAGACCTTCTTTGGCGACGACAGACCACCCTCCTGGTGGATAACCATAGGCATATGCATGGTAGAAGACTTTTGGCACGGCTTCCTGGAGGACTGAGTAGTGATGAGAAGGGCACTCTCATTTTGGCTAGTTTGCTAAGCACGGACAGCAGCAAGACGGGCACCAAAGCTATCTGTAGATGGATATGGAGTCTTCCAACAGCCACCACAAACAATGCCTACGAAAGCAATAACCAGTTTTCTGATCTACCTCCACTCTCCCACCATATCAATGCATACAAACATAGGCTTGAATATGTGAAACTAAGACTACTCTTGCCCATTCACATTTTTGCTATCTGTAGATGGATATGGAGTCTTCCAACAGGCACCACAAACAATGCCTACGAAAGCAATAACCAGTTTTCTGATCTACCTCCACTCTCCCACCATATCAATGCATACAAACATAGGCTTGAATATGTGAAACTAAGACTACTCTTGCCCATTCACATTTTTGCTACAGATAAGCAGCCTATTGTTGCCTTCGCCTCCCCCTCTCTTGCTAGCTTGGCTTCACTTTCAACTCTTCCAATGCGTGTTGGCTGCTGCAGAGTGAGAGTGATCCTTTGATGTGAAGGGCTGTAATGCACAATGTAATGTAGTAGCACATAGATTGAGTCTACACGAACTTCTTATTACCTCAGTAGTGCACATCGTGGACCAACGAATCCATATCTAAGATTGCTGTTGATCTAAAGTAAGTCTCAAACCCAACTTGTGCCTAGTTTTGACCTAGATATGAGGGTGGGAAGAGCTTGGTGCTGGGAGATCGACAAGCTTCAATGCTCTACACCAACTTCCTAGTGCCTATTGTGGATGTGTGAGGGTACCTTGGCATATGGAGGAGAAGCCGAGGGAGTATGTTTTGAATCCGCCTTGCCACCCCGTGAGTACCTTGGAAAAGTGGTAAGGTAGAGGATTAGGTACCGGTGGTGGTGAAGAAATGGCCCCAACTTGTGCCTAGTTTCAACCTAGATATGAGGGTGGGAAGAGCTTGGCGCCGGGAGATCGGCAAGCTTCAACACTCTACACCAACTTCCTAGTGCCTACTGTGGATGTGTGAGGGTACCTTGGCATATGGAGGAGAAGCCGGGGGAAGTATGTCTTGAATTCGCCTTGCCGTGAGTGCCTTGGAAAAATGGTAAGGTGGAGGATTAAGTACCGGTGGTTAAGAAATGTCCCCAACGTGTGCCTAGTTTCGATCTAGATACGAGGGTGGGAAGAGCTTTGGTCAGAAGATTGGCAAGCTTCAATGCTCCACATCAACTTCCTAGCGCCTATTGTGGATGTATTTTATTGGGCAAGGATTTGGCAAGCATGGAATTTAGTATTGCAATTGATTTCAATCGATTTGATATTGAGATTTGATTGCAAAAACAAATGAGGTGCTACTAAATTTTTTGCAAAGGGCACTTATGCAAGGCACTTGAGGTTACATGTGGATGCCAAGTTACAAATTGTTGTGATTCATGCCTTCGAATAAGGTCCAAGACATTGCCAATGCAAAAGGGACGTGCGGATTGTAATTGGAGAGAAGTTTGATAGTTTTCTGTTGTGGCACTAAATCCTAATTCCAAGAGGGTTAGGACTGCTTCCAAAGTTTTTGCTTAGTCTCATTCTACTCTCCACCAAGGGCTACGTTTGGAGCCCTCAAGTGCTCGATTCGGACTCCTTTTACTTCTCCAATTGGCAAGTCTATCCACAAGACAAAAAGTCTGCCTAATAAAAAAAATAACACTTTATTCTGGCAAAGTGAGAATAGGGTCAGGTTCCCCATACCACCCTAATCTTCCCATCTAGCCTTAGACCTCACCATTCGGGCACCCCGAGTTATCGGGATACATCCATTTTTTCACTGGATACCCTGTTTTTACAAAAATTAGGTTTTGGACTAAACCTATTTTGACATCATGGCTGGATAGTATGCTCTTGCTACCTCATTCCGACAACCTAAAAACTGCAAGATTTGGACCCTGTTTGCTTGGTCAAAGTGGCAATTTACTCATCGATTGACTTTTCAAAGAAGTCAAAACAGAGAGTACTTCTGCATTGATCGTGGTCAAAGTGATCATATATGGGGGTTCTACACGTCATTTCCTCTCTCTCTATAGAGCTAAAATGCTCGTAATTTGGAATTTGAGAACCCATCCAACCAAAAAACCAGGGTAATACTTGGATGCTTATGATAGTGAGGTTGCTAGTGATTACGGAGAGGAAGATGGTTATACCGACACACCGATAATGGCTATAGCATGGACACCAACAATGGCATTCACATCTATGAAGAAGAAGGTTACCTTGAAGATTATAACTTCGATGAGGGGAGTCATAGCTTTGAAGATCCCACGTATACATAGGGGGTGATGCGGAAGAGGTAGTGCATGCTTATGATTCTCAAGGATATTGGGATGGTGTGAATTCTGGTGGCAATGCATATGCCTATGATGACCGTGATGCCTATGACTACGATATTCATCGTAGTCATGATTCTTTTTATGAGGGCATGTATGACAATGAGGATTTGGTCAATGCGGCAATGGAGATCGGATCTATGAAAGTGAAGAAAAGTTCCAACTTGGCACCACCGGTGAGAGTATTAATGCATGTGACCTTGTGGATGAATTTGATGAGAAGGGTGATGAAGAGGACTACGAGAATTTTGATACAATGCCAACAAGGGATGAATTTGATGAGAATGATGATGAAGTCCTAGGACTATGAGAATTTGGATACAATGCCAACAAGGAGAAATGCAATGCCGATGCTTAATTGTAGTGGAAACTTGAGTATTTTGATGATCTCTATGCAAAATTCTTTAGCTAGAAGGGACCAAAGGTTTCAAGACATGGTTGATAGAACCACAAGTCTATGAACCCTTTGTTAACGCTACTCATGCAGGCACAACATTTATCTCTCAAGCTCATTTTGCAACAAGGAGATTGGGATCAATGTTCTATGTTTGGAAAGGGAAACTTACCTCCATATTCAATGCAACAAGGTGGAACTTATGTGTATGGTATGCCTATGCATCGGCATCCCCACCAACACACTTGTCTCATATGCACCACTCACCATTCGGACACCCGAGCTATCGGGCTCTAGATACCCTGTCTCTACAAAAGTTAGGGTTTTGGACTAAACCTATTTTGACATCATGGCTGGATAGTATGCTGCCTCATTCCCACAACCTAAAAACTGCAAGATTTGGACCCTGTTTGCTTGGTTAAAGTGGCAATTTACTCACCGGTTGACTTTTCAAAGAAGTCAAAACAGAGAGTACTTTTGCATTGATCGTGGTCAAAGTGATCATATATGAGCGATTTCTTGTTTTAGTGAGGGATTTGTCAAAGATCTTTGGTCTTGTGCAAATATGGGTGGCAAAAGATTAAGAAATTGTAAAGGTGCAAGTCTTTGGAGCATCTTAGAAGTAATGTAGCAAATCTTTATTATCAAGAAAGTGTGTAGAGTTGAAATCTTGGAGTGTTGATCATAAAACATTCCCCCCTCAAACCCCTTATCGGCTTCTTGATCTACAGTTCCGAGCCATCCGCCTTAACCTTCTCCAACATGATATATATATATTGAAGAGTCCCTCTCCCGCCCACAATATACATATGCTCTATCCAAGCTCCCCATAAATAGCCTAACTATCATCACCTATTTTTTCTTCCAGGGGCTTCTCACCTTCCAACACCCTCACAATCTCTTTGAACTCCTCTTCCACCCCCTTCAAGCCACTCTCACAGTTTGGAGTTTACTACTTTGCTATGGCTTTCCTGCTACCTCACAGCCCACCAATCTACTGATCTCATTGATTTATCCTTACCAGATGGCATATGCCGCCCCTACCCATATCTCCCCCTCATCTCTAGCCAGGCATTGTAGTACCTCTGGATAGCTGGTAGGTAGGTTGCCCACGACGCTTACCTCTCCCTCCTAAATGATCCTCTACCACCCTACTCGGCGCCTAGCTTAATCATTCACTACCACTGTTGCTTCATCTAGATCAAAGTCATGGAGGCCACCGGCATATGCCAGTTCGACAACACACACATTGCCTTTTGATGAGTACAGTGAAGCCGAGGTTGTCGTTGCTCGCAATTGAATTTTTCTATACTCACACGATCCTAAGGCTGTTGTTGGGAAACTGGCCCTACCCCCAAACGATAATGACGAAGGCACTGAGATGGGCAGCAGGGTGGCTTGCCTCCTCCACCCCCATGATCTTCTTCACCACCACCCCCTCCTCCCCCATTAGGCTCCATGTTTTCACCTCCTCACACACAACTCCCACCCCCACCACCCCCCTCAAGCACCTCTGCTCTTCCTCTTTTTTGTGCCCCACCTTCTCCCCCCCTTCACTTTTCCACTCCACCCCCATCACCCACACCCCCCTCGCCACCTTCACTATCCCTTAAACTTAGGAACATACAAAGCATTCTAGGATATACCCTCCACATCTGCCAAACCCCCACCTTTTCTCGATGTCAGCCTCACCACACCCCCTTCATCATCAACACCCCCTCCACCCTCGTCGCTGGCTCCACAACCCACCACTCGAAGAAGGGGAGATTCTGCCACTATCACCATTCTAGCACGAGGAAGTAGACCCTCTACCAAACCCTTTGAATTGGTGTGATCCTCTGGACCGCATGGAGTTTGAGCTGGCCGTCATCATCCTAATCAATTGTCAACTCCAAAATCACCCCCCATCACCCACGTCACTGATCACCTTTGACATATATTTCCTTCACCCGTACCTCGACGCCAAGCACACAACCTAGCGGCATGACCACCCATCCCAAACCCACGACGGCGAATACCACCGGCCACCCGCCGCCACTGCTCATCCCATCACATTCAATCTCATGGGTGAGCAGCCGGCCGGGCGGATGGTCCTTCCTTAGCAAACCCTTCATATGGTTGGGTGGCCTAGTATATAAGTGAATATGGGCCAATGTAATATGAATCTTTTGATAATCAAGATTACACAAGTTCTTTGGTTTATCTTCTTGTTCTAATCTTACGCTAATCTTTTATGCTTTCCTCAATTCTAAGCTAATTATGCTAAATTCAGGGTGCCTCTCTCTTTCATTGATATCAAAGCCACGTCTTTATCTAATTTTTTGATTTTTTTTAAAATTTCTTACATTTTCTTGGTTTTTATTGAACTTTCTTGATTTCTTGATCAAGAAATGGATATGGTGATTGTGGGATGATGAAAATTTCTTTGATTTTTGGTTGTTCTAAGCTTTTGGGGGGGGGGGGGGGGGGGGCTATGGGTCAGTGTCTCGAGACAAAATCTGAGGTGGCTACTCTAAATTTGAATGGGAGAACCAAAATTGGGAGAAATTCACTAATCATGATTAGAGATGTTAATCCAAATATTTTTCCTCAATAATCTCTTGCTCTGTGCAATTTCCATGGCCATGGGACCAAATTTTACTCAAATCTTTTGCTATTCTTTGGGACAATCATCAACAAGCAACTCCTCCTTCTATTTCATGAAGATGGAAGACAAATGATGCGCAACTGATCACAGGCGCAGAAGATCGCAGCTCACATGCAATTTCAACGTCATAAATAAGCGCACCCAAAGCCTAAGTAAGCTTGTGGAGGCCGATTACATGGTGATTCAAGACGATTTGCAGTGATCGTGGCATCTCTATGTATCTGATCGTGGCGATCAACATCCAATTTACGTTCGATTCAACAGTGAAGACCTTCTTTGGCGACGACAGACCACCCTCCTGGTGGATAACCATAGGCATATGCATGGTAGAAGACTTTTGGCACGGCTTCCTGGAGGACTGAGTAGTGATGAGAAGGGCACTCTCATTTTGGCTGGTTTGCTAAGCACGGACAGCAGCAAGACGGGCACCAAAGCTATCTGTAGATGGATATGGAGTCTTCCAACAGCCACCACAAACAATGCCTACGAAAGCAATAACCAGTTTTCTGATCTACCTCCACTCTCCCACCATATCAATGCATACAAACATAGGCTTGAATATGTGAAACTAAGACTACTCTTGCCCATTCACATTTTTGCTACAGATAAGCAGCCTATTGTTGCCTTCGCCTCCCCCTCTCTTTCTAGCTTGGCTTCACTTTCAACTCTTCCAATGCTTGTTGGCTGCAGAGTGAGAGTGATCCTTTGATGTGAAGGGCTGTAATGCACAATGTAATGTAGTAGCACACAGATTGAGTCTACACGAACTTCTTATTACCTCAGTAGTGCACATCGTGGACCAACGAATCCATATCTAAGATTGCTGTTGATCTAAAGTAAGTCTCAAACCCAACTTGTGCCTAGTTTTGACCTAGATATGAGGGTGGGAAGAGCTTGGTGCTGGGAGATCGACAAGCTTCAATGCTCTACACCAACTTCCTAGTGCCTATTGTGGATGTGTGAGGGTACCTTGGCATATGGAGGAGAAGCCGGGGGAGTATGTCTTGAATCCGCCTTGCCACCCCGTGAGTACCTTGGAAAAGTGGTAAGGTAGAGGATTAGGTACCGGTGGTGGTGAAGAAATGGCCCCAACTTGTGCCTAGTTTCAACCTAGATATGAGGGTGGGAAGAGCTTGGCGCCGGGAGATCGGCAAGCTTCAACACTCTACACCAACTTCCTAGTGCCTACTGTGGATGTGTGAGGGTACCTTGGCATATGGAGGAGAAGCCGGGGGAAGTATGTCTTGAATTCGCCTTGCCGTGAGTGCCTTGGAAAAATGGTAAGGTGGAGGATTAAGTACCGGTGGTTAAGAAATGTCCCCAACGTGTGCCTAGTTTCGATCTAGATACGAGGGTGGGAAGAGCTTTGGTCAGAAGATTGGCAAGCTTCAATGCTCCACATCAACTTCCTAGCGCCTATTGTGGATGTATTTTATTGGGCAAGGATTTGGCAAGCATGGAATTTAGTATTGCAATTGATTTCAATCGATTTGATATTGAGATTTGATTGCAAAAACAAATGAGGTGCTACTAAATTTTTTGCAAAGGGCACTTATGCAAGGCACTTGAGGTTACATGTGGATGCCAAGTTACAAATTGTTGTGATTCATGCCTTCGAATAAGGTCCAAGACATTGCCAATGCAAAAGGGACGTGCGGATTGTAATTGGAGAGAAGTTTGATAGTTTTCTGCTGTGGCACTAAATCCTAATTCCAAGAGGGTTAGGACTGCTTCCAAAGTTTTTGCTTAGTCTCATTCTACTCTCCACCAAGGGCTACGTTTGGAGCCCTCAAGTGCTCGATTCGGACTCCTTTTACTTCTCCAATTGGCAAGTCTATCCACAAGACAAAAAGTCTGCCTAATAAAAAAAATAACACTTTATTCTGGCAAAGTGAGAATAGGGTCAGGTTCCCCATACCACCCTAATCTTCCCATCTAGCCTTAGACCTCACCATTCGGGCACCCCGAGCTATCGGGCTACATCCATTTTTTCACTGGATACCCTATTTTTACAAAAATTAGGTTTTGGACTTAACCCTTTTTTGACATCATGGCTGGATAGTATGCTCTTGCTACCTCATTCCGACAACCTAAAAACAACAAGATTTGGACCCTGTTTGCTTGGTCAAAGTGGCAATTTACTCATCGATTGACTTTTCAAAGAAGTCAAAACAGAGAGTACTTCTGCATTGATCGTGGTCAAAGTGATCATATATGGGGGTTCTACACGTCATTTCCTCTCTCTATAGAGCTAAAATGCTCGTAATTTGGAATTTGAGAACCCATCCAACCGAAAAACCAGGGTAATACTTGGATGCTTATGATAGTGAGGTTGCTAGTGATTACGGAGAGGAAGATGGTTATACCGACACACCGATAATGGCTATAGCATGGACACCAACAATGGCATTCACATCTATGAAGAAGAAGGTTACCTTGAAGATTATAACTTCGATGAGGGGAGTCATAGCTTTGAAGATCCCACGTATACATAGGGGGTGATGCGGAAGAGGTAGTGCATGCTTATGATTCTCAAGGATATTGGGATGGTGTGAATTCTGGTGGCAATGCATATGCCTATGATGACCGTGATGCCTATGACTACGATATTCATCGTAGTCATGATTCTTTTTATGAGGGCATGTATGACAATGAGGATTTGGTCAATGCGGCAATGGAGATCGGATCTATGAAAGTGAAGAAAAGTTCCAACTTGGCACCACCGGTGAGAGTATTAATGCATGTGACCTTGTGGATGAATTTGATGAGAAGGGTGATGAAGAGGACTACGAGAATTTTGATACAATGCCAACAAGGGATGAATTTGATGAGAATGATGATGAAGTCCTAGGACTATGAGAATTTGGATACAATGCCAACAAGGAGAAATGCAATGCCGATGCTTAATTGTAGTGGAAACTTGAGTATTTTGACGATCTCTATGCAAAATTCTTTAGCTAGAAGGGACCAAAGGTTTCAAGACATGGTTGATAGAACCACAAGTCTATGAACCCTTTGTTAACGCTACTCATGCAGGCACAACATTTATCTCTCAAGCTCATTTTGCAACAAGGAGATTGGGATCAATGTTCTATGTTTGGAAAGGGAAACTTACCTCCATATTCAATGCAACAAGGTGGAACTTATGTGTATGGTATGCCTATGCATCGGCATCCCCACCAACACACTTGTCTCATATGCACCACTCACCATTCGGACACCCGAGCTATCGGGCTCTAGATACCCTGTCTCTACAAAAGTTAGGGTTTTGGACTAAACCTATTTTGACATCATGGCTGGATAGTATGCTGCCTCATTCCCACAACCTAAAAACTGCAAGATTTGGACCCTGTTTGCTTGGTTAAAGTGGCAATTTACTCACCGGTTGACTTTTCAAAGAAGTCAAAACAGAGAGTACTTTTGCATTGATCGTGGTCAAAGTGATCATATATGAGCGATTTCTTGTTTTAGTGAGGGATTTGTCAAAGATCTTTGGTCTTGTGCAAATATGGGTGGCAAAAGATTAAGAAATTGTAAAGGTGCAAGTCTTTGGAGCATCTTAGAAGTAATGTAGCAAATCTTTATTATCAAGAAAGTGTGTAGAGTTGAAATCTTGGAGTGTTGATCATAAAACATTCCCCCCTCAAACCCCTTATCGGCTTCTTGATCTACAGTTCCGAGCCATCCGCCTTAACCTTCTCCAACATGATATATATATATTGAAGAGTCCCTCTCCCGCCCACAATATACATATGCTCTATCCAAGCTCCCCATAAATAGCCTAACTATCATCTCCTATTTTTTCTTCCAGGGGCTTCTCACCTTCCAACACCCTCACAATCTCTTTGAACTCCTCTTCCACCCCCTTCAAGCCACTCTCACAGTTTGGAGTTTACTACTTTGCTACGGCTTTCCTGCTACCCCACAGCCCACCAATCTACTGATCTCATTGATTTATCCTTACCAGATGGCATATGCCGCCCCTACCCATATCTCCCCCTCATCTCTAGCCAGGCATTGTGGTACCTCTGGATAGCTGGTAGGTAGGTCGCCCACGACGCTTACCTCTCCCTCCTAAATGATCCTCTACCACCCTACTCGGCGCCTAGCTTAATCATTCACTACCACTGTTGCTTCATCTAGATCAAAGTCATGGAGGCCACCGGCATATGCCAGTTCGACAACACACACATTGCCTTTTGATGAGTACAGTGAAGCCGAGGTTGTCGTTGCTCGCAATTGAATTTTTCTATACTCACACGATCCTAAGGCTGTTGTTGGGAAACTGGCCCTACCCCCAGACGATAATGACGAAGGCACTGAGATGGGCAGCAGGGTGGCTTGCCTCCTCCACCCCCATGATCTTCTTCACCACCACCCCCTCCTCCCCCATTAGGCTCCATGTTTTCACCTCCTCACACACAACTCCCACCCCCACCACCCCCCTCAAGCACCTCTGCTCTTCCTCTTTTTTGTGCCCCACCTTCTCCCCCCCTTCACTTTTCCACTCCACCCCCATCACCCACACCCCCCTCGCCACCTTCACTATCCCTTAAACTTAGGAACATACAAAGCATTCTAGGATATACCCTCCACATCTGCCAAACCCCCACCTTTTCTCGATGTCAGCCTCACCACACCCCCTTCATCATCAACACCCCCTCCACCCTCGTCGCTGGCTCCACAACCCACCACTCGAAGAAGGGGAGATTCTACCACTATCACCATTCTAGCACGAGGAAGTAGACCCTCTGCCAAACCCTTTGAATTGGTGTGATCCTCTGGACCGCATGGAGTTTGAGCTGGCCGTCATCATCCTAATCAATTGTCAACTCCAAAATCACCCCCCATCACCCACGTCACTGATCACCTTCGACATATATTTCCTTCACCCGTACCTCGACGCCAAGCACACAACCTAGCGGCATGACCACCCATCCCAAACCCACGACGGCGAATACCACCGGCCACCCGCCGCCACTGCTCATCCCATCACATTCAATCTCATGGGTGAGCAGCCGGCCGGGCGGATGGTCCTTCCTTAGCAAACCCTTCATATGGTTGGGAGGTCTATTGTAACGCACCTCGCGCACTAAGGTTCGGCCCTGATTACCTTCCCATTCGAAGACAGTGGGCCTGGAAGACGTTCCATGAAGAACAACAGCAGAACCCAAAGTTGCAATTCAACTTCACATGGTTCACGCCGCCCCTGTCAACACAACATATCCATGTACTCAAGAATCCATGGTCAGGCGCTTCCTCGCGAATTCATCCGCCTACGACCACGTCCACCTGACCCAGCGGTGATTGCCATCTTTAAGTTCTAAAGTCTCAAGGAAACCCAAGCTATCAAAACCTGGCCTTGAGATATACTCAAGTCAAAAGACCTTCTCATTCACTCATTTGTATACAAGGGAAACCCCATTTGTGTTTGAAAAGTGCACTAAAGGTTTTTATACTTGGCAAGTCAAAGTCAAGTTCTTGTAAAGGAATCACTTTAGGGGATTGTTAGTGGGAGAGAGAAGTACTTAGAAAATGAAGATATTGCAAAAAAATTATTTGGTTAAGCTGGGATAAAAAAGGGATTAACCATCATTGCATTAGGATTAGGGGATGGATGTATTTATCATTTTAACAAAGTTAAAAGGGACTCAAGTCGATTTGGGCCCAAGGCCAAGGGATAAAGGCGATGTGAAAGGGGCCAAGGGCCAGGACTAGGGTTGGGGGCATGCCCATAGACATGAATAAGTGTAGTGTGAAAGGGTGGCCTAGTATATAAGTGAATATGGGCCAATGTAATATGAATCTTTTGATAATCAAGATTACACAAGTTCTTTGGTTTCTCTTCTTGTTCTAATCTTACGCTAATCTTTTATGCTTTCCTCAATTCTAAGCTAATTATGCTAAATTCAGGGTGCCTCTCTCTTTCATTGATATCAAAGCCACGTCTTTATCTAATTTTTTGATTTTTTTAAAATTTCTTACATTTTCTTGGTTTTTATTGAACTTTCTTGATTTCTTGATCAAGAAATGGATATGGTGATTGCGGGATGATGAAAATTTCTTTGATTTTTGGTTGTTCTAAGCTTTTGGGGGGGGGGGGCTATGGGTCAGTGTCTCGAGACAAAATCTGAGGTGGCTACTCTAAATTTGAATGGGAGAACCAAAATTGGGAGAAATTCAGTAATCATGATTAGAGATGTTAATCCAAATATTTTTCCTCAATAATCTCTTGCTCTGTGCAATTTCCATGGCCATGGGACCAAATTTTACTCAAATCTTTTGCTATTCTTTGGGACAATCATCAACAAGCAACTCCTCCTTCTATTTCATGAAGCTGGAAGACAAATGATGCGCAACTGATCACAGGCGCAGAAGATCGCAGCTCACATGCAATTTCAACGTCATAAATAAGCGCACCCAAAGCCTAAGTAAGCTTGTGGAGGCCGATTACATGGTGATTCAAGACGATTTGCAGTGATCGTGGCATCTCTATGTATCTGATCGTGGCGATCAACATCCAATTTACGTTCGATTCAACAGTGAAGACCTTCTTTGGCGATGACAGACCACCCTCCTGGTGGATAACCATAGGCATATGCATGGTAGAAGACTTTTGGCACGGCTTCCTGGAGGACTGAGCAGTGATGAGAAGGGCACTCTCATTTTGGCTGGTTTGCTAAGCACGGACAGCAGCAAGACGGGCACCAAAGCTATCTGTAGATGGATATGGAGTCTTCCAACAGCCACCACAAACAATGCCTACGAAAGCAATAACCAGTTTTCTGATCTACCTCCACTCTCCCATCATATCAATGCATACAAACATAGGCTTGAATATGTGAAACTAAGACTACTCTTGCCCATTCACATTTTTGCTACAGATAAGCAGCCTATTGTTGCCTTCGCCTCCCCCTCTCTTGCTAGCTTGGCTTCACTTTCAACTCTTCCAATGCTTGTTGGCTGCAGAGTGAGAGTGATCCTTTGATGTGAAGGGCTGTAATGCACAATGTAATGTAGTAGCACACAGATTGAGTCTACACGAACTTCTTATTACCTCAGTAGTGCACATCGTGGACCAACGAATCCATATCTAAGATTGCTGTTGATCTAAAGTAAGTCTCAAACCCAACTTGTGCCTAGTTTTGACCTAGATATGAGGGTGGGAAGAGCTTGGTGCTGGGAGATCGACAAGCTTCAATGCTCTACACCAACTTCCTAGTGCCTATTGTGGATGTGTGAGGGTACCTTGGCATATGGAGGAGAAGCCGGGGGAGTATGTCTTGAATCCGCCTTGCCACCCCGTGAGTACCTTGGAAAAGTGGTAAGGTAGAGGATTAGGTACCGGTGGTGGTGAAGAAATGGCCCCAACTTGTGCCTAGTTTCAACCTAGATATGAGGGTGGGAAGAGCTTGGCGCCGGGAGATCGGCAAGCTTCAACACTCTACACCAACTTCCTAGTGCCTACTGTGGATGTGTGAGGGTACCTTGGCATATGGAGAAGAAGCCGGGGGAAGTATGTCTTGAATTCGCCTTGCCGTGAGTGCCTTGGAAAAATGGTAAGGTGGAGGATTAAGTACCGGTGGTTAAGAAATGTCCCCAACGTGTGCCTAGTTTCGATCTAGATACGAGGGTGGGAAGAGCTTTGGTCAGAAGATTGGCAAGCTTCAATGCTCCACATCAACTTCCTAGCGCCTATTGTGGATGTATTTTATTGGGCAAGGATTTGGCAAGCATGGAATTTAGTATTGCAATTGATTTCAATCGATTTGATATTGAGATTTGATTGCAAAAACAAATGAGGTGCTACTAAATTTTTTGCAAAGGGCACTTATGCAAGGCACTTGAGGTTACATGTGGATGCCAAGTTACAAATTTTTGTGATTCATGCCTTCGAATAAGGTCCAAGACATTGCCAATGCAAAAGGGACGTGCGGATTGTAATTGGAGAGAAGTTTGATAGTTTTCTGTTGTGGCACTAAATCCTAATTCCAAGAGGGTTAGGACTGCTTCCAAAGTTTTTGCTTAGTCTCATTCTACTCTCCACCAAGGGCTACGTTTGGAGCCCTCAAGTGCTCGATTCGGACTCCTTTTACTTCTCCAATTGGCAAGTCTATCCACAAGACAAAAAGTCTGCCTAATAAAAAAAATAACACTTTATTCTGGCAAAGTGAGAATAGGGTCAGGTTCCCCATACCACCCTAATCTTCCCATCTAGCCTTAGACCTCACCATTCGGGCACCCCGAGTTATCGGGATACATCCATTTTTTCACTGGATACCCTGTTTTTACAAAAATTAGGTTTTGGACTAAACCTATTTTGACATCATGGCTGGATAGTATGCTCTTGCTACCTCATTCCGACAACCTAAAAACTGCAAGATTTGGACCCTGTTTGCTTGGTCAAAGTGGCAATTTACTCATCGATTGACTTTTCAAAGAAGTCAAAACAGAGAGTACTTCTGCATTGATCGTGGTCAAAGTGATCATATATGGGGGTTCTACACGTCATTTCCTCTCTCTCTATAGAGCTAAAATGCTCGTAATTTGGAATTTGAGAACCCATCCAACCAAAAAACCAGGGTAATACTTGGATGCTTATGATAGTGAGGTTGCTAGTGATTACGGAGAGGAAGATGGTTATACCGACACACCGATAATGGCTATAGCATGGACACCAACAATGGCATTCACATCTATGAAGAAGAAGGTTACCTTGAAGATTATAACTTCGATGAGGGGAGTCATAGCTTTGAAGATCCCACGTATACATAGGGGGTGATGCGGAAGAGGTAGTGCATGCTTATGATTCTCAAGGATATTGGGATGGTGTGAATTCTGGTGGCAATGCATATGCCTATGATGACCGTGATGCCTATGACTACGATATTCATCGTAGTCATGATTCTTTTTATGAGGGCATGTATGACAATGAGGATTTGGTCAATGCGGCAATGGAGATCGGATCTATGAAAGTGAAGAAAAGTTCCAACTTGGCACCACCGGTGAGAGTATTAATGCATGTGACCTTGTGGATGAATTTGATGAGAAGGGTGATGAAGAGGACTACGAGAATTTTGATACAATGCCAACAAGGGATGAATTTGATGAGAATGATGATGAAGTCCTAGGACTATGAGAATTTGGATACAATGCCAACAAGGAGAAATGCAATGCCGATGCTTAATTGTAGTGGAAACTTGAGTATTTTGATGATCTCTATGCAAAATTCTTTAGCTAGAAGGGACCAAAGGTTTCAAGACATGGTTGATAGAACCACAAGTCTATGAACCCTTTGTTAACGCTACTCATGCAGGCACAACATTTATCTCTCAAGCTCATTTTGCAACAAGGAGATTGGGATCAATGTTCTATGTTTGGAAAGGGAAACTTACCTCCATATTCAATGCAACAAGGTGGAACTTATGTGTATGGTATGCCTATGCATCGGCATCCCCACCAACACACTTGTCTCATATGCACCACTCACCATTCGGACACCCGAGCTATCGGGCTCTAGATACCCTGTCTCTACAAAAGTTAGGGTTTTGGACTAAACCTATTTTGACATCATGGCTGGATAGTATGCTGCCTCATTCCCACAACCTAAAAACTGCAAGATTTGGACCCTGTTTGCTTGGTTAAAGTGGCAATTTACTCACCGGTTGACTTTTCAAAGAAGTCAAAACAGAGAGTACTTTTGCATTGATCGTGGTCAAAGTGATCATATATGAGCGATTTCTTGTTTTAGTGAGGGATTTGTCAAAGATCTTTGGTCTTGTGCAAATATGGGTGGCAAAAGATTAAGAAATTGTAAAGGTGCAAGTCTTTGGAGCATCTTAGAAGTAATGTAGCAAATCTTTATTATCAAGAAAGTGTGTAGAGTTGAAATCTTGGAGTGTTGATCATAAAACATTCCCCCCTCAAACCCCTTATCGGCTTCTTGATCTACAGTTCCGAGCCATCCGCCTTAACCTTCTCCAACATGATATATATATATTGAAGAGTCCCTCTCCCGCCCACAATATACATATGCTCTATCCAAGCTCCCCATAAATAGCCTAACTATCATCACCTATTTTTTCTTCCAGGGGCTTCTCACCTTCCAACACCCTCACAATCTCTTTGAACTCCTCTTCCACCCCCTTCAAGCCACTCTCACAGTTTGGAGTTTACTACTTTGCTATGGCTTTCCTGCTACCTCACAGCCCACCAATCTACTGATCTCATTGATTTATCCTTACCAGATGGCATATGCCGCCCCTACCCATATCTCCCCCTCATCTCTAGCCAGGCATTGTAGTACCTCTGGATAGCTGGTAGGTAGGTTGCCCACGACGCTTACCTCTCCCTCCTAAATGATCCTCTACCACCCTACTCGGCGCCTAGCTTAATCATTCACTACCACTGTTGCTTCATCTAGATCAAAGTCATGGAGGCCACCGGCATATGCCAGTTCGACAACACACACATTGCCTTTTGATGAGTACAGTGAAGCCGAGGTTGTCGTTGCTCGCAATTGAATTTTTCTATACTCACACGATCCTAAGGCTGTTGTTGGGAAACTGGCCCTACCCCCAAACGATAATGACGAAGGCACTGAGATGGGCAGCAGGGTGGCTTGCCTCCTCCACCCCCATGATCTTCTTCACCACCACCCCCTCCTCCCCCATTAGGCTCCATGTTTTCACCTCCTCACACACAACTCCCACCCCCACCACCCCCCTCAAGCACCTCTGCTCTTCCTCTTTTTTGTGCCCCACCTTCTCCCCCCCTTCACTTTTCCACTCCACCCCCATCACCCACACCCCCCTCGCCACCTTCACTATCCCTTAAACTTAGGAACATACAAAGCATTCTAGGATATACCCTCCACATCTGCCAAACCCCCACCTTTTCTCGATGTCAGCCTCACCACACCCCCTTCATCATCAACACCCCCTCCACCCTCGTCGCTGGCTCCACAACCCACCACTCGAAGAAGGGGAGATTCTGCCACTATCACCATTCTAGCACGAGGAAGTAGACCCTCTACCAAACCCTTTGAATTGGTGTGATCCTCTGGACCGCATGGAGTTTGAGCTGGCCGTCATCATCCTAATCAATTGTCAACTCCAAAATCACCCCCCATCACCCACGTCACTGATCACCTTCGACATATATTTCCTTCACCCGTACCTCGACGCCAAGCACACAACCTAGCGGCATGACCACCCATCCCAAACCCACGACGGCGAATACCACCGGCCACCCGCCGCCACTGCTCATCCCATCACATTCAATCTCATGGGTGAGCAGCCGGCCGGGCGGATGGTCCTTCCTTAGCAAACCCTTCATATGGTTGGGTGGCCTAGTATATAAGTGAATATGGGCCAATGTAATATGAATCTTTTGATAATCAAGATTACACAAGTTCTTTGGTTTATCTTCTTGTTCTAATCTTACGCTAATCTTTTATGCTTTCCTCAATTCTAAGCTAATTATGCTAAATTCAGGGTGCCTCTCTCTTTCATTGATATCAAAGCCACGTCTTTATCTAATTTTTTGATTTTTTTTAAAATTTCTTACATTTTCTTGGTTTTTATTGAACTTTCTTGATTTCTTGATCAAGAAATGGATATGGTGATTGTGGGATGATGAAAATTTCTTTGATTTTTGGTTGTTCTAAGCTTTTGGGGGGGGGGGGGGGGCTATGGGTCAGTGTCTCGAGACAAAATCTGAGGTGGCTACTCTAAATTTGAATGGGAGAACCAAAATTGGGAGAAATTCACTAATCATGATTAGAGATGTTAATCCAAATATTTTTCCTCAATAATCTCTTGCTCTGTGCAATTTCCATGGCCATGGGACCAAATTTTACTCAAATCTTTTGCTATTCTTTGGGACAATCATCAACAAGCAACTCCTCCTTCTATTTCATGAAGATGGAAGACAAATGATGCGCAACTGATCACAGGCGCAGAAGATCGCAGCTCACATGCAATTTCAACGTCATAAATAAGCGCACCCAAAGCCTAAGTAAGCTTGTGGAGGCCGATTACATGGTGATTCAAGACGATTTGCAGTGATCGTGGCATCTCTATGTATCTGATCGTGGCGATCAACATCCAATTTACGTTCGATTCAACAGTGAAGACCTTCTTTGGCGACGACAGACCACCCTCCTGGTGGATAACCATAGGCATATGCATGGTAGAAGACTTTTGGCACGGCTTCCTGGAGGACTGAGTAGTGATGAGAAGGGCACTCTCATTTTGGCTGGTTTGCTAAGCACGGACAGCAGCAAGACGGGCACCAAAGCTATCTGTAGATGGATATGGAGTCTTCCAACAGCCACCACAAACAATGCCTACGAAAGCAATAACCAGTTTTCTGATCTACCTCCACTCTCCCACCATATCAATGCATACAAACATAGGCTTGAATATGTGAAACTAAGACTACTCTTGCCCATTCACATTTTTGCTACAGATAAGCAGCCTATTGTTGCCTTCGCCTCCCCCTCTCTTTCTAGCTTGGCTTCACTTTCAACTCTTCCAATGCTTGTTGGCTGCAGAGTGAGAGTGATCCTTTGATGTGAAGGGCTGTAATGCACAATGTAATGTAGTAGCACACAGATTGAGTCTACACGAACTTCTTATTACCTCAGTAGTGCACATCGTGGACCAACGAATCCATATCTAAGATTGCTGTTGATCTAAAGTAAGTCTCAAACCCAACTTGTGCCTAGTTTTGACCTAGATATGAGGGTGGGAAGAGCTTGGTGCTGGGAGATCGACAAGCTTCAATGCTCTACACCAACTTCCTAGTGCCTATTGTGGATGTGTGAGGGTACCTTGGCATATGGAGGAGAAGCCGGGGGAGTATGTCTTGAATCCGCCTTGCCACCCCGTGAGTACCTTGGAAAAGTGGTAAGGTAGAGGATTAGGTACCGGTGGTGGTGAAGAAATGGCCCCAACTTGTGCCTAGTTTCAACCTAGATATGAGGGTGGGAAGAGCTTGGCGCCGGGAGATCGGCAAGCTTCAACACTCTACACCAACTTCCTAGTGCCTACTGTGGATGTGTGAGGGTACCTTGGCATATGGAGGAGAAGCCGGGGGAAGTATGTCTTGAATTCGCCTTGCCGTGAGTGCCTTGGAAAAATGGTAAGGTGGAGGATTAAGTACCGGTGGTTAAGAAATGTCCCCAACGTGTGCCTAGTTTCGATCTAGATACGAGGGTGGGAAGAGCTTTGGTCAGAAGATTGGCAAGCTTCAATGCTCCACATCAACTTCCTAGCGCCTATTGTGGATGTATTTTATTGGGCAAGGATTTGGCAAGCATGGAATTTAGTATTGCAATTGATTTCAATCGATTTGATATTGAGATTTGATTGCAAAAACAAATGAGGTGCTACTAAATTTTTTGCAAAGGGCACTTATGCAAGGCACTTGAGGTTACATGTGGATGCCAAGTTACAAATTGTTGTGATTCATGCCTTCGAATAAGGTCCAAGACATTGCCAATGCAAAAGGGACGTGCGGATTGTAATTGGAGAGAAGTTTGATAGTTTTCTGTTGTGGCACTAAATCCTAATTCCAAGAGGGTTAGGACTGCTTCCAAAGTTTTTGCTTAGTCTCATTCTACTCTCCACCAAGGGCTACGTTTGGAGCCCTCAAGTGCTCGATTCGGACTCCTTTTACTTCTCCAATTGGCAAGTCTATCCACAAGACAAAAAGTCTGCCTAATAAAAAAAATAACACTTTATTCTGGCAAAGTGAGAATAGGGTCAGGTTCCCCATACCACCCTAATCTTCCCATCTAGCCTTAGACCTCACCATTCGGGCACCCCGAGTTATCGGGATACATCCATTTTTTCACTAGATACCCTGTTTTTACAAAAATTAGGTTTTGGACTAAACCTATTTTGACATCATGGCTGGATAGTATGCTCTTGCTACCTCATTCCGACAACCTAAAAACTGCAAGATTTGGACCCTGTTTGCTTGGTCAAAGTGGCAATTTACTCATCGATTGACTTTTCAAAGAAGTCAAAACAGAGAGTACTTCTGCATTGATCGTGGTCAAAGTGATCATATATGGGGGTTCTACACGTCATTTCCTCTCTCTCTATAGAGCTAAAATGCTCGTAATTTGGAATTTGAGAACCCATCCAACCGAAAAACCAGGGTAATACTTGGATGCTTATGATAGTGAGGTTGCTAGTGATTACGGAGAGGAAGATGGTTATACCGACACACCGATAATGGCTATAGCATGGACACCAACAATGGCATTCACATCTATGAAGAAGAAGGTTACCTTGAAGATTATAACTTCGATGAGGGGAGTCATAGCTTTGAAGATCCCACGTATACATAGGGGGTGATGCGGAAGAGGTAGTGCATGCTTATGATTCTCAAGGATATTGGGATGGTGTGAATTCTGGTGGCAATGCATATGCCTATGATGACCGTGATGCCTATGACTACGATATTCATCGTAGTCATGATTCTTTTTATGAGGGCATGTATGACAATGAGGATTTGGTCAATGCGGCAATGGAGATCGGATCTATGAAAGTGAAGAAAAGTTCCAACTTGGCACCACCGGTGAGAGTATTAATGCATGTGACCTTGTGGATGAATTTGATGAGAAGGGTGATGAAGAGGACTACGAGAATTTTGATACAATGCCAACAAGGGATGAATTTGATGAGAATGATGATGAAGTCCTAGGACTATGAGAATTTGGATACAATGCCAACAAGGAGAAATGCAATGCCGATGCTTAATTGTAGTGGAAACTTGAGTATTTTGACGATCTCTATGCAAAATTCTTTAGCTAGAAGGGACCAAAGGTTTCAAGACATGGTTGATAGAACCACAAGTCTATGAACCCTTTGTTAACGCTACTCATGCAGGCACAACATTTATCTCTCAAGCTCATTTTGCAACAAGGAGATTGGGATCAATGTTCTATGTTTGGAAAGGGAAACTTACCTCCATATTCAATGCAACAAGGTGGAACTTATGTGTATGGTATGCCTATGCATCGGCATCCCCACCAACACACTTGTCTCATATGCACCACTCACCATTCGGACACCCGAGCTATCGGGCTCTAGATACCCTGTCTCTACAAAAGTTAGGGTTTTGGACTAAACCTATTTTGACATCATGGCTGGATAGTATGCTGCCTCATTCCCACAACCTAAAAACTGCAAGATTTGGACCCTGTTTGCTTGGTTAAAGTGGCAATTTACTCACCGGTTGACTTTTCAAAGAAGTCAAAACAGAGAGTACTTTTGCATTGATCGTGGTCAAAGTGATCATATATGAGCGATTTCTTGTTTTAGTGAGGGATTTGTCAAAGATCTTTGGTCTTGTGCAAATATGGGTGGCAAAAGATTAAGAAATTGTAAAGGTGCAAGTCTTTGGAGCATCTTAGAAGTAATGTAGCAAATCTTTATTATCAAGAAAGTGTGTAGAGTTGAAATCTTGGAGTGTTGATCATAAAACATTCCCCCCTCAAACCCCTTATCGGCTTCTTGATCTACAGTTCCGAGCCATCCGCCTTAACCTTCTCCAACATGATATATATATATTGAAGAGTCCCTCTCCCGCCCACAATATACATATGCTCTATCCAAGCTCCCCATAAATAGCCTAACTATCATCTCCTATTTTTTCTTCCAGGGGCTTCTCACCTTCCAACACCCTCACAATCTCTTTGAACTCCTCTTCCACCCCCTTCAAGCCACTCTCACAGTTTGGAGTTTACTACTTTGCTATGGCTTTCCTGCTACCCCACAGCCCACCAATCTACTGATCTCATTGATTTATCCTTACCAGATGGCATATGCCGCCCCTACCCATATCTCCCCCTCATCTCTAGCCAGGCATTGTGGTACCTCTGGATAGCTGGTAGGTAGGTCGCCCACGACGCTTACCTCTCCCTCCTAAATGATCCTCTACCACCCTACTCGGCGCCTAGCTTAATCATTCACTACCACTGTTGCTTCATCTAGATCAAAGTCATGGAGGCCACCGGCATATGCCAGTTCGACAACACACACATTGCCTTTTGATGAGTACAGTGAAGCCGAGGTTGTCGTTGCTCGCAATTGAATTTTTCTATACTCACACGATCCTAAGGCTGTTGTTGGGAAACTGGCCCTACCCCCAGACGATAATGACGAAGGCACTGAGATGGGCAGCAGGGTGGCTTGCCTCCTCCACCCCCATGATCTTCTTCACCACCACCCCCTCCTCCCCCATTAGGCTCCATGTTTTCACCTCCTCACACACAACTCCCACCCCCACCACCCCCCTCAAGCACCTCTGCTCTTCCTCTTTTTTGTGCCCCACCTTCTCCCCCCCTTCACTTTTCCACTCCACCCCCATCACCCACACCCCCCTCGCCACCTTCACTATCCCTTAAACTTAGGAACATACAAAGCATTCTAGGATATACCCTCCACATCTGCCAAACCCCCACCTTTTCTCGATGTCAGCCTCACCACACCCCCTTCATCATCAACACCCCCTCCACCCTCGTCGCTGGCTCCACAACCCACCACTCGAAGAAGGGGAGATTCTACCACTATCACCATTCTAGCACAAGGAAGTAGACCCTCTGCCAAACCCTTTGAATTGGTGTGATCCTCTGGACCGCATGGAGTTTGAGCTGGCCGTCATCATCCTAATCAATTGTCAACTCCAAAATCACCCCCCATCACCCACGTCACTGATCACCTTCGACATATATTTCCTTCACCCGTACCTCGACGCCAAGCACACAACCTAGCGGCATGACCACCCATCCCAAACCCACGACGGCGAATACCACCGGCCACCCGCCGCCACTGCTCATCCCATCACATTCAATCTCATGGGTGAGCAGCCGGCCGGGCGGATGGTCCTTCCTTAGCAAACCCTTCATATGGTTGGGAGGTCTATTGTAACGCACCTCGCGCACTAAGGTTCGGCCCTGATTACCTTCCCATTCGAAGACAGTGGGCCTGGAAGACGTTCCATGAAGAACAACAGCAGAACCCAAAGTTGCAATTCAACTTCACATGGTTCACGCCGCCCCTGTCAACACAACATATCCATGTACTCAAGAATCCATGGTCAGGCGCTTCCTCGCGAATTCATCCGCCTACGACCACGTCCCCCTGACCCAGCGGTGATTGCCATCTTTAAGTTCTAAAGTCTCAAGGAAACCCAAGCTATCAAAACCTGGCCTTGAGATATACTCAAGTCAAAAGACCTTCTCATTCACTCATTTGTATACAAGGGAAACCCCATTTGTGTTTGAAAAGTGCACTAAAGGTTTTTATACTTGGCAAGTCAAAGTCAAGTTCTTGTAAAGGAATCACTTTAGGGGATTGTTAGTGGGAGAGAGAAGTACTTAGAAAATGAAGATATTGCAAAAAAATTATTTGGTTAAGCTGGGATAAAAAAGGGATTAACCATTATTGCATTAGGATTAGGGGATGGATGTATTTATCATTTTAACAAAGTTAAAAGGGACTCAAGTCGATTTGGGCCCAAGGCCAAGGGATAAAGGCGATGTGAAAGGGGCCAAGGGCCAGGACTAGGGTTGGGGGCATGCCCATAGACATGAATAAGTGTAGTGTGAAAGGGTGGCCTAGTATATAAGTGAATATGGGCCAATGTAATATGAATCTTTTGATAATCAAGATTACACAAGTTCTTTGGTTTCTCTTCTTGTTCTAATCTTACGCTAATCTTTTATGCTTTCCTCAATTCTAAGCTAATTATGCTAAATTCAGGGTGCCTCTCTCTTTCATTGATATCAAAGCCACGTCTTTATCTAATTTTTTGATTTTTTTAAAATTTCTTACATTTTCTTGGTTTTTATTGAACTTTCTTGATTTCTTGATCAAGAAATGGATATGGTGATTGCGGGATGATGAAAATTTCTTTGATTTTTGGTTGTTCTAAGCTTTTGGGGGGGGGGGGGGCTATGGGTCAGTGTCTCGAGACAAAATCTGAGGTGGCTACTCTAAATTTGAATGGGAGAACCAAAATTGGGAGAAATTCACTAATCATGATTAGAGATGTTAATCCAAATATTTTTCCTCAATAATCTCTTGCTCTGTGCAATTTCCATGGCCATGGGACCAAATTTTACTCAAATCTTTTGCTATTCTTTGGGACAATCATCAACAAGCAACTCCTCCTTCTATTTCATGAAGCTGGAAGACAAATGATGCGCAACTGATCACAGGCGCAGAAGATCGCAGCTCACATGCAATTTCAACGTCATAAATAAGCGCACCCAAAGCCTAAGTAAGCTTGTGGAGGCCGATTACATGGTGATTCAAGACGATTTGCAGTGATCGTGGCATCTCTATGTATCTGATCGTGGCGATCAACATCCAATTTACGTTCGATTCAACAGTGAAGACCTTCTTTGGCGACGACAGACCACCCTCCTGGTGGATAACCATAGGCATATGCATGGTAGAAAACTTTTGGCACGGCTTCCTGGAGGACTGAGTAGTGATGAGAAGGGCACTCTCATTTTGGCTAGTTTGCTAAGCACGGACAGCAGCAAGACGGGCACCAAAGCTATCTGTAGATGGATATGGAGTCTTCCAACAGCCACCACAAACAATGCCTACGAAAGCAATGACCAGTTTTCTGATCTACCTCCACTCTCCCACCATATCAATGCATACAAACATAGGCTTGAATATGTGAAACTAAGACTACTCTTGCCCATTCACATTTTTGCTATCTGTAGATGGATATGGAGTCTTCCAATAGGCACCACAAACAATGCCTACGAAAGCAATAACCAGTTTTCTGATCTACCTCCACTCTCCCACCATATCAATGCATACAAACATAGGCTTGAATATGTGAAACTAAGACTACTCTTGCCCATTCACATTTTTGCTACAGATAAGCAGCCTATTGTTGCCTTCGCCTCCCCCTCTCTTGCTAGCTTGGCTTCACTTTCAACTCTTCCAATGCTTGTTGGCTGCTGCAGAGTGAGAGTGATCCTTTGATGTGAAGGGCTGTAATGCACAATGTAATGTAGTAGCACACAGATTGAGTCTACACGAACTTCTTATTACCTCAGTAGTGCACATCGTGGACCAACGAATCCATATCTAAGATTGCTGTTGATCTAAAGTAAGTCTCAAACCCAACTTGTGCCTAGTTTTGACCTAGATATGAGGGTGGGAAGAGCTTGGTGCTGGGAGATCGACAAGCTTCAATGCTCTACACCAACTTCCTAGTGCCTATTGTGGATGTGTGAGTGTACCTTGGCATATGGAGGAGAAGCCGAGGGAGTATGTCTTGAATCCGCCTTGCCACCCCGTGAGTACCTTGGAAAAGTGGTAAGGTAGAGGATTAGGTACCGGTGGTGGTGAAGAAATGGCCCCAACTTGTGCCTAGTTTCAACCTAGATATGAGGGTGGGAAGAGCTTGGCGCCGGGAGATCGGCAAGCTTCAACACTCTACACCAACTTCCTAGTGCCTACTGTGGATGTGTGAGGGTACCTTGGCATATGGAGGAGAAGCCGGGGGAAGTATGTCTTGAATTCGCCTTGCCGTGAGTGCCTTGGAAAAATGGTAAGGTGGAGGATTAAGTACCGGTGGTTAAGAAATGTCCCCAACGTGTGCCTAGTTTCGATCTAGATACGAGGGTGGGAAGAGCTTTGGTCAGAAGATTGGCAAGCTTCAATGCTCCACATCAACTTCCTAGCGCCTATTGTGGATGTATTTTATTGGGCAAGGATTTGGCAAGCATGGAATTTAGTATTGCAATTGATTTCAATCGATTTGATATTGAGATTTGATTGCAAAAACAAATGAGGTGCTACTAAATTTTTTGCAAAGGGCACTTATGCAAGGCACTTGAGGTTACATGTGGATGCCAAGTTACAAATTGTTGTGATTCATGCCTTCGAATAAGGTCCAAGACATTGCCAATGCAAAAGGGACGTGCGGATTGTAATTGGAGAGAAGTTTGATAGTTTTCTGTTGTGGCACTAAATCCTAATTCCAAGAGGGTTAGGACTGCTTCCAAAGTTTTTGCCTAGTCTCATTCTACTCTCCACCAAGGGCTACGTTTGGAGCCCTCAAGTGCTCGATTTGGACTCCTTTTACTTCTCCAATTGGCAAGTCTATCCACAAGACAAAAAGTCTGCCTAATAAAAAAAATAACACTTTATTCTGGCAAAGTGAGAATAGGGTCAGGTTCCCCATACCACCCTAATCTTCCCATCTAGCCTTAGACCTCACCATTCGGGCACCCCGAGCTATCGGGCTACATCCATTTTTTCACTGGATACCCTGTTTTTACAAAAATTAGGTTTTGGACTAAACCTATTTTGACATCATGGCTGGATAGTATGCTCTTGCTACCTCATTCCGACAACCTAAAAACTGCAAGATTTGGACCCTGTTTGCTTGGTCAAAGTGGCAATTTACTCATCGATTGACTTTTCAAAGAAGTCAAAACAGAGAGTACTTCTGCATTGATCGTGGTCAAAGTGATCATATATGGGGGTTCTACACGTCATTTCCTCTCTCTATAGAGCTAAAATGCTCGTAATTTGGAATTTGAGAACCCATCCAACCAAAAAACCAGGGTAATACTTGGATGCTTATGATAGTGAGGTTGCTAGTGATTACGGAGAGGAAGATGGTTATACCGACACACCGATAATGGCTATAGCATGGACACCAACAATGGCATTCACATCTATGAAGAAGAAGGTTACCTTGAAGATTATAACTTCGATGAGGGGAGTCATAGCTTTGAAGATCCCACGTATACATAGGGGGTGATGCGGAAGAGGTAGTGCATGCTTATGATTCTCAAGGATATTGGGATGGTGTGTGAATTCTGGTGGCAATGCATATGCCTATGATGACCGTGATGCCTATGACTACGATATTCATCGTAGTCATGATTCTTTTTATGAGGGCATGTATGACAATGAGGATTTGGTCAATGCGGCAATGGAGATCGGATCTATGAAAGTGAAGAAAAGTTCCAACTTGGCACCACCGGTGAGAGTATTAATGCATGTGACCTTGTGGATGAATTTGATGAGAAGGGTGATGAAGAGGACTACGAGAATTTTGATACAATGCCAACAAGGGATGAATTTGATGAGAATGATGATGAAGTCCTAGGACTATGAGAATTTGGATACAATGCCAACAAGGAGAAATGCAATGCCGATGCTTAATTGTAGTGGAAACTTGAGTATTTTGATGATCTCTATGCAAAATTCTTTAGCTAGAAGGGACCAAAGGTTTCAAGACATGGTTGATAGAACCACAAGTCTATGAACCCTTTGTTAACGCTACTCATGCAGGCACAACATTTATCTCTCAAGCTCATTTTGCAACAAGGAGATTGGGATCAATGTTCTATGTTTGGAAAGGGAAACTTACCTCCATATTCAATGCAACAAGGTGGAACTTATGTGTATGGTATGCCTATGCATCGGCATCCCCACCAACACACTTGTCTCATATGCACCACTCACCATTCGGACACCCGAGCTATCGGGCTCTAGATACCCTGTCTCTACAAAAGTTAGGGTTTTGGACTAAACCTATTTTCACATCATGGCTGGATAGTATGCTGCCTCATTCCCACAACCTAAAAACTGCAAGATTTGGACCCTGTTTGCTTGGTTAAAGTGGCAATTTACTCACCGGTTGACTTTTCAAAGAAGTCAAAACAGAGAGTACTTTTGCATTGATCGTGGTCAAAGTGATCATATATGAGCGATTTCTTGTTTTAGTGAGGGATTTGTCAAAGATCTTTGGTCTTGTGCAAATATGGGTGGCAAAAGATTAAGAAATTGTAAAGGTGCAAGTCTTTGGAGCATCTTAGAAGTAATGTAGCAAATCTTTATTATCAAGAAAGTGTGTAGAGTTGAAATCTTGGAGTGTTGATCATAAAACATTCCCCCCTCAAACCCCTTATCGGCTTCTTGATCTACAGTTCCGAGCCATCCGCCTTAACCTTCTCCAACATGATATATATATATTGAAGAGTCCCTCTCCCGCCCACAATATACATATGCTCTATCCAAGCTCCCCATAAATAGCCTAACTATCATCTCCTATTTTTTCTTCCAGGGGCTTCTCACCTTCCAACACCCTCACAATCTCTTTGAACTCCTCTTCCACCCCCTTCGAGCCACTCTCACAGTTTGGAGTTTACTACTTTGCTATGGCTTTCCTGCTACCCCACAGCCCACCAATCTACTGATCTCATTGATTTATCCTTACCAGATGGCATATGCCGCCCCTACCCATATCTCCCCCTCATCTCTAGCCAGGCATTGTAGTACCTCTGGATAGCTGGTAGGTAGGTCGCCCACGACGCTTACCTCTCCCTCCTAAATGATCCTCTACCACCCTACTCGGCGCCTAGCTTAATCATTCACTACCACTGTTGCTTCATCTAGATCAAAGTCATGGAGGCCACCGGCATATGCCAGTTCGACAACACACACATTGCCTTTTGATGAGTACAGTGAAGCCGAGGTTGTCGTTGCTCGCAATTGAATTTTTCTATACTTACACGATCCTAAGGCTGTTGTTGGGAAACTGGCCCTACCCCCAGACGATAATGACGAAGGCACCGATGGGCAGCAGGGTGGCTTGCCTCCTCCACCCCCATGATCTTCTTCACCACCACCCCCTCCTCCCCCATTAGGCTCCATGTTTTCACCTCCTCACACACAACTCCCACCCCCACCACCCCCCTCAAGCACCTCTGCTCTTCCTCTTTTTTGTGCCCCACCTTCTCCCCCCCTTCACTTTTCCACTCCACCCCCATCACCCACACCCCCCTCGCCACCTTCACTATCCCTTAAACTTAGGAACATACAAAGCATTCTAGGATATACCCTCCACATCTGCCAAACCCCCACCTTTTCTCGATGTCAGCCTCACCACACCCCCTTCATCATCAACACCCCCTCCACCCTCGTCGCTGGCTCCACAACCCACCACTCGAAGAAGGGGAGATTCTACCACTATCACCATTCTAGCACAAGGAAGTAGACCCTCTGCCAAACCCTTTGAATTGGTGTGATCCTCTGGACCGCATGGAGTTTGAGCTGGCCATCATCATCCTAATCAATTGTCAACTCCAAAATCACCCCCCATCACCCACGTCACTGATCACCTTCGACATATATTTCCTTCACCCGTACCTCGACGCCAAGCACACAACCTAGCGGCATGACCACCCATCCCAAACCCACGACGGCGAATACCACCGGCCACCCGCCGCCACTGCTCATCCCATCACATTCAATCTCATGGGTGAGCAGCCGGCCGGGCGGATGGTCCTTCCTTAGCAAACCCTTCATATGGTTGGGAGGTCTATTGTAACGCACCTCGCGCACTAAGGTTCGGCCCTGATTACCTTCCCATTCGAAGACAGTGGGCCTGGAAGACGTTCCATGAAGAACAACAGCAGAACCCAAAGTTGCAATTCAACTTCACATGGTTCACGCCGCCCCTGTCAACACAACATATCCATGTACTCAAGAATCCATGGTCAGGCGCTTCCTCGCGAATTCATCCGCCTACGACCACGTCCCCCTGACCCAGCGGTGATTGCCATCTTTAAGTTCTAAAGTCTCAAGGAAACCCAAGCTATCAAAACCTGGCCTTGAGATATACTCAAGTCAAAAGACCTTCTCATTCACTCATTTGTATACAAGGGAAACCCCATTTGTGTTTGAAAAGTGCACTAAAGGTTTTTATACTTGGCAAGTCAAAGTCAAGTTCTTGTAAAGGAATCACTTTAGGGGATTGTTAGTGGGAGAGAGAAGTACTTAGAAAATGAAGATATTGCAAAAAAATTATTTGGTTAAGCTGGGATAAAAAAGGGATTAACCATTATTGCATTAGGATTAGGGGATGGATGTATTTATCATTTTAACAAAGTTAAAAGGGACTCAAGTCGATTTGGGCCCAAGGCCAAGGGATAAAGGCGATGTGAAAGGGGCCAAGGGCCAGGACTAGGGTTGGGGGCATGCCCATAGACATGAATAAGTGTAGTGTGAAAGGGTGGCCTAGTATATAAGTGAATATGGGCCAATGTAATATGAATCTTTTGATAATCAAGATTACACAAGTTCTTTGGTTTCTCTTCTTGTTCTAATCTTACGCTAATCTTTTATGCTTTCCTCAATTCTAAGCTAATTATGCTAAATTCAGGGTGCCTCTCTCTTTCATTGATATCAAAGCCACGTCTTTATCTAATTTTTTGATTTTTTTAAAATTTCTTACATTTTCTTGGTTTTTATTGAACTTTCTTGATTTCTTGATCAAGAAATGGATATGGTGATTGCGGGATGATGAAAATTTCTTTGATTTTTGGTTGTTCTAAGCTTTTGGGGGGGGGGGGGGGCTATGGGTCAGTGTCTCGAGACAAAATCTGAGGTGGCTACTCTAAATTTGAATGGGAGAACCAAAATTGGGAGAAATTCACTAATCATGATTAGAGATGTTAATCCAAATATTTTTCCTCAATAATCTCTTGCTCTGTGCAATTTCCATGGCCATGGGACCAAATTTTACTCAAATCTTTTGCTATTCTTTGGGACAATCATCAACAAGCAACTCCTCCTTCTATTTCATGAAGCTGGAAGACAAATGATGCGCAACTGATCACAGGCGCAGAAGATCGCAGCTCACATGCAATTTCAACGTCATAAATAAGCGCACCCAAAGCCTAAGTAAGCTTGTGGAGGCCGATTACATGGTGATTCAAGACGATTTGCAGTGATCGTGGCATCTCTATGTATCTGATCGTGGCGATCAACATCCAATTTACGTTCGATTCAACAGTGAAGACCTTCTTTGGCGACGACAGACCACCCTCCTGGTGGATAACCATAGGCATATGCATGGTAGAAGACTTTTGGCACGGCTTCCTGGAGGACTGAGTAGTGATGAGAAGGGCACTCTCATTTTGGCTGGTTTGCTAAGCACGGACAGCAGCAAGACGGGCACCAAAGCTATCTGTAGATGGATATGGAGTCTTCCAACAGCCACCACAAACAATGCCTACGAAAGCAATAACCAGTTTTCTGATCTACCTCCACTCTCCCACCATATCAATGCATACAAACATAGGCTTGAATATGTGAAACTAAGACTACTCTTGCCCATTCACATTTTTGCTATCTGTAGATGGATATGGAGTCTTCCAACAGGCACCACAAACAATGCCTACGAAAGCAATAACCAGTTTTCTGATCTACCTCCACTCTCCCACCATATCAATGCATACAAACATAGGCTTGAATATGTGAAACTAAGACTACTCTTGCCCATTCACATTTTTGCTACAGATAAGCAGCCTATTGTTGCCTTCGCCTCCCCCTCTCTTGCTAGCTTGGCTTCACTTTCAACTCTTCCAATGCTTGTTGGCTGCTGCAGAGTGAGAGTGATCCTTTGATGTGAAGGGCTGTAATGCACAATGTAATGTAGTAGCACACAGATTGAGTCTACACGAACTTCTTATTACCTCAGTAGTGCACATCGTGGACCAACGAATCCATATCTAAGATTGCTGTTGATCTAAAGTAAGTCTCAAACCCAACTTGTGCCTAGTTTTGACCTAGATATGAGGGTGGGAAGAGCTTGGTGCTGGGAGATCGACAAGCTTCAATGCTCTACACCAACTTCCTAGTGCCTATTGTGGATGTGTGAGGGTACCTTGGCATATGGAGGAGAAGCCGAGGGAGTATGTCTTGAATCCGCCTTGCCACCCCGTGAGTACCTTGGAAAAGTGGTAAGGTAGAGGATTAGGTACCGGTGGTGGTGAAGAAATGGCCCCAACTTGTGCCTAGTTTCAACCTAGATATGAGGGTGGGAAGAGCTTGGCGCCGGGAGATCGGCAAGCTTCAACACTCTACACCAACTTCCTAGTGCCTACTGTGGATGTGTGAGGGTACCTTGGCATATGGAGGAGAAGCCGGGGGAAGTATGTCTTGAATTCGCCTTGCCGTGAGTGCCTTGGAAAAATGGTAAGGTGGAGGATTAAGTACCGGTGGTTAAGAAATGTCCCCAACGTGTGCCTAGTTTCGATCTAGATACGAGGGTGGGAAGAGCTTTGGTCAGAAGATTGGCAAGCTTCAATGCTCCACATCAACTTCCTAGCGCCTATTGTGGATGTATTTTATTGGGCAAGGATTTGGCAAGCATGGAATTTAGTATTGCAATTGATTTCAATCGATTTGATATTGAGATTTGATTGCAAAAACAAATGAGGTGCTACTAAATTTTTTGCAAAGGGCACTTATGCAAGGCACTTGAGGTTACATGTGGATGCCAAGTTACAAATTGTTGTGATTCATGCCTTCGAATAAGGTCCAAGACATTGCCAATGCAAAAGGGACGTGCGGATTGTAATTGGAGAGAAGTTTGATAGTTTTCTGTTGTGGCACTAAATCCTAATTCCAAGAGGGTTAGGACTGCTTCCAAAGTTTTTGCCTAGTCTCATTCTACTCTCCACCAAGGGCTACGTTTGGAGCCCTCAAGTGCTCGATTTGGACTCCTTTTACTTCTCCAATTGGCAAGTCTATCCACAAGACAAAAAGTCTGCCTAATAAAAAAAATAACACTTTATTCTGGCAAAGTGAGAATAGGGTCAGGTTCCCCATACCACCCTAATCTTCCCATCTAGCCTTAGACCTCACCATTCGGGCACCCCGAGCTATCGGGCTACATCCATTTTTTCACTGGATACCCTGTTTTTACAAAAATTAGGTTTTGGACTAAACCTATTTTGACATCATGGCTGGATAGTATGCTCTTGCTACCTCATTCCGACAACCTAAAAACTGCAAGATTTGGACCCTGTTTGCTTGGTCAAAGTGGCAATTTACTCATCGATTGACTTTTCAAAGAAGTCAAAACAGAGAGTACTTCTGCATTGATCGTGGTCAAAGTGATCATATATGGGGGTTCTACACGTCATTTCCTCTCTCTATAGAGCTAAAATGCTCGTAATTTGGAATTTGAGAACCCATCCAACCAAAAAACCAGGGTAATACTTGGATGCTTATGATAGTGAGGTTGCTAGTGATTACGGAGAGGAAGATGGTTATACCGACACACCGATAATGGCTATAGCATGGACACCAACAATGGCATTCACATCTATGAAGAAGAAGGTTACCTTGAAGATTATAACTTCGATGAGGGGAGTCATAGCTTTGAAGATCCCACGTATACATAGGGGGTGATGCGGAAGAGGTAGTGCATGCTTATGATTCTCAAGGATATTGGGATGGTGTGTGAATTCTGGTGGCAATGCATATGCCTATGATGACCGTGATGCCTATGACTACGATATTCATCGTAGTCATGATTCTTTTTATGAGGGCATGTATGACAATGAGGATTTGGTCAATGCGGCAATGGAGATCGGATCTATGAAAGTGAAGAAAAGTTCCAACTTGGCACCACCGGTGAGAGTATTAATGCATGTGACCTTGTGGATGAATTTGATGAGAAGGGTGATGAAGAGGACTATGAGAATTTTGATACAATGCCAACAAGGGATGAATTTGATGAGAATGATGATGAAGTCCTAGGACTATGAGAATTTGGATACAATGCCAACAAGGAGAAATGCAATGCCGATGCTTAATGATACTGGAAACTTGAGTATTTTGACGATCTCTATGCAAAATTCTTTAGCTAGAAGGGACCAAAGGTTTCAAGACATGGTTGATAGAACCACAAGTCTATGAACCCTTTGTTAACGCTACTCATGCAGGCACAACATTTATCTCTCAAGCTCATTTTGCAACAAGGAGATTGGGATCAATGTTCTATGTTTGGAAAGGGAAACTTACCTCCATATTCAATGCAACAAGGTGGAACTTATGTGTATGGTATGCCTATGCATCGGCATCCCCACCAACACACTTGTCTCATATGCACCACTCACCATTCGGACACCCGAGCTATCGGGCTCTAGATACCATGTCTCTACAAAAGTTAGGGTTTTGGACTAAACCTATTTTGACATCATGGCTGGATAGTATGCTGCCTCATTCCCACAACCTAAAAACTGCAAGATTTGGACCCTGTTTGCTTGGTTAAAGTGGCAATTTACTCACCGGTTGACTTTTCAAAGAAGTCAAAACAGAGAGTACTTTTGCATTGATCGTGGTCAAAGTGATCATATATGAGCGATTTCTTGTTTTAGTGAGGGATTTGTCAAAGATCTTTGGTCTTGTGCAAATATGGGTGGCAAAAGATTAAGAAATTGTAAAGGTGCAAGTCTTTGGAGCATCTTAGAAGTAATGTAGCAAATCTTTATTATCAAGAAAGTGTGTAGAGTTGAAATCTTGGAGTGTTGATCATAAAACATTCCCCCCTCAAACCCCTTATCGGCTTCTTGATCTACAGTTCCGAGCCATCCGCCTTAACCTTCTCCAACATGATATATATATATTGAAGAGTCCCTCTCCCGCCCACAATATACATATGCTCTATCCAAGCTCCCCATAAATAGCCTAACTATCATCTCCTATTTTTTCTTCCAGGGGCTTCTCACCTTCCAACACCCTCACAATCTCTTTGAACTCCTCTTCCACCCCCTTCAAGCCACTCTCACAGTTTGGAGTTTACTACTTTGCTACGGCTTTCCTGCTACCTCACAGCCCACCAATCTACTGATCTCATTGATTTATCCTTACCAGATGGCATATGCCGCCCCTACCCATATCTCCCCCTCATCTCTAGCCAGGCATTGTAGTACCTCTGGATAGCTGGTAGGTAGGTCGCCCACGACGCTTACCTCTCCCTCCTAAATGATCCTCTACCACCCTACTCGGCGCCTAGCTTAATCATTCACTACCACTGTTGCTTCATCTAGATCAAAGTCATGGAGGCCACCGGCATATGCCAGTTCGACAACACACACATTGCCTTTTGATGAGTACAGTGAAGCCGAGGTTGTCGTTGCTCGCAATTGAATTTTTCTATACTCACACGATCCTAAGGCTGTTGTTGGGAAACTGGCCCTACCCCCAGACGATAATGACGAAGGCACTGAGATGGGCAGCAGGGTGGCTTGCCTCCTCCACCCCCATGATCTTCTTCACCACCACCCCCTCCTCCCCCATTAGGCTCCATGTTTTCACCTCCTCACACACAACTCCCACCCCCACCACCCCCCTCAAGCACCTCTGCTCTTCCTCTTTTTTGTGCCCCACCTTCTCCCCCCCTTCACTTTTCCACTCCACCCCCATCACCCACACCCCCCTCGCCACCTTCACTATCCCTTAAACTTAGGAACATACAAAGCATTCTAGGATATACCCTCCACATCTGCCAAACCCCCACCTTTTCTCGATGTCAGCCTCACCACACCCCCTTCATCATCAACACCCCCTCCACCCTCGTCGCTGGCTCCACAACCCACCACTCGAAGAAGGGGAGATTCTGCCACTATCACCATTCTAGCACGAGGAAGTAGACCCTCTGCCAAACCCTTTGAATTGGTGTGATCCTCTGGACCGCATGGAGTTTGAGCTGGCCGTCATCATCCTAATCAATTGTCAACTCCAAAATCACCCCCCATCACCCACGTCACTGATCACCTTCGACATATATTTCCTTCACCCGTACCTCGACGCCAAGCACACAACCTAGCGGCATGACCACCCATCCCAAACCCACGACGGCGAATACCACCGGCCACCCGCCGCCACTGCTCATCCCATCACATTCAATCTCATGGGTGAGCAGCCGGCCGGGCGGATGGTCCTTCCTTAGCAAACCCTTCATATGGTTGGGAGGTCTATTGTAACGCACCTCGCGCACTAAGGTTCGGCCCTGATTACCTTCCCATTCGAAGACAGTGGGCCTGGAAGACGTTCCATGAAGAACAACAGCAGAACCCAAAGTTGCAATTCAACTTCACATGGTTCACGCCGCCCCTGTCAACACAACATATCCATGTACTCAAGAATCCATGGTCAGGCGCTTCCTCGCGAATTCATCCGCCTACGACCACGTCCCCCTGACCCAGCGGTGATTGCCATCTTTAAGTTCTAAAGTCTCAAGGAAACCCAAGCTATCAAAACCTGGCCTTGAGATATACTCAAGTCAAAAGACCTTCTCATTCACTCATTTGTATACAAGGGAAACCCCATTTGTGTTTGAAAAGTGCACTAAAGGTTTTTATACTTGGCAAGTCAAAGTCAAGTTCTTGTAAAGGAATCACTTTAGGGGATTGTTAGTGGGAGAGAGAAGTACTTAGAAAATGAAGATATTGCAAAAAAATTATTTGGTTAAGCTGGGATAAAAAAGGGATTAACCATCATTGCATTAGGATTAGGGGATGGATGTATTTATCATTTTAACAAAGTTAAAAGGGACTCAAGTCGATTTGGGCCCAAGGCCAAGGGATAAAGGCGATGTGAAAGGGGCCAAGGGCCAGGACTAGGGTTGGGGGCATGCCCATAGACATGAATAAGTGTAGTGTGAAAGGGTGGCCTAGTATATAAGTGAATATGGGCCAATGTAATATGAATCTTTTGATAATCAAGATTACACAAGTTCTTTGGTTTCTCTTCTTGTTCTAATCTTACGCTAATCTTTTATGCTTTCCTCAATTCTAAGCTAATTATGCTAAATTCAGGGTGCCTCTCTCTTTCATTGATATCAAAGCCACGTCTTTATCTAATTTTTTGATTTTTTTAAAATTTCTTACATTTTCTTGGTTTTTATTGAACTTTCTTGATTTCTTGATCAAGAAATGGATATGGTGATTGCGGGATGATGAAAATTTCTTTGATTTTTGGTTGTTCTAAGCTTTTGGGGGGGGGGGGGCTATGGGTCAGTGTCTCGAGACAAAATCTGAGGTGGCTACTCTAAATTTGAATGGGAGAACCAAAATTGGGAGAAATTCAGTAATCATGATTAGAGATGTTAATCCAAATATTTTTCCTCAATAATCTCTTGCTCTGTGCAATTTCCATGGCCATGGGACCAAATTTTACTCAAATCTTTTGCTATTCTTTGGGACAATCATCAACAAGCAACTCCTCCTTCTATTTCATGAAGCTGGAAGACAAATGATGCGCAACTGATCACAGGCGCAGAAGATCGCAGCTCACATGCAATTTCAACGTCATAAATAAGCGCACCCAAAGCCTAAGTAAGCTTGTGGAGGCCGATTACATGGTGATTCAAGACGATTTGCAGTGATCGTGGCATCTCTATGTATCTGATCGTGGCGATCAACATCCAATTTACGTTCGATTCAACAGTGAAGACCTTCTTTGGCGACGACAGACCACCCTCCTGGTGGATAACCATAGGCATATGCATGGTAGAAGACTTTTGGCACGGCTTCCTGGAGGACTGAGCAGTGATGAGAAGGGCACTCTCATTTTGGCTGGTTTGCTAAGCACGGACAGCAGCAAGACGGGCACCAAAGCTATCTGTAGATGGATATGGAGTCTTCCAACAGCCACCACAAACAATGCCTACGAAAGCAATAACCAGTTTTCTGATCTACCTCCACTCTCCCATCATATCAATGCATACAAACATAGGCTTGAATATGTGAAACTAAGACTACTCTTGCCCATTCACATTTTTGCTACAGATAAGCAGCCTATTGTTGCCTTCGCCTCCCCCTCTCTTGCTAGCTTGGCTTCACTTTCAACTCTTCCAATGCTTGTTGGCTGCAGAGTGAGAGTGATCCTTTGATGTGAAGGGCTGTAATGCACAATGTAATGTAGTAGCACACAGATTGAGTCTACACGAACTTCTTATTACCTCAGTAGTGCACATCGTGGACCAACGAATCCATATCTAAGATTGCTGTTGATCTAAAGTAAGTCTCAAACCCAACTTGTGCCTAGTTTTGACCTAGATATGAGGGTGGGAAGAGCTTGGTGCTGGGAGATCGACAAGCTTCAATGCTCTACACCAACTTCCTAGTGCCTATTGTGGATGTGTGAGGGTACCTTGGCATATGGAGGAGAAGCCGGGGGAGTATGTCTTGAATCCGCCTTGCCACCCCGTGAGTACCTTGGAAAAGTGGTAAGGTAGAGGATTAGGTACCGGTGGTGGTGAAGAAATGGCCCCAACTTGTGCCTAGTTTCAACCTAGATATGAGGGTGGGAAGAGCTTGGCGCCGGGAGATCGGCAAGCTTCAACACTCTACACCAACTTCCTAGTGCCTACTGTGGATGTGTGAGGGTACCTTGGCATATGGAGAAGAAGCCGGGGGAAGTATGTCTTGAATTCGCCTTGCCGTGAGTGCCTTGGAAAAATGGTAAGGTGGAGGATTAAGTACCGGTGGTTAAGAAATGTCCCCAACGTGTGCCTAGTTTCGATCTAGATACGAGGGTGGGAAGAGCTTTGGTCAGAAGATTGGCAAGCTTCAATGCTCCACATCAACTTCCTAGCGCCTATTGTGGATGTATTTTATTGGGCAAGGATTTGGCAAGCATGGAATTTAGTATTGCAATTGATTTCAATCGATTTGATATTGAGATTTGATTGCAAAAACAAATGAGGTGCTACTAAATTTTTTGCAAAGGGCACTTATGCAAGGCACTTGAGGTTACATGTGGATGCCAAGTTACAAATTTTTGTGATTCATGCCTTCGAATAAGGTCCAAGACATTGCCAATGCAAAAGGGACGTGCGGATTGTAATTGGAGAGAAGTTTGATAGTTTTCTGTTGTGGCACTAAATCCTAATTCCAAGAGGGTTAGGACTGCTTCCAAAGTTTTTGCTTAGTCTCATTCTACTCTCCACCAAGGGCTACATTTGGAGCCCTCAAGTGCTTGATTCGGACTCCTTTTACTTCTCCAATTGGCAAGTCTATCCACAAGACAAAAAGTCTGCCTATAAAAAAAATAACACTTTATTCTGGCAAAGTGAGAATAGGGTCAGGTTCCCCATACGACCCTAATCTTCCCATCTAGCCTTAGACCTCACCATTCGGGCACCCCGAGCTATCGGGCTACATCCATTTTTTCACTGGATACCCTGTTTTTACAAAAATTAGGTTTTGGACTAAACCTATTTTGACATCATGGCTGGATAGTATGCTCTTGCTACCTCATTCCGACAACCTAAAAACTGCAAGATTTGGACCCTGTTTGCTTGGTCAAAGTGGCAATTTACTCATCGATTGACTTTTCAAAGAAGTCAAAACAGAGAGTACTTCTGCATTGATCGTGGTCAAAGTGATCATATATGGGGGTTCTACACGTCATTTCCTCTCTCTATAGAGCTAAAATGCTCGTAATTTGGAATTTGAGAACCCATCCAACCGAAAAACCAGGGTAATACTTGGATGCTTATGATAGTGAGGTTGCTAGTGATTACGGAGAGGAAGATGGTTATACCGACACACCGATAATGGCTATAGCATGGACACCAACAATGGCATTCACATCTATGAAGAAGAAGGTTACCTTGAAGATTATAACTTCGATGAGGGGAGTCATAGCTTTGAAGATCCCACGTATACATAGGGGGTGATGCGAAAGAGGTAGTGCATGCTTATGATTCTCAAGGATATTGGGATGGTGTGAATTCTGGTGGCAATGCATATGCCTATGATGACCGTGATGCCTATGACTACGATATTCATCGTAGTCATGATTCTTTTTATGAGGGCATGTATGACAATGAGGATTTGGTCAATGCGGCAATGGAGATCGGATCTATGAAAGTGAAGAAAAGTTCCAACTTGGCACCACCGGTGAGAGTATTAATGCATGTGACCTTGTGGATGAATTTGATGAGAAGGGTGATGAAGAGGACTACGAGAATTTTGATACAATGCCAACAAGGGATGAATTTGATGAGAATGATGATGAAGTCCTAGGACTATGAGAATTTGGATACAATGCCAACAAGGAGAAATGCAATGCCGATGCTTAATGATAGTGGAAACTTGAGTATTTTGACGATCTCTATGCAAAATTCTTTAGCTAGAAGAGACCAAAGGTTTCAAGACATGGTTGATAGAACCACAAGTCTATGAACCCTTTGTTAACGCTACTCATGCAGGCACAACATTTATCTCTCAAGCTCATTTTGCAACAAGGAGATTGGGATCAATGTTCTATGTTTGGAAAGGGAAACTTACCTCCATATTCAATGCAACAAGGTGGAACTTATGTGTATGGTATGCCTATGCATCGGCATCCCCACCAACACACTTGTCTCATATGCACCACTCACCATTCGGACACCCCAGCTATTGGGCTACATCCATTTTTTCACTAGATACCCTGTCTCTACAAAAGTTAGGGTTTTGGACTAAACCTATTTTGACATCATGGCTGGATAGTATGCTGCCTCATTCCCACAACCTAAAAACTGCAAGATTTGGACCCTGTTTGCTTGGTTAAAGTGGCAATTTACTCACCGGTTGACTTTTCAAAGAAGTCAAAACAGAGAGTACTTTTGCATTGATCGTGGTCAAAGTGATCATATATGAGCGATTTCTTGTTTTAGTGAGGGATTTGTCAAAGATCTTTGGTCTTGTGCAAATATGGGTGGCAAAAGATTAAGAAATTGTAAAGGTGCAAGTCTTTGGAGCATCTTAGAAGTAATGTAGCAAATCTTTATTATCAAGAAAGTGTGTAGAGTTGAAATCTTGGAGTGTTGATCATAAAACATTCCCCCCTCAAACCCCTTATCGGCTTCTTGATCTACAGTTCCGAGCCATCCGCCTTAACCTTCTCCAACATGATATATATATATTGAAGAGTCCCTCTCCCGCCCACAATATACATATGCTCTATCCAAGCTCCCCATAAATAGCCTAACTATCATCTCCTATTTTTTCTTCCAGGGGCTTCTCACCTTCCAACACCCTCACAATCTCTTTGAACTCCTCTTCCACCCCCTTCAAGCCACTCTCACAGTTTGGAGTTTACTACTTTGCTACGGCTTTCCTGCTACCTCACAGCCCACCAATCTACTGATCTCATTGATTTATCCTTACCAGATGGCATATGCCGCCCCTACCCATATCTCCCCCTCATCTCTAGCCAGGCATTGTAGTACCTCTGGATAGCTGGTAGGTAGGTCGCCCACGACGCTTACCTCTCCCTCCTAAATGATCCTCTACCACCCTACTCGGCGCCTAGCTTAATCATTCACTACCACTGTTGCTTCATCTAGATCAAAGTCATGGAGGCCACCGGCATATGCCAGTTCGACAACACACACATTGCCTTTTGATGAGTACAGTGAAGCCGAGGTTGTCGTTGCTCGCAATTGAATTTTTCTATACTCACACGATCCTAAGGCTGTTGTTGGGAAACTGGCCCTACCCCCAGACGATAATGACGAAGGCACTGAGATGGGCAGCAGGGTGGCTTGCCTCCTCCACCCCCATGATCTTCTTCACCACCACCCCCTCCTCCCCCATTAGGCTCCATGTTTTCACCTCCTCACACACAACTCCCACCCCCACCACCCCCCTCAAGCACCTCTGCTCTTCCTCTTTTTTGTGCCCCACCTTCTCCCCCCCTTCACTTTTCCACTCCACCCCCATCACCCACACCCCCCTCGCCACCTTCACTATCCCTTAAACTTAGGAACATACAAAGCATTCTAGGATATACCCTCCACATCTGCCAAACCCCCACCTTTTCTCGATGTCAGCCTCACCACACCCCCTTCATCATCAACACCCCCTCCACCCTCGTCGCTGGCTCCACAACCCACCACTCGAAGAAGGGGAGATTCTGCCACTATCACCATTCTAACACGAGGAAGTAGACCCTCTGCCAAACCCTTTGAATTGGTGTGATCCTCTGGACCGCATGGAGTTTGAGCTGGACGTCATCATCCTAATCAATTGTCAACTCCAAAATCACCCCCCATCACCCACGTCACTGATCACCTTCGACATATATTTCCTTCACCCGTACCTCGACGCCAAGCACACAACCTAGCGGCATGACCACCCATCCCAAACCCACGACGGCGAATACCACCGGCCACCCGCCGCCACTGCTCATCCCATCACATTCAATCTCATGGGTGAGCAGCCGGCCGGGCGGATGGTCCTTCCTTAGCAAACCCTTCATATGGTTGGGAGGTCTATCGTAACGCACCTCGCGCACTAAGGTTCGGCCCTGATTACCTTCCCATTCGAAGACAGTGGGCTTGGAAGACGTTCCATGAAGAACAACAGCAGAACCCGAAGTTGCAATTCAACTTCACATGGTTCACGCCGCCCCTGTCAACACAACATATCCATGTACTCAAGAATCCATGGTCAGGCGCTTCCTCGCGAATTCATCCGCCTACGACCACGTCCCCCTGACCCAGCGGTGATTGCCATCTTTAAGTTCTAAAGTCTCAAGGAAACCCAAGCTATCAAAACCTGGCCTTGAGATATACTCAAGTCAAAAGACCTTCTCATTCACTCATTTGTATACAATGGCAACCCCATTTGTGTTTGAAAAGTGCACTAAAGGTTTTTATACTTGGCAAGTCAAAGTCAAGTTCTTGTAAAGGAATCACTTTAGGGGATTGTTAGTGGGAGAGAGAAGTACTTAGAAAATGAAGATATTGCAAAAAAATTATTTGGTTAAGCTGGGATAAAAAAGGGATTAACCATTATTGCATTAGGATTAGGGGATGGATGTATTTATCATTTTAACAAAGTTAAAAGGGACTCAAGTCGATTTGGGCCCAAGGCCAAGGGATAAAGGCGATGTGAAAGGGGCCAAGGGCCAGGACTAGGGTTGGGGGCATGCCCATAGACATGAATAAGTGTAGTGTGAAAGGGTGGCCTAGTATATAAGTGAATATGGGCCAATGTAATATGAATCTTTTGATAATCAAGATTACACAAGTTCTTTGGTTTCTCTTCTTGTTCTAATCTTACGCTAATCTTTTATGCTTTCCTCAATTCTAAGCTAATTATGCTAAATTCAGGGTGCCTCTCTCTTTCATTGATATCAAAGCCACGTCTTTATCTAATTTTTTGATTTTTTTAAAATTTCTTACATTTTCTTGGTTTTTATTGAACTTTCTTGATTTCTTGATCAAGAAATGGATATGGTGATTGTGGGATGATGAAAATTTCTTTGATTTTTGGTTGTTCTAAGCTTTTGGGGGGGGGGGGGGGGCTATGGGTCAGTGTCTCGAGACAAAATCTGAGGTGGCTACTCTAAATTTGAATGGGAGAACCAAAATTGGGAGAAATTCACTAATCATGATTAGAGATGTTAATCCAAATATTTTTCCTCAATAATCTCTTGCTCTGTGCAATTTCCATGGCCATGGGACCAAATTTTACTCAAATCTTTTGCTATTCTTTGGGACAATCATCAACAAGCAACTCCTCCTTCTATTTCATGAAGCTGGAAGACAAATGATGCGCAACTGATCACAGGCGCAGAAGATCGCAGCTCACATGCAATTTCAACGTCATAAATAAGCGCACCCAAAGCCTAAGTAAGCTTGTGGAGGCCGATTACATGGTGATTCAAGACGATTTGCAGTGATCGTGGCATCTCTATGTATCTGATCGTGGCGATCAACATCCAATTTACGTTCGATTCAACAGTGAAGACCTTCTTTGGCGACGACAGACCACCCTCCTGGTGGATAACCATAGGCATATGCATGGTAGAAGACTTTTGGCACGGCTTCCTGGAGGACTGAGTAGTGATGAGAAGGGCACTCTCATTTTGGCTGGTTTGCTAAGCACGGACAGCAGCAAGACGGGCACCAAAGCTATCTGTAGATGGATATGCAGTCTTCCAACAGCCACCACAAACAATGCCTACGAAAGCAATAACCAGTTTTCTGATCTACCTCCACTCTCCCACCATATCAATGCATACAAACATAGGCTTGAATATGTGAAACTAAGACTACTCTTGCCCATTCACATTTTTGCTACAGATAAGCAGCCTATTGTTGCCTTCGCCTCCCCCTCTCTTGCTAGCTTGGCTTCACTTTCAACTCTTCCAATGCTTGTTGGCTGCAGAGTGAGAGTGATCCTTTGATGTGAAGGGCTGTAATGCACAATGTAATGTAGTAGCACACAGATTGAGTCTACACGAACTTCTTATTACCTCAGTAGTGCACATCGTGGACCAACGAATCCATATCTAAGATTGCTGTTGATCTAAAGTAAGTCTCAAACCCAACTTGTGCCTAGTTTTGACCTAGATATGAGGGTGGGAAGAGCTTGGTGCTGGGAGATCGACAAGCTTCAATGCTCTACACCAACTTCCTAGTGCCTATTGTGGATGTGTGAGGGTACCTTGGCATATGGAGGAGAAGCCGGGGGAGTATGTCTTGAATCCGCCTTGCCACCCCGTGAGTACCTTGGAAAAGTGGTAAGGTAGAGGATTAGGTACCGGTGGTGGTGAAGAAATGGACCCAACTTGTGCCTAGTTTCAACCTAGATATGAGGGTGGGAAGAGCTTGGCGCCGGGAGATCGGCCAGCTTCAACACTCTACACCAACTTCCTAGTGCCTACTGTGGATGTGTGAGGGTACCTTGGCATATGGAGGAGAAGCCGGGGGAAGTATGTCTTGAATTCGCCTTGCCGTGAGTGCCTTGGAAAAATGGTAAGGTGGAGGATTAAGTACCGGTGGTTAAGAAATGTCCCCAACGTGTGCCTAGTTTCGATCTAGATACGAGGGTGGGAAGAGCTTTGGTCAGAAGATTGGCAAGCTTCAATGCTCCACATCAACTTCCTAGCGCCTATTGTGGATGTATTTTATTGGGCAAGGATTTGGCAAGCATGGAATTTAGTATTGCAATTGATTTCAATCGATTTGATATTGAGATTTGATTGCAAAAACAAATGAGGTGCTACTAAATTTTTTGCAAAGGGCACTTATGCAAGGCACTTGAGGTTACATGTGGATGCCAAGTTACAAATTTTTGTGATTCATGCCTTCGAATAAGGTCCAAGACATTGCCAATGCAAAAGGGACGTGCGGATTGTAATTGGAGAGAAGTTTGATAGTTTTCTGTTGTGGCACTAAATCCTAATTCCAAGAGGGTTAGGACTGCTTCCAAAGTTTTTGCTTAGTCTCATTCTACTCTCCACCAAGGGCTACGTTTGGAGCCCTCAAGTGCTCGATTCGGACTCCTTTTACTTCTCCAATTGGCAAGTCTATCCACAAGACAAAAAGTTTGCCTAATAAAAAAAATAACACTTTATTCTGGCAAAGTGAGAATAGGGTCAGGTTTCCCATACCACCCTAATCTTCCCATCTAGCCTTAGACCTCACCATTCGGGCACCCCGAGCTATCGGGCTACATCCATTTTTTCACTGGATACCCTGTTTTTACAAAAATTAGGTTTTGGACTAAACCTATTTTGACATCATGGCTGGATAGTATGCTCTTGCTACCTCATTCCGACAACCTAAAAACTGCAAGATTTGGACCCTCCACATCTGCCAAACCCCCACCTTTTCTCGATGTCAGCCTCACCACACCCCCTTCATCATCAACACCCCCTCCACCCTCGTCGCTGGCTCTACAACCCACCACTCGAAGAAGGGGAGATTCTGCCACTATCACCATTCTAGCACGAGGAAGTAGACCCTCTGCCAAACCCTTTGAATTGGTGTGATCCTCTGGACCGCATGGAGTTTGAGCTGGCCGTCATCATCCTAATCAATTGTCAACTCCAAAATCACCCCCCATCACCCACGTCACTGATAACCTTCGACATATATTTCCTTCACCCGTACCTCGACGCCAAGCACACAACCTAGCGGCATGACCACCCATCCCAAACCCACGACAGCAAATACCACCGGCAACCCGCCGCCACTGCTCATCCCATCACATTCAATCTCATGGGTGAGCAGCCGGCCGGGCGGATGGTCCTTCCTTAGCAAACCCTTCATATGGTTGGGAGGTCTATTGTAACGCACCTCGCGCACTAAGGTTCAGCCCTGATTACCTTCCCATTCGAAGACAGTGGGCCTGGAAGACGTTCCATGAAGAACAACAGCAGAACCCGAAGTTGCAATTCAACTTCACATGGTTCACGCCGCCCCTGTCAACACAACATATCCATGTACTCAAGAATCCATGGTCAGGCGCTTCCTCGCGAATTCATCCGCCTACGACCACGTCCCCCTGACCCAGCGGTGATTGCCATCTTTAAGTTCTAAAGTCTCAAGGAAACCCAAGCTATCAAAACCTGGGCTTGAGATATACTCAAGTCAAAAGACCTTCTCATTCACTCATTTGTATACAATGGCAACCCCATTTGTGTTTGAAAAGTGCACTAAAGGATTTTATACTTGGCAAGTCAAAGTCAAGTTCTTGTAAAGGAATCACTTTAGTGGGAGAGAGAAGTACTTAGAAAATGAAGATATTGCAAAAAAATTATTTGGTTAAGCTGGGATAAAAAAAGGGATTAACCATTATTGCATTAGGATTAGGGGATGGATGTATTTATCATTTTAACAAAGTTAAAAGGGACTCAAGTCGATTTGGGCCCAAGGCCAAGGGATAAAGGCGATGTAAAAGGGGCCAAGGGCTAGGAATAGGGTTGGGGGCATGCCCATAGACATGAATAAGTGTAGTGTGAAAGGGTGGCCTAGTATATAAGTGAATATGGGCCAATGTAATATGAATCTTTTGATAATCAAGATTACACAAGATCTTTGGTAAAGATAAATCAATGAGATCAGTAGATTGGTGGGCTGTGGGGTAGCAGGAAAGCCATAGCAAAGTAGTAAACTCCAAACTGTGAGAGTGGCTTGAAGGGGGTGGAAGAGGAGTTCACAGAGATTGTGAGGGTGTTGGAAGGTGAGAAGCCCCTGGAAGAAAAAATAGGAGATGATAGTTAGGCTATTTATGGGGAGCTTGGATAGAGCATATGTATATTGTGGGCGGGAGAGGGACTCTTCAATATATATATATCATGTTGGAGAAGGTTAAGGCGGATGGCTCGGAACTGTAGATCAAGAAGCCGATAAGGGGTTTGAGGGGGGAATGTTTTATGATCAACACTCCAAGATTTCAACTCTACACACTTTCTTGATAATAAAGATTTGCTACATTACTTCTAAGATGCTCCAAAGACTTGCACCTTTACAATTTCTTAATCTTTTGCCACCCATATTTGCACAAGACCAAAGATCTTTGACAAATCCCTCACTAAAACAAGAAATTGCTCATATATGATCACTTTGACCACGATCAATGCAAAAGTACTCTCTGTTTTGACTTCTTTGAAAAGTCAACCGGTGAGTAAATTGCCACTTTAACCAAGCAAACAGGGTCCAAATCTTGCAGTTTTTAGGTTGTGGGAATGAGGCAGCATACTATCCAGCCATGATGTCAAAATAGGTTTAGTCCAAAACCCTAACTTTTGTAGAGACAGGGTATCTAGTGAAAAAATGGATGTAGCCCGATAGCTCGGGTGTCCGAATGGTGAGTGGTGCATATGAGACAAGTGTGTTGGTGGGGATGCCGATGCATAGGCATACCATACACATAAGTTCCACCTTGTTGCATTGAATATGGAGGTAAGTTTCCCTTTCCAAACATAGAACATTGATCCCAATCTCCTTGTTGCAAAATGAGCTTGAGAGATAAATGTTGTGCCTGCATGAGTAGCGTTAACAAAGGGTTCATAGACTTGTGGTTCTATCAACCATGCCTTGAAACCTTTGGTCCCTTCTAGCTAAAGAATTTTGCATAGAGATCGTCAAAATACTCAAGTTTCCACTATCATTAAGCATCGGCATTGCATTTCTCCTTGTTGGCATTGTATCCAAATTCTCATAGTCCTAGGACTTCATCATCATTCTCATCAAATTCATCCCTTGTTGGCATTGTATCAAAATTCTCATAGTCCTCTTCATCACCCTTCTCATCAAATTCATCCACAAGGTCACATGCATTAATACTCTCACCGGTGGTGCCAAGTTGGAACTTTTCTTCACTTTCATAGATCCGATCTCCATTGCCGCATTGACCAAATCCTCATTGTCATACATGCCCTCATAAAAAGAATCATGACTACGATGAATATCGTAGTCATAGGCATCACGGTCATCATAGGCATATGCATTGCCACCAGAATTCACACCATCCCAATATCCTTGAGAATCATAAGCATGCACTACCTCTTCCGCATCACCCCCTATGTATACGTGGGATCTTCAAAGCTATGACTCCCCTCATCGAAGTTATAATCTTCAAGGTAACCTTCTTCTTCATAGATGTGAATGCCATTGTTGGTGTCCATGCTATAGCCATTATCGGTGTGTCGGTATAACCATCTTCCTCTCCGTAATCACTAGCAACCTCACTATCATAAGCATCCAAGTATTACCCTGGTTTTTTGGTTGGATGGGTTCTCAAATTCCAAATTACGAGCATTTTAGCTCTATAGAGAGAGGAAATGACGTGTAGAACCCCCATATATGATCACTTTGACCACGATCAATGCAGAAGTACTCTCTGTTTTGACTTCTTTGAAAAGTCAATCGATGAGTAAATTGCCACATTGACCAAGCAAACAGGGTCCAAATCTTGCAGTTTTTAGGTTGTCGGAATGAGGTAGCAAGAGCATACTATCCAGCCATGATGTCAAAATAGGTTTAGTCCAAAACCTAATTTTTGTAAAAACAGGGTATCCAGTGAAAAAATGGATGTAGCCCGATAGCTCGGGGTGCCCGAATGGTGAGGTCTAAGGCTAGATGGGAAGATTAGGGTGGTATGGGGAACCTGACCCTATTCTCACTTTGCCAGAATAAAGTGTTATTTTTTTTATTAGGCAGACTTTTTGTCTTGTGGATAGACTTGCCAATTGGAGAAGTAAAAGGAGTCCGAATCGAGCACTTGAGGGCTCCAAACGTAGCCCTTGGTGGAGAGTAGAATGAGACTAAGCAAAAACTTTGGAAGCAGTCCTAACCCTCTTGGAATTAGGATTTAGTGCCACAACAGAAAACTATCAAACTTCTCTCCAATTACAATCCGCACGTCCCTTTTGCATTGGCAATGTCTTGGACCTTATTCGAAGGCATGAATCACAACAATTTGTAACTTGGCATCCACATGTAACCTCAAGTGCCTTGCATAAGTGCCCTTTGCAAAAAATTTAGTAGCACCTCATTTGTTTTTGCAATCAAATCTCAATATCAAATCGATTGAAATCAATTGCAATACTAAATTCCATGCTTGCCAAATCCTTGCCCAATAAAATACATCCACAATAGGCGCTAGGAAGTTGATGTGGAGCATTGAAGCTTGCCAATCTTCTGACCAAAGCTCTTCCCACCCTCGTATCTAGATCGAAACTAGGCACACGTTGGGGACATTTCTTAACCACCGGTACTTAATCCTCCACCTTACCATTTTTCCAAGGCACTCACGGCAAGGCGAATTCAAGACATACTTCCCCCGGCTTCTCCTCCATATGCCAAGGTACCCTCACACATCCACAGTAGGCACTAGGAAGTTGGTGTAGAGTGTTGAAGCTTGCCGATCTCCCGGCGCCAAGCTCTTCCCACCCTCATATCTAGGTTGAAACTAGGCACAAGTTGGGGCCATTTCTTCACCACCACCGGTACCTAATCCTCTACCTTACCACTTTTCCAAGGTACTCACGGGGTGGCAAGGCGGATTCAAGACATACTCCCCCGGCTTCTCCTCCATATGCCAAGGTACCCTCACACATCCACAATAGGCACTAGGAAGTTGGTGTAGAGCATTGAAGCTTGTCGATCTCCCAGCACCAAGCTCTTCCCACCCTCATATCTAGGTCAAAACTAGGCACAAGTTGGGTTTGAGACTTACTTTAGATCAACAGCAATCTTAGATATGGATTGGTTGGTCCACGATGTGCACTACTGAGGTAATAAGAAGTTCGTGTAGACTCAATCTGTGTGCTACTACATTACATTGTGCATTACAGCCCTTCACATCAAAGGATCACTCTCACTCTGCAGCCAACAAGCATTGGAAGAGTTGAAAGTGAAGCCAAGCTAGCAAGAGAGGGGGAGGCGAAGGCAACAATAGGCTGCTTATCTGTAGCAAAAAAGTGAATGGGCAAGAGTAGTCTTAGTTTCACATATTCAAGCCTATGTTTGTATGCATTGATATGGTGGGAGAGTGGAGGTAGATCAGAAAACTGGTTATTGCTTTCGTAGGCATTGTTTGTGGTGGCTGTTGGAAGACTCCATATCCATCTACAGATAGCTTTGGTGCCCGTCTTGCTGCTGTCCGTGCTTAGCAAACCAGCCAAAATGAGTGCCCTTCTCATCACTACTCAGTCCTCCAGGAAGCCGTGCCAAAAGTCTTCTACCATGCATATGCCTATGGTTATCCACCAGGAGGGTGGTCTGTCGTCGCCAAAGAAGGTCTTCACTGTTGAATCGAACGTAAATTGGATGTTGATCGCCACGATCAGATACATAGAGATGCCACGATCACTGCAAATCATCTTGAATCACCATGTAATCGGCCTCCACAAGCTTACTTAGGCTTTGGGTGCGCTTATTTATGACGTTGAAATTGCATGTGAGCTGCGATCTTCTGCGCCTGTGATCAGTTGCGCATCATTTGTCTTCCAGCTTCATGAAATAGAAGGAGGAGTTGCTTGTTGATGATTGTCCCAAAGAATAGCAAAAGATTTCAGTAAAATTTGGTCCCATGGCCATGGAAATTGCACAGAGCAAGAGATTATTGAGGAAAAATATTTGGATTAACATCTCTAATCATGATTAGTGAATTTCTCCCAATTTTGGTTCTCCCATTCAAATTTAGAGTAGCCACCTCAGATTTTGTCTCGAGACACTGACCCATAGCCCCCCCCTCCCAAAAGCTTAGAACAACCAAAAATCAAAGAAATTTTCATCATCCCACAATCACCATATCCATTTCTTGATCAAGAAATCAAGAAAGTTCAATAAAAACCAAGAAAATGTAAGAAATTTTAAAAAAATCAAAAAATTAGATAAAGACGTGGCTTTGATATCAATGAAAGAGAGAGGCACCCTGAATTTAGCATAATTAGCTTAGAATTGAGGAAAGCATAAAAGATTAGCGTAAGATTAGAACAAGAAGAGAAACCAAAGAACTTGTGTAATCTTGATTATCAAAAGATTCATATTACATTGGCCCATATTCACTTATATACTAGGCCACCCTTTCACACTACACTTATTCATGTCTATGGGCATGCCCCCAACCCTAGTCCTAGCCCTTGGCCCCTTTCACATCGCCTTTATCCCTTGGCCTTGGGCCCAAATCGACTTGAGTCCCTTTTAACTTTGTTAAAATGATAAATACATCCATCCCCTAATCCTAATGCAATAATGGTTTTTATCCCAGCTTAACCAAATAATTTTTTTGCAATATCTTCATTTTCCAAGTACTTCTCTCTCCCACTAACAATCCCCTAAAGTGATTCCTTTACAAGAACTTGACTTTGACTTGCCAAGTATAAAAACCTTTAGTGCACTTTTCAAACACAAATGGGGTTGCCATTGTATACAAATGAGTGAATGAGAAGGTCTTTTGACTTGAGTATATCTCAAGGCCAGGTTTTGATAGCTTGGGTTTCCTTTAGACTTTAGAACTTAAAGATGGCAATCACCGCTGGGTCAGGGAGACGTGGTCGTAGGCGGATGAATTTGCGAGGAAGCGCCTGACCATGGATTCTTGAGTACATGGATATGTTGTGTTGACAGGGGCGGCGTGAACCATGTGAAGTTGAATTGCAACTTCGGGTTCTGCTGTTGTTCTTCATGGAACGTCTTCCAGGCCCACTGTCTTTGAATGGGAAGGTAATCAGGGCTGAACCTTAGTGCGCCAGGTGCGTTACAATAGACCTCCCAACCATATGAAGGGTTTGCTAAGGAAGGACCATCCGCCCGCCCGGCTGCTCACCCATGAGATTGAATGTGATGGGATGAGCAGTGACGGCGGGTGGCCGGTGGTATTCGCCATCGTGGGTTTGGGATGGGTGGTCATGCCGCTAGGTTGTGTGCTTGGCGTCGAGGTACGGGTGAAGGAAATATATGTCGAAGGTGATCAGTGACGTGGGTGATGGGGGGTGATTTTGGAGTTGACAATTGATTAGGATGATGACGGCCAGCTCAAACTCCATGCGGTCCAGAGGATCACACCAATTCAAAGGGTTTGGCAGAGGGTCTACTTCCTCGTGCTAGAATGGTGATAGTGGCAGAATCTCCCCTTCTTCGAGTGGTGGGTTGTGGAGCCAGCGACGAGGGTGGAGGGGGTGTTGATGATGAAGGGGGTGTGGTGAGGCTGACATCGAGAAAAGGTGGGGGTTTGGCAGATGTGGAGGGTATATCCTAGAATGCTTTGTATGTTCCTAAGTTTAAGGGATAGTGAAGGTGGCGAGGGGGGTGTGGGTGATGGGGGTGGAGTGGAAAAGTGAAGGGGGGGAGAAGGTGGGGCACAAAAAAGAGGAAGAGCAGAGGTGCTTGAGGGGGGTGGTGGGGGTGGGAGTTGTGTGTGAGGAGGTGAAAACATGGAGCCTAATGGGGGAGGAGGGGGTGGTGGTGAAGAAGATCATGGGGGTGGAGGAGGCAAGCCACCCTGCTGCCCATCTCAGTGCCTTCGTCATTATCGTCTGGGGGTAGGGCCAGTTTGCCAACAACAGCCTTAGGATCGTGTGAGTATAGAAAAATTCAATTGCAAGCAACGACAACCTCGGCTTCACTGTACTCATCAAAAGGCAATGTGTGTGTTGTCGAACTGGCATATGCCGGTGGCCTCCATGACTTTGATCTAGATGAAGCAACAGTGGTAGTGAATGATTAAGCTAGGCGCCGAGTAGGGTGGTAGAGGATCATTTAGGAGGGAGAGGTAAGCGTCGTGGGCGACCTACCTACCAGCTATCCAGAGGTACTACAATGCCTGGCTAGAGATGAGGGGGAGATATGGGTAGGGGCGGCATATGCCATCTGGTAAGGATAAATCAATGAGATCAGTAGATTGGTGGGCTGTGGGGTAGCAGGAAAGCCATAGCAAAGTAGTAAACTCCAAACTGTGAGAGTGGCTTGAAGGGGGTGGAAGAGGAGTTCAAAGAGATTGTGAGGGTGTTGGAAGGTGAGAAGCCCCTGGAAGAAAAAATAGGAGATGATAGTTAGGCTATTTATGGGGAGCTTGGATAGAGCATATGTATATTGTGGGCGGGAGAGGGACTCTTCAATATATATATATCATGTTGGAGAAGGTTAAGGCGGATGGCTCGGAACTGTAGATCAAGAAGCCGATAAGGGGTTTGAGGGGGGAATGTTTTATGATCAACACTCCAAGATTTCAACTCTACACACTTTCTTGATAATAAAGATTTGCTACATTACTTCTAAGATGCTCCAAAGACTTGCACCTTTACAATTTCTTAATCTTTTGCCACCCATATTTGCACAAGACCAAAGATCTTTGACAAATCCCTCACTAAAACAAGAAATCGCTCATATATGATCACTTTGACCACGATCAATGCAAAAGTACTCTCTGTTTTGACTTCTTTGAAAAGTCAACCGGTGAGTAAATTGCCACTTTAACCAAGCAAACAGGGTCCAAATCTTGCAGTTTTTAGGTTGTGGGAATGAGGCAGCATACTATCCAGCCATGATGTCAAAATAGGTTTAGTCCAAAACCCTAACTTTTGTAGAGACAGGGTATCTAGAGCCCGATAGCTCGGGTGTCCGAATGGTGAGTGGTGCATATGAGACAAGTGTGTTGGTGGGGATGCCGATGCATAGGCATACCATACACATAAGTTCCACCTTGTTGCATTGAATATGGAGGTAAGTTTCCCTTTCCAAACATAGAACATTGATCCCAATCTCCTTGTTGCAAAATGAGCTTGAGAGATAAATGTTGTGCCTGCATGAGTAGCGTTAACAAAGGGTTCATAGACTTGTGGTTCTATCAACCATGTCTTGAAACCTTTGGTCCCTTCTAGCTAAAGAATTTTGCATAGAGATCGTCAAAATACTCAAGTTTCCACTACAATTAAGCATCGGCATTGCATTTCTCCTTGTTGGCATTGTATCCAAATTCTCATAGTCCTAGGACTTCATCATCATTCTCATCAAATTCATCCCTTGTTGGCATTGTATCAAAATTCTCATAGTCCTCTTCATCACCCTTCTCATCAAATTCATCCACAAGGTCACATGCATTAATACTCTCACCGGTGGTGCCAAGTTGGAACTTTTCTTCACTTTCATAGATCCGATCTCCATTGCCGCATTGACCAAATCCTCATTGTCATACATGCCCTCATAAAAAGAATCATGACTACGATGAATATCGTAGTCATAGGCATCACGGTCATCATAGGCATATGCATTGCCACCAGAATTCACACCATCCCAATATCCTTGAGAATCATAAGCATGCACTACCTCTTCCGCATCACCCCCTATGTATACGTGGGATCTTCAAAGCTATGACTCCCCTCATCGAAGTTATAATCTTCAAGGTAACCTTCTTCTTCATAGATGTGAATGCCATTGTTGGTGTCCATGCTATAGCCATTATCGGTGTGTCGGTATAACCATCTTCCTCTCCGTAATCACTAGCAACCTCACTATCATAAGCATCCAAGTATTACCCTGGTTTTTTGGTTGGATGGGTTCTCAAATTCCAAATTACGAGCATTTTAGCTCTATAGAGAGAGGAAATGACGTGTAGAACCCCCATATATGATCACTTTGACCACGATCAATGCAGAAGTACTCTCTGTTTTGACTTCTTTGAAAAGTCAATCGATGAGTAAATTGCCACATTGACCAAGCAAACAGGGTCCAAATCTTGCAGTTTTTAGGTTGTCGGAATGAGGTAGCAAGAGCATACTATCCAGCCATGATGTCAAAATAGGTTTAGTCCAAAACCTAATTTTTGTAAAAACAGGGTATCCAGTGAAAAAATGGATGTAGCCCGATAGCTCGGGGTGCCCGAATGGTGAGGTCTAAGGCTAGATGGGAAGATTAGGGTGGTATGGGGAACCTGACCCTATTCTCACTTTGCCAGAATAAAGTGTTATTTTTTTTATTAGGCAGACTTTTTGTCTTGTGGATAGACTTGCCAATTGGAGAAGTAAAAGGAGTCCGAATCGAGCACTTGAGGGCTCCAAACGTAGCCCTTGGTGGAGAGTAGAATGAGACTAAGCAAAAACTTTGGAAGCAGTCCTAACCCTCTTGGAATTAGGATTTAGTGCCACAACAGAAAACTATCAAACTTCTCTCCAATTACAATCCGCACGTCCCTTTTGCATTGGCAATGTCTTGGACCTTATTCGAAGGCATGAATCACAACAATTTGTAACTTGGCATCCACATGTAACCTCAAGTGCCTTGCATAAGTGCCCTTTGCAAAAAATTTAGTAGCACCTCATTTGTTTTTGCAATCAAATCTCAATATCAAATCGATTGAAATCAATTGCAATACTAAATTCCATGCTTGCCAAATCCTTGCCCAATAAAATACATCCACAATAGGCGCTAGGAAGTTGATGTGGAGCATTGAAGCTTGCCAATCTTCTGACCAAAGCTCTTCCCACCCTCGTATCTAGATCGAAACTAGGCACACGTTGGGGACATTTCTTAACCACCGGTACTTAATCCTCCACCTTACCATTTTTCCAAGGCACTCACGGCAAGGCGAATTCAAGACATACTTCCCCCGGCTTCTCCTCCATATGCCAAGGTACCCTCACACATCCACAGTAGGCACTAGGAAGTTGGTGTAGAGTGTTGAAGCTTGCCGATCTCCCGGCGCCAAGCTCTTCCCACCCTCATATCTAGGTTGAAACTAGGCACAAGTTGGGGCCATTTCTTCACCACCACCGGTACCTAATCCTCTACCTTACCACTTTTCCAAGGTACTCACGGGGTGGCAAGGCGGATTCAAGACATACTCCCCCGGCTTCTCCTCCATATGCCAAGGTACCCTCACACATCCACAATAGGCACTAGGAAGTTGGTGTAGAGCATTGAAGCTTGTCGATCTCCCAGCACCAAGCTCTTCCCACCCTCATATCTAGGTCAAAACTAGGCACAAGTTGGGTTTGAGACTTACTTTAGATCAACAGCAATCTTAGATATGGATTCGTTGGTCCACGATGTGCACTACTGAGGTAATAAGAAGTTCGTGTAGACTCAATCTGTGTGCTACTACATTACATTGTGCATTACAGCCCTTCACATCAAAGGATCACTCTCACTCTGCAGCCAACAAGCATTGGAAGAGTTGAAAGTGAAGCCAAGCTAGCAAGAGAGGGGGAGGCGAAGGCAACAATAGGCTGCTTATCTATAGCAAGAATGTGAATGGGCAAGAGTAGTCTTAGTTTCACATATTCAAGCCTATGTTTGTATGCATTGATATGGTGGGAGAGTGGAGGTAGATCAGAAAACTGGTTATTGCTTTCGTAGGCATTGTTTGTGGTGGCTGTTGGAAGACTCCATATCCATCTACAGATAGCTTTGGTGCCCGTCTTGCTGCTGTCCGTGCTTAGCAAACCAGCCAAAATGAGTGCCCTTCTCATCACTACTCAGTCCTCCAGGAAGCCGTGCCAAAAGTCTTCTACCATGCATATGCCTATGGTTATCCACCAGGAGGGTGGTCTGTCGTCGCCAAAGAAGGTCTTCACTGTTGAATCGAACGTAAATTGGATGTTGATCGCCACGATCAGATACATAGAGATGCCACGATCACTGCAAATCATCTTGAATCACCATGTAATCGGCCTCCACAAGCTTACTTAGGCTTTGGGTGCGCTTATTTATGACGTTGAAATTGCATGTGAGCTGCGATCTTCTGCGCCTGTGATCAGTTGCGCATCATTTGTCTTCCAGCTTCATGAAATAGAAGGAGGAGTTGCTTGTTGATGATTGTCCCAAAGAATAGCAAAAGATTTGAGTAAAATTTGGTCCCATGGCCATGGAAATTGCACAGAGCAAGAGATTATTGAGGAAAAATATTTGGATTAACATCTCTAATCATGATTAGTGAATTTCTCCCAATTTTGGTTCTCCCATTCAAATTTAGAGTAGCCACCTCAGATTTTGTCTCGAGTCACTGACCCATAGCCCCCCCCCCCCCAAAAGCTTAGAACAACCAAAAATCAAAGAAATTTTCATCATCCCACAATCACCATATCCATTTCTTGATCAAGAAATCAAGAAAGTTCAATAAAAACCAAGAAAATGTAAGAAATTTTAAAAAAATCAAAAAATTAGATAAAGACATGGCTTTGATATCAATGAAAGAGAGAGGCACCCTGAATTTAGCATAATTAGCTTAGAATTGAGGAAAGCATAAAAGATTAGCGTAAGATTAGAACAAGAAGAGAAACCAAAGAACTTGTGTAATCTTGATTATCAAAAGATTCATATTACATTGGCCCATATTCACTTATATACTAGGCCACCCTTTCACACTACACTTATTCATGTCTATGGGCATGCCCCCAACCCTAGTCCTAGCCCTTGGCCCCTTTCACATCACCTTTATTCCTTGGCCTTGGGCCCAAATCGACTTGAGTCCCTTTTAACTTTGTTAAAATGATAAATACATCCATCCCCTAATCCTAATGCAATAATGGTTAATCCCTTTTTTTATCCCAGCTTAACCAAATAATTTTTTTGCAATATCTTCATTTTCTAAGTACCTCTCTCCCACTAAAGTGATTCCTTTACAAGAACTTGACTTTGACTTGCCAAGTATAAAAACCTTTAGTGCACTTTTCAAACACAAATGGGGTTGCCATTGTATACAAATGAGTGAATGAGAAGGTCTTTTGACTTGAGTATATCTCAAGGCCAGGTTTTGATATCTTGGGTTTCCTTGAGACTTTAGAACTTAAAGATGGCAATCACCGCTGGGTCAGGGGGACGTGGTCGTAGGCGGATGAATTCGCGAGGAAGCGCCTGACCATGGATTCTTGAGTACATGGATATGTTGTGTTGACAGGGGCGGCGTGAACCATGTGAAGTTGAATTGCAACTTCGGGTTCTGCTGTTGTTCTTCATGGAACGTCTTCCAGGCCCACTGTCTTTGAATGGGAAGGTAATCAGGGCTGAACCTTAGTGCGCCAGGTGCGTTACAATAGACCTCCCAACCATATGAAGGGTTTGCTAAGGAAGGACCATCCGCCCGCCCGGCTGCTCACCCATGAGATTGAATGTGATGGGATGAGCAGTGGCGGCGGGTGGCCGGTGGTATTCGCCGTCGTGGGTTTGGGATGGGTGGTCATGCCGCTAGGTTGTGTGCTTGGCGTCGAGGTACGGGTGAAGGAAATATATGTCGAAGGTGATCAGTGACGTGGGTGATGGGGGGTGATTTTGGAGTTGACAATTGATTAGGATGATGACGGCCAGCTCAAACTCCATGCGGTCCAGAGGATCACACCAATTCAAAGGGTTTGGCAGAGGGTCTACTTCCTCGTGCTAGAATGGTGATAGTGGCAGAATCTCCCCTTCTTTGAGTGGTGGGTTGTGGAGCCAGCGACGAGGGTGGAGGGGGTGTTGATGATGAAGGGGGTGTGGTGAGGCTGACATCGAGAAAAGGTGGGGGGTTTGGCAGATGTGGAGGGTATATCCTAGAATGCTTTGTATGTTCCTAAGTTTAAGGGATAGTGAAGGTGGCGAGGGGGGTGTGGGTGATGGGGGTGGAGTGGAAAAGTGAAGGGGGGGAGAAGGTGGGGCACAAAAAAGAGGAAGAGCAGAGGTGCTTGAGGGGGGTGGTGGGGGTGGGAGTTGTGTGTGAGGAGGTGAAAACATGGAGCCTAATGGGGGAGGAGGGGGTGGTGGTGAAGAAGATCATGGGGGTGGAGGAGGCAAGCCACCCTGCTGCCCATCTCAGTGCCTTCGTCATTATCGTCTGGGGGTAGGGCCAGTTTGCCAACAACAGCCTTAGGATCGTGTGAGTATAGAAAAATTCAATTGCGAGCAACGATAACCTCGGCTTCACTGTACTCATCAAAAGGCAATGTGTGTGTTGTCGAACTGGCATATGCCGGTGGCCTCCATGACTTTGATCTAGATGAAGCAACAGTGGTAGTGAATGATTAATCTGGGCGCCTAGTAGGGTGGTAGAGGATCATTTAGGAGGGAGAGGTAAGCGTCGTGGGCGACCTACCTACCAGCTATCCAAAGGTACTACAATGCCTGGCTAGAGATGAGGGGGAGATATGGGTAGGGGCGGCATATTGCATCTGGTAAGGATAAATCAATGAGATCAGTAGATTGGTGGGCTGTGGGGTAGCAGGAAAGCCATAGCAAAGTAGTAAACTCCAAACTGTGAGAGTGGCTTGAAGGGGGTGGAAGAGGAGTTCAAAGAGATTGTGAGGGTGTTGGAAGGTGAGAAGCCCCTGGAAGAAAAAATAGGAGATGATAGTTAGGCTATTTATGGGGAGCTTGGATAGAGCATATGTATATTGTGGGCGGGAGAGGGACTCTTCAATATATATATATCATGTTGGAGAAGGTTAAGGCGGATGGCTCGGAACTGTAGATCAAGAAGCTGATAAGGGGTTTGAGGGGGGAATGTTTTATGATCAACACTCCAAGATTTCAACTCTACACACTTTCTTGATAATAAAGATTTGCTACATTACTTCTAAGATGCTCCAAAGACTTGCACCTTTACAATTTCTTAATCTTTTGCCACCCATATTTGCACAAGACCAAAGATCTTTGACAAATCCCTCACTAAAACAAGAAATCGCTCATATATGATCACTTTGACCACGATCAATGCAAAAGTACTCTCTGTTTTGACTTCTTTGAAAAGTCAACCGGTGAGTAAATTGCCACTTTAACCAAGCAAACAGGGTCCAAATCTTGCAGTTTTTAGGTTGTGGGAATGAGGCAGCATACTATCCAGCCATGATGTCAAAATAGGTTTAGTCCAAAACCCTAACTTTTGTAGAGACAGGGTATCTAGTGAAAAAATGGATGTAGCCCGATAGCTCGGGTGTCCGAATGGTGAGTGGTGCATATGAGACAAGTGTGTTGGTGGGGATGCCGATGCATAGGCATACCATACACATAAGTTCCACCTTGTTGCATTGAATATGGAGGTAAGTTTCCCTTTCCAAACATAGAACATTGATCCCAATCTCCTTGTTGCAAAATGAGCTTGAGAGATAAATGTTGTGCCTGCATGAGTAGCGTTAACAAAGGGTTCATAGACTTGTGGTTCTATCAACCATGTCTTGAAACCTTTGGTCCCTTCTAGCTATAGAATTTTGCATAGAGATCGTCAAAATACTCAAGTTTCCACTATCATTAAGCATCGGCATTGCATTTCTCCTTGTTGGCATTGTATCCAAATTCTCATAGTCCTAGGACTTCATCATCATTCTCATCAAATTCATCCCTTGTTGGCATTGTATCAAAATTCTCATAGTCCTCTTCATCACCCTTCTCATCAAATTCATCCACAAGGTCACATGCATTAATACTCTCACCGGTGGTGCCAAGTTGGAACTTTTCTTCACTTTCATAGATCCGATCTCCATTGCCGCATTGACCAAATCCTCATTGTCATACATGCCCTCATAAAAAGAATCATGACTACGATGAATATCGTAGTCATAGGCATCACGGTCATCATAGGCATATGCATTGCCACCAGAATTCACACCATCCCAATATCCTTGAGAATCATAAGCATGCACTACCTCTTCCGCATCACCCCCTATGTATACGTGGGATCTTTAAAGCTATGACTCCCCTCATCGAAGTTATAATCTTCAAGGTAACCTTCTTCTTCATAGATGTGAATGCCATTGTTGGTGTCCATGCTATAGCCATTATCGGTGTGTCGGTATAACCATCTTCCTCTCCGTAATCACTAGCAACCTCACTATCATAAGCATCCAAGTATTACCCTGGTTTTTTGGTTGGATGGGTTCTCAAATTCCAAATTACGAGCATTTTAGCTCTATAGAGAGAGGAAATGACGTGTAGAACCCCCATATATGATCACTTTGACCACGATCAATGCAGAAGTACTCTCTGTTTTGACTTCTTTGAAAAGTCAATCAATGAGTAAATTGCCACTTTGACCAAGCAAACAGGGTCCAAATCTTGCAATTTTTAGGTTGTCGGAATGAGGTAGCAAGAGCATACTATCCAGCCATGATGTCAAAATAGGTTTAGTCCAAAACCTAATTTTTGTAAAAACAGGGTATCCAGTGAAAAAATGGATGTAGCCCGATAGCTCGGGGTGCCCGAATGGTGAGGTCTAAGGCTAGATGGGAAGATTAGGGTGGTATGGGGAACCTGACCCTATTCTCACTTTGCCAGAATAAAGTGTTATTTTTTTTATTAGGCAGACTTTTTGTCTTGTGGATAGACTTGCCAATTGGAGAAGTAAAAGGAGTCCGAATCGAGCACTTGAGGGCTCCAAACGTAGCCCTTGGTGGAGAGTAGAATGAGACTAAGCAAAAACTTTGGAAGCAGTCCTAACCCTCTTGGAATTAGGATTTAGTGCCACAACAAAAAACTATCAAACTTCTCTCCAATTACAATCCGCACGTCCCTTTTGCATTGGCAATGTCTTGGACCTTATTCGAAGGCATGAATCACAACAATTTGTAACTTGGCATCCACATGTAACCTCAAGTGCCTTGCATAAGTGCCCTTTGCAAAAAATTTAGTAGCACCTCATTTGTTTTTGCAATCAAATCTCAATATCAAATCGATTGAAATCAATTGCAATACTAAATTCCATGCTTGCCAAATCCTTGCCCAATAAAATACATCCACAATAGGCGCTAGGAAGTTGATGTGGAGCATTGAAGCTTGCCAATCTTCTGACCAAAGCTCTTCCCACCCTCGTATCTAGATCGAAACTAGGCACACATTGGGGACATTTCTTAACCACCGGTACTTAATCCTCCACCTTACCATTTTTCCAAGGCACTCACGGCAAGGCGAATTCAAGACATACTTCCCCCAGCTTCTCCTCCATATGCCAAGGTACCCTCACACATCCACAGTAGGCACTAGGAAGTTGGTGTAGAGTGTTGAAGCTTGCCGATCTCCCGGCGCCAAGCTCTTCCCACCCTCATATCTAGGTTGAAACTAGGCACAAGTTGGGGCCATTTCTTCACCACCACCGGTACCTAATCCTCTACCTTACCACTTTTCCAAGGTACTCACGGGGTGGCAAGGCGGATTCAAGACATACTCCCCCGGCTTCTCCTCCATATGCCAAGGTACCCTCACACATCCACAATAGGCACTAGGAAGTTGGTGTAGAGCATTGAAGCTTGTCGATCTCCCAGCACCAAGCTCTTCCCACCCTCATATCTAGGTCAAAACTAGGCACAAGTTGGGTTTGAGACTTACTTTAGATCAACAGCAATCTTAGATATGGATTCGTTGGTCCACGATGTGCACTACTGAGGTAATAAGAAGTTCGTGTAGACTCAATCTGTGTGCTACTACATTACATTGTGTATTACAGCCCTTCACATCAAAGGATCACTCTCACTCTGCAGCCAACAAGCATTGGAAGAGTTGAAAGTGAAGCCAAGCTAGCAAGAGAGGGGGAGGCGAAGGCAACAATAGGCTGCTTATCTGTAGCAAAAATGTGAATGGGCAAGAGTAGTCTTAGTTTCACATATTCAAGCCTATGTTTGTATGCATTGATATGGTGGGAGAGTGGAGGTAGATCAGAAAACTGGTTATTGCTTTCGTAGGCATTGTTTGTGGTGGCTGTTGGAAGACTCCATATCCATCTACAGATAGCTTTGGTGCCCGTCTTGCTGCTGTCCGTGCTTCGCAAACCAGCCAAAATGAGTGCCCTTCTCATCACTACTCAGTCCTCCAGGAAGCCGTGCCAAAAGTCTTCTACCATGCATATGCCTATGGTTATCCACCAGGAGGGTGGTCTGTCGTCGCCAAAGAAGGTCTTCACTGTTGAATCGAACGTAAATTGGATGTTGATCGCCACGATCAGATACATAGAGATGCCACGATCACTGCAAATCGTCTTGAATCACCATGTAATCGGCCTCCACAAGCTTACTTAGGCTTTGGGTGCGCTTATTTATGACGTTGAAATTGCATGTGAGCTGCGATCTTCTGCGCCTGTGATCAGTTGCGCATCATTTGTCTTCCAGCTTCATGAAATAGAAGGAGGAGTTGCTTGTTGATGATTGTCCCAAAGAATAGCAAAAGATTTGAGTAAAATTTGGTCCCATGGCCATGGAAATTGCACAGAGCAAGAGATTATTGAGGAAAAATATTTGGATTAACATCTCTAATCATGATTAGTGAATTTCTCCCAATTTTGGTTCTCCCATTCAAATTTAGAGTAGCCACCTCAGATTTTGTCTCGAGTCACTGACCCATAGCCCCCCCCTCCCCCAAAAGCTTAGAACAACCAAAAATCAAAGAAATTTTCATCATCCCACAATCACCATATCCATTTCTTGATCAAGAAATCAAGAAAGTTCAATAAAAACCAAGAAAATGTAAGAAATTTTAAAAAAATCAAAAAATTAGATAGACATGGCTTTGATATCAATGAAAGAGAGAGGCACCCTGAATTTAGCATAATTAGCTTAGAATTGAGGAAAGCATAAAAGATTAATGTAAGATTAGAACAAGAAGAGAAACCAAAGAACTTGTGTAATCTTGATTATCAAAAGATTCATATTACATTGGCCCATATTCACTTATATACTAGGCCACCCTTTCACACTACACTTATTCATGTCTATGGGCATGCCCCCAACCCTAGTCCTAGCCCTTGGCCCCTTTCACATCGCCTTTATCCCTTGGCCTTGGGCCCAAATCGACTTGAGTCCCTTTTAACTTTGTTAAAATGATAAATACATCCATCCCCTAATCCTAATGCAATAATGGTTAATCCCTTTTTTTATCCCAGCTTAACCAAATATTTTTTTTGCAATATCTTCATTTTCTAAGTACTTCTCTCTCCCACTAACAATCCCCTAAAGTGATTCCTTTACAAGAACTTGACTTTGACTTGCCAAGTATAAAAACCTTTAGTGCACTTTTCAAACACAAATGGGGTTGCCATTGTATACAAATGAGGTGAATGAGAAGGTCTTTTGACTTGAGTATATCTCAAGGCCAGGTTTTGATAGCTTGGGTTTCCTTGAGACTTTAGAACTTAAAGATGCCAATCACCGCTGGGTCAGGGGGACGTGGTCGTAGGCGGATGAATTCGCGAGGAAGCGCCTGACCATGGATTCTTGAGTACATGGATATGTTGTGTTGACAGGGGCGGCGTGAACCATGTGAAGTTGAATTGCAACTTCGGGTTCTGCTGTTGTTCTTCATGGAACGTCTTCCAGGCCCACTGTCTTCGAATGGGAAGGTAATCAGGGCTGAACCTTAGTGCGCGAGGTGCGTTACAATAGACCTCCCAACCATATGAAGGGTTTGCTAAGGAAGGACCATCCGCCAGGCCGGCTGCTCACCCATGAGATTGAATGTGATGGGATGAGCAGTGGCGGCGGGTGGCCGGTGGTATTCGCCGTCGTGGGTTTGGGATGGGTGGTCACGCCGCTAGGTTGTGTGCTTGGCGTCGAGGTACGGGTGAAGGAAATATACATCGAAGGTGATCAGTGACGTGGGTGATGGGGGGTGATTTTGGAGTTGACAATTGATTAGGATGATGACGGCCAGCTCAAACTCCATGCGGTCCAGAGGATCACACCAATTCAAAGGGTTTGGCAGAGGGTCTACTTCCTCGTGCTAGAATGGTGATAGTGGCAGAATCTCCCCTTCTTCGAGTGGTGGGTTGTGGAGCCAGCGACGACGAGGGTGGAGGGGGTGTTGATGATGAAGGGGGTGTGGTGAGGCTGACATCGAGAAAAGGTGGGGGTTTGGCAGATGTGGAGGGTATATCCTAGAATGCTTTGTATGTTCCTAAGTTTAAGGGATAGTGAAGGTGGCGAGGGGGGTGTGGGCGATGGGGGTGGAGTGGGAAAGTGAAGGGGGGGAGAAGAAGAGCAGAGGTGCTTGAGGGGGGTGGTGGGGGTGGGAGTTGTGTGTGAGGAGGTGAAAACATGGAGCCTAATGGGGGAGGAGGGGGTGGTGGTGAAGAAGATCATGGGGGTGGAGGAGGCAAGCCACCCTGCTGCCCATCAGTGCCATCGTCATTATCGTCTGGGGGTAGGGCCAGTTTGCCAACAACAGCCTTAGGATCGTGTGAGTATAGAAAAATTCAATTGCGAGCAACGACAACCTCGGCTTCACTGTACTCATCAAAAGGCAATGTGTGTTGTCGAACTGGCATATGCCGGTGGCCTCCATGACTTTGATCTAGATGAAGCAACAGTGGTAGTGAATGATTAAGCTAGGCGCTGAGTAGGGTGGTAGAGGATCATTTAGGAGGGAGAGGTAAGCGTCGTGGGCGACCTACCTACCAGCTATCCAGAGGTACTACAATGCCTGGCTAGAGATGAGGGGGAGATATGGGTAGGGGTGGCATATGCCATCTAGTAAGGATAAATCAATGAGATCAGTAGATTGGTGGGCTGTGGGGTACCAGGAAAGCCATAGCAAAGTAGTAAACTCCAAACTGTGAGAGTGGCTTGAAGGGGGTGGAAGAGGAGTTCAAAGAGATTGTGAGGGTGTTGGAAGGTGAGAAGCCCCTGGAAGAAAAAATAGGAGATGATAGTTAGGCTATTTATGGGGAGCTTGGATAGAGCATATGTATATTGTGGGCGGGAGAGGGACTCTTCAATATATATATATCATGTTGGAGAAGGTTAAGGCGGATGGCTCGGAACTGTAGATCAAGAAGCCGATAAGGGGTTTGAGGGGGGAATGTTTTATGATCAACACTCCAAGATTTCAACTCTACACACTTTCTTGATAATAAAGATTTGCTACATTACTTCTAAGATGCTCCAAAGACTTGCACCTTTACAATTTCTTAATCTTTTGCCACCCAGATTTGCACAAGACCAAAGATCTTTGACAAATCCCTCACTAAAACAAGAAATCGCTCAAGATTTTCAAGATACATTGATCCTCCTTATCTTGGCTTCACTTGTAGTAGGTTCACCATCATCAAACATTGTGCACATTTCCTTTCTCCAATCACTCCTATTGAAGAGAAGAGTGTTTGACAATGTGGCTCATTGATAGACAAGGGTAAAGGGTATTTGATCGCACATATGTATTGAAGAAGAATCATACATAGGCCTTCTTGATCGATATCTATCAAATTGCTGTTAAGGCATACCAAATGCATTTTCCCTGCCTTGTTGCATCGGCATCCCCACCAACACACTTGTCTCATATGCACCACTTTGATGCATAGGCATACCATACACATAAGTTCCACCTTGTTGCATTGATTATGGAGGTAAGTTCCCCTTTCCAAACATAGAACTTTGATCCCAATCTCCTTGTTGCAAATGAGCTTGAGAGATAAATGTTGTGCCTGCATGAGTAGCGTCAAAAGGGTTCATAGACTTGTGGTTCTATCAACCATGTCTTGAAACCTTTGGTCCCTTCTAGCTAAAGAATTTTGCATAGAGATCGTCAAAATACTCAAGTTTCCACTATCATTAAGCATCGGCATTGCATTTCTCCTTGTTGGTATTGTATCCAAATTCTCATAGTCCTAGGACTTCATCATCATTCTCATCAAATTCATCCCTTGTTGGCATTGTATCAAAATTCTCATAGTCCTCTTCATCACCCTTCTCATCAAATTCATCCACAAGGTCACATGCATTAATACTCTCACCGGGGTGGTGCCAAGTTGGAACTTTTCTTCACTTTCATAGATCCGATCTCCATTGCCGCGCTGACCAAATCCTCATTGTCATACATGCCCTCATAAAAAGAATCATGACTACGATGAATATCGTAGTCATAGGTATCACGGTCATCATAGGCATATGCATTGCCACCAGAATTCACACCATCCCAATATCCTTGAGAATCATAAGCATACACTACCTCTTCCGCATCACACCCCCTATGTATATGTGGGATCTTCAAAGCTATGACTCCCCTCATTGAAGGTATAATCTTCAACGTAACCTTCTTCTTCATAGATGCGAATGCCATTGTTGGTGTCCATGCTATAGCCATTATCGGTGTGTCAGTACTATAGCCATCTTCCTCTCCGTAATCACTAGCAACCTCACTATCATGAGCATCCAAGTATTGCCCTGGTTTTTTGGTTGGATGGGTTCTCAAACTCCAAATTACCAGCATTTTAGCTCTATAGAGAGAGGAAATGATGTGCAGAACCCCCATATATGATCACTTTGACCACGATCAATGCAAAACTACTCTCTGTTTTGACTTCTTTGAAAAGTCAACCGATGAGTAAATTGCCACTTTAACCAAGCAAGCAGGGTCCAAATCTTGCAGTTTTTAGGTTGTCGGAATGAGGCAGCAAGAGCATACTATCCAGCCATGATGTCAAAATAGGTTTAGTCCAAAACCTAATTTTTGTAAAAACAGGGTATCTAGTGAAAAAATGGATGTAGCCCGATAGCTCGGGGTGTCCGAATGGTGAGGTCTAAGGCTAGATGGGAAGATTAGGGTGGTATGAGGAACCTGACCCTATTCTCACTTTGCCAGAATAAAGTGTTATTTTTTTTATTAGGTAGACTTTTTGTCTTGTGGATAGACTTGCCAATTGGAGAAGTAAAAGGAGTCCGAATCAAGCACTTGAGGGCTCCAAACGTCGCCCTTGGAGAGTAGAATGAGACTAAGCAAAAACTTTGGAAGCAGTCCTAACCCTCTTGGAATTAGGATTTAGTGCCACAACAGAAAACTATCAAACTTCTCTCCAATTACAATCCGCACTTCCCTTTTGCATTGGCAATGTCTTGGACCTTATTCGAAGGCATGAATCACAACAATTTGTAACTTGGCATCCACATGTAACCTCAAGTGCCTTGCATAAGTGCCCTTTGCAAAAAATTTAGTAGCACCTCATTTGTTTTTGCAATCAAATCTTAATATCAAATCAATTGAAATCAATTGCAATACTAGATTCCACGCTTGCCAAATCCTTGCCCAATAAAATACATCCACAATAGGCACTAGGAAGTTGATGTGGAGCATTGAAGCTTGCCAATCTTCCGACCAAAGCTCTTCCCAGCCTCGTATCTAGATCAAAACTAGGCACACGTTGGGGCCATTCCTTAACCACCGGTACTTAATCCTCCACCTTACCATTTTTCCAAGGCACTCACGGCAAGGCGAATTCAAGACATACTTCCCCTGGCTTCTCTTCCATATGCCAAGGTACCCTCACACATCCGCAATAGGCACTAGGAAGTTGGTGTAGAGTGTTGAAGCTTGCCGATCTCCCGGCGCCAAGCTCTTCCCACCCTCATATCTAGGTTGAAACTAGGCACAAGTTGGGGCCATTTCTTCACCACCACCGGTACCTAATCCTCTACCTTACCACTTTTCCAAGGTACTCGCGGGGTGGCAAGGCGGATTCAAGACATACTCCCCCGGCCATATGCCAAGGTACCCTCACACATCCACGATAGGCACTAGGAAGTTGGTGTAGAGCATTGAAGCTTGTCGATCTCCCAGCACCAAGCTCTTCCCACCCTCATATCTAGGTCAAAACTAGGCACAAGTTGGGTTTGAGACTTACTTTAGATCAACAGCAATCTTAGATATGGATTCGTTGGTCCACGATGTGCACTACTGAGGTAATAAGAAGTTCGTGTAGACTCAATCTGTGTGCTACTACATTACATTGTGCATTACAGCCCTTCACATCAAAGGATCACTCTCACTCTGCAGCCAACAAGCATTGGAAGAGTTGAAAGTGAAGCCAAGCTAGCAAGAGAGGGGGAGGCGAAGGCAACAATAGGTTGCTTATCTTTAGCAAAAATGTGAATGGGCAAGAGTAGTCTTAGTTTCACATATTCAAGCCTATGTTTGTATGCATTGATATGGTGGGAGAGTGGAGGTAGATCAGAAAACTGGTTATTGCTTTCGTAGGCATTGTTTGTGGTGGCTGTTGGAAGACTCCATATCCATCTACAGATAGCTTTGGTGCCCGTCTTGCTGCTGTCCATGCTTAGCAAACCAGCCAAAATGAGTGCCCTTCTCATCACTACTCAGTCCTCCAGGAAGCCGTGCCAAAAGTCTTCTACCATGCATATGCCTATGGTTATCCACCAGGAGGGTGGTCTGTCGTCGCCAAAGAAGGTCTTCACTGTTGAATCGAACGTAAATTGGATGTTGATCGCCACGATCAGATACATAGAGATGCCACGATCACTGCAAATCGCCTTGAATCACCATGTAATCGGCCTCCACAAGCTTACTTAGGCTTTGGGTGCGCTTATTTATGACGTTGAAATTGCATGTGAGCTGCGATCTTCTGCGCCTGTGATCAGTTGCGCATCATTTGTCTTCCAGCTTCATGAAATAGAAGGAGGAGTTGCTTGTTGATGATTGTCCCAAAGAATAGCTAAGCCCCCCCCCCCCCCCCCCAAAAGCTTAGAACAACCAAAAATCAAAGAAATTTTCATCATCCCACAATCACCATATCCATTTCTTGATCAAGAAATCAAGAAAGTTCAATAAAAACCTAGAAAATGTAAGAAATTTCAAAAAAATCAAAAAATTAGATAAAGACGTGGCTTTGATATCAATGAAAGAGAGAGGCACCCTGAATTTAGCATAATTAGCTTAGAATTGAGGAAAGCATAAAAGATTAGCGTAAGATTAGAACAAGAAGAGAAACCAAAGAACTTGTGTAATCTTGATTATCAAAAGATTCATATTACATTGGCCCATATTCAATTATATACTAGGCCACCCTTTCACACTACACTTATTCATGTCTATGGGCATGCCCCCAACCCTAGTCCTAGCCCTTGGCCCCTTTCACATCGCCTTTATCCCTTGGCCTTGGGCCCAAATCGACTTGAGTCCCTTTTAACTTTGTTAAAATGATAAATACATCCATCCCCTAATCCTAATGCAATAATGGTTAATCCTTTTTTTATCCCAGCTTAACCAAATTATTTTTTTGCAATATCTTCATTTTCTAAGTACTTCTCTCTCCCACTAACAATCCCCTAAAGTGATTCCTTTACAAGAACTTGACTTTGACTTGCCAAGTATAAAAACCTTTAGTGCACTTTTCAAACACAAATGGGGTTGCCATTGTATACAAATGAGTGAATGAGAAGGTCTTTTGACTTGAGTATATCTCAAGGCCAGGTTTTGTAGCTTGGGTTTCCTTGAGACTTTAGAACTTAAAGATGGCAATCACCGCTGGGTCAGGGGGACGTGGTCGTAGGCGGATGAATTAGCGAGGAAGCGCCTGACCATGGATTCTTGAGTACATGGGTATGTTGTGTTGACAGGGGCGGCGTGAACCATGTGAAGTTGAATTGCAACTTCGGGTTCTGCTGTTGTTCTTCATGGAACGTCTTCCAGGCCCACTGTCTTCGAATGGGAAGGTAATCAGGGCTGAACCTTAGTGCGCGAGGTGCGTTACAATAGACCTCCCAACCATATGAAGGGTTTGCTAAGGAAGGACCATCCGCCAGGCCGGCTGCTCACCCATGAGATTGAATGTGATGGGATGAGCAGTGGCGGCGGGTGGCCGGTGGTATTCGCCGTCGTGGGTTTGGGATGGGTGGTCATGCCGCTAGGTTGTGTGCTTGGCGTCGAGGTACGGGTGAAGGAAATATATGTCGAAGGTGATCAATGACGTGGGTGATGGGGGGTGATTTTGGAGTTGACAATTGATTAGGATGATGACGGCCAGCTCAAACTCCATGCGGTCCAGAGGATCACACCAATTCAAAGGGTTTGGCAGAGGGTCTACTTCCTCGTGCTAGAATGGTGATAGTGGCAGAATCTCCCCTTCTTCGAGTGGTGGGTTGTGGAGCCAGCGAGACGAGGGTGGAGGGGGTGTTGATGATGAAGGGGGTGTGGTGAGGCTGACATCGAGAAAAGGTGGGGGTTTGTCAGATGTGGAGGGTATATCCTAGAATGCTTTATATGTTCCTAAGTTTAAGGGATAGTGAAGGTGGCGAGGGGGGTGTGGGTGATGGGGGTGGAGTGGAAAAGTGAAGGGGGGGAGAAGGTGGGGCACAAAAAAGAGGAAGAGCAGAGGTGCTTGAGGGGGGTGGTGGGGGTGGGAGTTGTGTGTGAGGAGGTGAAAACATGGAGCCTAATGGGGGAGGAGGGGGTGGTGGTGAAGAAGATCATGGGGGTGGAGGAGGCAAGCCACCCTGCTGCCCATCAGTGCCTTCGTCATTATCGTCTGGGGGTAGGGCCAGTTTGCCAACAACAGCCTTAGGATCGTGTGAGTATAGAAAAATTCAATTGCGAGCAACGACAACCTCGGCTTCACTGTACTCATCAAAAGGCAATGTGTGTGTTGTCGAACTGGCATATGCCGGTGGCCTCCATGACTTTGATCTAGATGAAGCAACAGTGGTAGTGAATGATTAAGCTAGGCGCCGAGTAGGGTGGTAGAGGATCATTTAGGAGGGAGAGGTAAGCGTCGTGGGCGACCTACCTACCAGCTATCCAGAGGTACTACAATGCCTAGCTAGAGATGAGGGGGAGATATGGGTAGGGGCGGCATATGCCATCTGGTAAGGATAAATCAATGAGATCAGTAGATTGGTGGGCTGTGGGGTAGCAGGAAAGCCATAGCAAAGTAGTAAACTCCAAACTGTGAGAGTGGCTTGAAGGGGGTGGAAGAGGAGTTCAAAGGGATTGTGAGGGTGTTGGAAGGTGAGAAGCCCCTGGAAGAAAAAATAGGAGATGATAATTAGGCTATTTATGGGGAGCTTGGATAGAGCATATGTATATTGTGGGCGGGAGAGGGACTCTTCAATATATATATATCATGTTGGAGAAGGTTAAGGCGGATGGCTCGGAACTGTAGATCAAGAAGCCGATAAGGGGTTTGAGGGGGGAATGTTTTATGATCAAAACTCCAAGATTTCAACTCTACACACTTTCTTGATAATAAAGATTTGCTACATTACTTCTAAGATGCTCCAAAGACTTGCACCTTTACAATTTCTTAATCTTTTGCCACCCATATTTGCACAAGACCAAAGATCTTTGACAAATCCCTCACTAAAACAAGAAATCGCTCATATATGATCACTTTGACCACGATCAATGCAAAAGTACTCTCTATTTTGACTTCTTTGAAAAGTCAACCGGTGAGTAAATTGCCACTTTAACCAAGCAAACAGGGTCCAAATCTTGCAGTTTTTAGGTTGTGGGAATGAGGCAACATACTATCCAGCCATGGTGTCAAAATAGGTTTAGTCCAAAACCCTAACTTTTTTAGAGACAGGGTATCTAGTGAAAAAATGGATGTAGCCCGATAGCTCGGGTGTCCGAATGGTGAGTGGTGCATATGTGATAAGTGTGTTGGTGGGGATGCCGATGCATAGGCATACCATACACATAAGTTCCACCTTGTTGCATTGAATATGGAGGTAAGTTTCCCTTTCCAAACATAGAACATTGATCCCAATCTCCTTGTTGCAAATGAGCTTGAGAGATAAATGTTGTGCCTGCATGAGTAGCGTTAACAAAGGGTTCATAGACTTGTGGTTCTATCAACCATGTCTTGAAACCTTTGGTCCCTTCTAGCTAAAGAATTTTGCATAGAGATCGTCAAAATACTCAAGTTTCCAGTATCATTAAGCATCGGCATTGCATTTCTCCTTGTTGGCATTGTATCCAAATTCTCATAGTCCTAGGACTTCATCATCATTCTCATCAAATTCATCCCTTGTTGGCATTGTATCAAAATTCTCATAGTCCTCTTCATCACCCTTCTCATCAAATTCATCCACAAGGTCACATGCATTAATACTCTCACCGGTGGTGCCAAGTTGGAACTTTTCTTCACTTTCATAGATCCGATCTCCATTGCCGCATTGACCAAATCCTCATTGTCATACATGCCCTCATAAAAAGAATCATGACTACGATGAATATCGTAGTCATAGGCATCACGGTCATCATAGGCATATGCATTGCCACCAGAATTCACACCATCCCAATATCCTTGAGAATCATAAGCATGCACTACCTCTTCCGCATCACCCCCTATGTATACGTGGGATCTTCAAAGCTATGACTCCCCTCATCGAAGTTATAATCCTCAAGGTAACCTTCTTCTTCATAGATGTGAATGCCATTGTTGGTGTCCATGCTATAGCCATTATCGGTGTGTCGGTATAACCATCTTCCTCTCCGTAATCACTAGCAACCTCACTATCATAAGCATCCAAGTATTACCCTAGTTTTTTGGTTGGATGGGTTCTCAAATTCCAAATTACGAGCATTTTAGCTCTATAGAGAGAGGAAATGACGTGTAGAACCCCCCATATATGATCACTTTGACCACGATCAATGCAGAAGTACTCTCTATTTTGACTTCTTTGAAAAGTCAATCGATGAGTAAATTGCCACTTTGACCAAGCAAACAAGGTCCAAATCTTGCAGTTTTTAGGTTGTCGGAATGAGGTAGCAAGAGCATACTATCCAGCCATGATGTCAAAATAGGTTTAGTCCAAAACCTAATTTTTGTAAAAACAGGGTATCTAGTGAAAAAATGGATGTAGCCCGATAGCTCGGGGTGCCCGAATGGTGAGGTCTAAGGCTAGATGGGAAGATTAGGGTGGTATGGGGAACTTGACCCTATTCTCACTTTGCCAGAATAAAGTGTTATTTTTTTTATTAGGCAGACTTTTTGTCTTGTGGATAGACTTGCCAATTGGAGAAGTAAAAGGAGTCCGAATCGAGCACTTGAGGGCTCCAAACGTAGCCCTTGGAGAGTAGAATGAGACTAAGCAAAAACTTTGGAAGCAGTCCTAACCCTCTTGGAATTAGGATTTAGTGCCACAACAGAAAACTATCAAACTTCTCTCCAATTACAATCCGCACGTCCCTTTTGCATTGGCAATGTCTTGGACCTTATTCGAAGGCATGAATCACAACAATTTGTAACTTGGCATCCACATGTAACCTCAAGTGCCTTGCATAAGTGCCCTTTGCAAAAAATTTAGTAGCACCTCATTTGTTTTTGCAATCAAATCTCAATATCAAATCGATTGAAATCAATTGCAATACTAAATTCCATGCTTGCCAAATCCTTGCCCAATAAAATACATCCACAATAGGCGCTAGGAAGTTGATGTGGAGCATTGAAGCTTGCCAATCTTCTGACCAAAGCTCTTCCCACCCTCGTATCTAGATCGAAACTAGGCACACGTTGGGGACATTTCTTAACCACCCGTACTTAATCCTCCACCTTACCATTTTTCCAAGGCACTCACGGCAAGGCGAATTCAAGACATACTTCCCCCGGCTTCTCCTCCATATGCCAAGGTACCCTCACACATCCACAGTAGGCACTAGGAAGTTGGTGTAGAGTGTTGAAGCTTGCCGATCTCCCGGCGCCAAGCTCTTCCCACCCTCATATCTAGGTTGAAACTAGGCACAAGTTGGGGCCATTTCTTCACCACCACCGGTACCTAATCCTCTACCTTACCACTTTTCCAAGGTACTCACGGGGTGGCAAGGCGGATTCAAGACATACTCCCCCGGCTTCTCCTCCATATGCCAAGGTACCATCACACATCCACAATAGGCACTAGGAAGTTGGTGTAGAGCATTGAAGCTTGTCGATCTCCCAGCACCAAGCTCTTCCCACCCTCATATCTAGGTCAAAACTAGGCACAAGTTGGGTTTGAGACTTACTTTAGATCAACAGCAATCTTAGATATGGATTCGTTGGTCCACGATGTGCACTACTGAGGTAATAAGAAGTTCGTGTAGACTCAATCTGTGTGCTACTACATTACATTGTGCATTACAGCCCTTCACATCAAAGGATCACTCTCACTCTGCAGCCAACAAGCATTGGAAGAGTTGAAAGTGAAGCCAAGCTAGCAAGAGAGGGGGAGGCGAAGGCAACAATAGGCTTTTTATCTGTAGCAAAAATGTGAATGGGCAAGAGTAGTCTTAGTTTCACATATTCAAGCCTATGTTTGTATGCATTGATATGGTGGGAGAGTGGAGGTAGATAAGAAAATTGGTTATTGCTTTCGTAGGCATTGTTTGTGGTGGCTGTTGGAAGACTCCATATCCATCTACAGATAGCTTTGGTGCCCATCTTGCTGCTGTCCGTGCTTAGCAAACCAGCCAAAATGAGTGCCCTTCTCATCACTACTCAGTCCTCCAGGAAGCCGTGCCAAAAGTCTTCTACCATGCATATGCCTATGGTTATCCACCAGGAGGGTGGTCGGTCGTCGCCAAAGAAGGTCTTCACTGTTGAATCGAACGTAAATTGGATGTTGATCGCCACGATCAGATACATAGAGATGCCACGATCACTGCAAATCGTCTTGAATCACCATGTAATCGGCCTCCACAAGCTTACTTAGGCTTTGGGTGCGCTTATTTATGACATTGAAATTGCATGTGAGCTACGATCTTCTGCGCCTGTGATCAGTTGCGCATCATTTGTCTTCCAGCTTCATGAAATAGAAGGAGGAACTGCTTGTTGATGATTGTCCCAAAGAATAGCAAAAGATTTGAGTAAAATTTGGTCCCATGGCCATGGAAATTGCACAGAGCAAGAGATTATTGAGGAAAAATATTTGGATTAACATCTCTAATCATGATTAGTGAATTTCTCCCAATTTTGGTTCTCCCATTCAAATTTAGAGTAGCCACCTCAGATTTTGTCTCGAGACACTGACCCATAGCCCCCCCCCAAAAGCTTAGAACAACCAAAAATCAAAGAAATTTTCATCATCCCACAATCACCATATCCATTTCTTGATCAAGAAATCAAGAAAGTTCAATAAAAACCAAGAAAATGTAAGAAATTTTAAAAAAAATCAAAAAATTAGATAAAGACGTGGCTTTGATATGAATGAAAGAGAGAGGCACCCTGAATTTAGCATAATTAGCTTAGAATTGAGGAAAGCATAAAAGATTAGCGTAAGATTAGAACAAGAAGAGAAACCAAAGAACTTGTGTAATCTTGATTATCAAAAGATTCATATTACATTGGCCCATATTCAGTTATATACTAGGCCACCCTTTCACACTACACTTATTCATGTCTATGGGCATGCCCCCAACCCTATTCCTAGCCCTTGGCCCCTTTCACATCACCTTTATCCCTTGGCCTTGGGCCCAAATCGACTTGAGTCCCTTTTAACTTTGTTAAAATGATAAATACATCCATCCCCTAATCCTAATGCAATAATGGTTAATCCTTTTTTTATCCCAACTTAACCAAATATTTTTTTTGCAATATCATCATTTTCTAAGTACTTCTCTCTCCCACTAACAAAGTGATTCCTTTACAAGAACTTGACTTTGACTTGCCAAGTATAAAAACCTTTAGTGCACTTTTCAAACACAAATGGGGTTGCCATTGTATACAAATGAGTGAATGAGAAGGTCTTTTGACTTGAGTATATCTCAAGGCCAGGTTTTGATAGCTTGGGTTTCCTTGAGACTTTAGAACTTAAAGATGGCAATCACCGCTGGGTCAGGGGGACGTGGTCGTAGGCGGATGAATTCGAGAGGAAGCGCCTGACCATGGATTCTTGAGTACATGGATATGTTGTGTTGACAGGGGCAGCGTGAACCATGTGAAGTTGAATTGCAACTTCGGGTTCTGCTGTTGTTCTTCATGGAACGTCTTCCAGGCCCACTGTCTTCGAATGGGAAGGTAATCAGGGCTGAACCTTAGTGCGCGAGGTGCGTTACAATAGACCTCCCAACCATATGAAGGGTTGCTAAGGAAGGACCATCTGCCAGGCCGGCTGCTCACCCATGAGATTGAATGTGATGGGATGAGCAGTGGCGGCGGGTGGCCGGTGGTATTCGTCGTCGTGGGTTTGGGATGGGTGGTCATGCCGCTAGGTTGTGTGCTTGGCGTCGAGGTACGGGTGAAGGAAATATATGTCGAAGGTGATCAGTGACGTGGGTGATGGGGGGTGATTTTGGAGTTGACAATTGATTAGGATGATGACGGCCAGCTCAAACTCCATGCGGTCCAGAGGATCACACCAATTCAAAGGGTTTGGCAGAGGGTCTACTTCCTCGTGCTAGAATGGTGATAGTGGCAGAATCTCCCCTTCTTCGAGTGGTGGGTTGTGGAGCCAGCGAGACGAGGGTGGAGGGGGTGTGGTGAGGCTGACATCGAGAAAAGGTGGGGGTTTGTCAGATGTGGAGGGTATATCCTAGAATGCTTTATATGTTCCTAAGTTTTAGGGATAGTGAAGGTGGCGAGGGGGGTGTGGGTGATGGGGGTGGAGTGGAAAAGTGAAGGGGGGGAGAAGGTGGGGCACAAAAAAGAGGAAGAGCAGAGGTGCTTGAGGGGGGTGGTGGGGGTGGGAGTTGTGTGTGAGGAGGTGAAAACATGGAGCCTAATGGGGGAGGAGGGGGTGGTGGTGAAGAAGATCATGGGGGTGGAGGAGGCAAGCCACCCTGCTGCCCATCAGTGCCTTCGTCATTATCGTCTGGGGGTAGGGCCAGTTTGCCAACAACAGCCTTAGGATCGTGTGAGTATAGAAAAATTCAATTGCGAGCAACGACAACCTCGGCTTCACTGTACTCATCAAAAGGCAATCTGTGTGTTGTCGAACTGGCATATGCCGGTGGCCTCCATGACTTTGATCTAGATGAAGCAACAGTGGTAGTGAATGATTAAGCTAGGCGCCGAGTAGGGTGGTAGAGGATCATTTAGGAGGGAGAGGTAAGCGTCGTGGGCGACCTACCTACCAGCTATCCAGAGGTACTACAATGCCTAGCTAGAGATGAGGGGGAGATATGGGTAGGGGCGGCATATTGCATCTGGTAAGGATAAATCAATGAGATCAGTAGATTGGTGGGCTGTGGGGTAGCAGGAAAGCCATAGCAAAGTAGTAAACTCCAAACTGTGAGAGTGGCTTGAAGGGGGTGGAAGAGGAGTTCAAAGAGATTGTGAGGGTGTTGGAAGGTGAGAAGCCCCTGGAAGAAAAAATAGGAGATGATAGTTAGGCTATTTATGGGGAGCTTGGATAGAGCATATGTATATTGTGGGCGGGAGAGGGACTCTTCAATATATATATATCATGTTGGAGAAGGTTAAGGCGGATGGCTCGGAATTGTAGATCAAGAAGCCGATAAGGGGTTTGAGGGGGGAATGTTTTATGATCAACACTCCAAGATTTCAACTCTACACACTTTCTTGATAATAAAGATTTGCTACATTACTTCTAAGATGCTCCAAAGACTTGCACCTTTACAATTTCTTAATCTTTTGCCACCCATATTTGTACAAGAGCAAAGATCTTTGACAAATCCCTCACTAAAACAAGAAATCGCTTATATATGATCACTTTGACCACGATCAATGCAAAAGTACTCTCTGTTTTGACTTCTTTAAAAAGTCAACCGGTGAGTAAATTGCCACTTTAACCAAGCAAACAGGGTCCAAATCTTGCAGTTTTTAGGTTGTGGGAATGAGGCAGCATACTATCCAGCCATGATGTCAAAATAGGTTTAGTCCAAAACCCTAACTTTTGTAGAGACAGGGTATCTAGTGAAAAAATGGATGTAGCCCGATAGCTCGGGTGTCCGAATGGTGAGTGGTGCATATGTGATAAGTGTGTTGGTGGGGATGCCGATGCATAGGCATACCATACACATAAGTTCCACCTTGTTGCATTGAATATGGAGGTAAGTTTCCCTTTCCAAACATAGAACATTGATCCCAATCTCCTTGTTGCAAATGAGCTTGAGAGATAAATGTTGTGCCTGCATGAGTAGCGTTAACAAAGGGTTCATAGACTTGTGGTTCTATCAACCATGTCTTGAAACCTTTGGTCCCTTCTAGCTAAAGAATTTTGCATAGAGATCGTCAAAATACTCAAGTTTCCAGTATCATTAAGCATCGGCATTGCATTTCTCCTTGTTGGCATTGTATCCAAATTCTCATAGTCCTAGGACTTCATCATCATTCTCATCAAATTCATCCCTTGTTGGCATTGTATCAAAATTCTCATAGTCCTCTTCATCACCCTTCTCATCAAATTCATCCACAAGGTCACATGCATTAATACTCTCACCGGTGGTGCCAAGTTGGAACTTTTCTTCACTTTCATAGATCCGATCTCCATTGCCGCATTGACCAAATCCTCATTGTCATACATGCCCTCATAAAAAGAATCATGACTACGATGAATATCGTAGTCATAGGCATCACGGTCATCATAGGCATATGCATTGCCACCAGAATTCACACCATCCCAATATCCTTGAGAATCATAAGCATGCACTACCTCTTCCGCATCACCCCCTATGTATACGTGGGATCTTCAAAGCTATGACTCCCCTCATTGAAGTTATAATCTTCAGAGTAACCTTCTTCTTCATAGATGTGAATGCCATTGTTGGTGTCCATGCTATAGCCATTATCGGTGTGTCGGTATAACCATCTTCCTCTCCGTAATCACTAGCAACCTCACTATCATAAGCATCCAAGTATTACCCTGGTTTTTTGGTTGGATGGGTTCTCAAATTCCAAATTACGAGCATTTTAGCTCTATAGAGAGAGGAAATGACGTGTAGAACCCCCATATATGATCACTTTGACCACGATCAATGCAGAAGTACTCTCTGTTTTGACTTCTTTGAAAAGTCAATCGATGAGTAAATTGCCACTTTGACCAAGCAAACAGGGTCCAAATCTTGCAGTTTTTAGGTTGTCGGAATGAGGTAGCAAGAGCATACTATCCAGCCATGATGTCAAAATAGGTTTAGTCCAAAACCTAATTTTTGTAAAAACAGGGTATCTAGTGAAAAAATGGATGTAGCTCGATAGCTCGGGCTGCCCGAATGGTGAGGTCTAAGGCTAGATGGGAAGATTAGGGTGGTATGGGGAACCTGACCCTATTCTCACTTTGCCAAAATAAAGTGTTATTTTTTCTATTAGGCAGACTTTTTGTCTTGTGGATAGACTTGCCAATTGGAGAAGTAAAAGGAGTCCGAATCGAGCACTTGAGGGCTCCAAACGTAGCCCTTGGAGAGTAGAATGAGACTAAGCAAAAACTTTGGAAGCAGTCCTAACCCTCTTGGAATTAGGATTTAGTGCCACAACAGAAAACTATCAAACTTCTCTCCAATTACAATCCGCACTTCCCTTTTGCATTGGCAATGTCTTGGACCTTATTCGAAGGCATGAATCACAACAATTTGTAACTTGGCATCCACATGTAACCTCAAGTGCCTTGCATAAGTGCCCTTTGCAAAAAATTTAGTAGCACCTCATTTGTTTTTGCAATCAAATCTCAATATCAAATCAATTGAAATCAATTGCAATACTAAATTCCATGCTTGCCAAATCCTTGGCCAATAAAATACATCCACAATAGGCGCTAGGAAGTTGATGTGGAGCATTGAAGCTTGCCAATCTTCTGACCAAAGCTCTTCCCACCCTCGTATATAGATCGAAACTAGGCACATGTTGGGGACATTTCTTAACCACTGGTACTTAATCCTCCACCTTACCATTTTTCCAAGGCACTCACGGCAAGGCAAATTCAAGACATACTTCCCCCGGCTTCTCCTCCATATGCCAAGGTACCCTCACACATCCACAGTAGGCACTAGGAAGTTGGTGTAGAGTGTTGAAACTTGCCGATCTCCCGGCGCCAAGCTCTTCCCACCCTCATATCTAGGTTGAAACTAGGCACAAGTTGGGGCCATTTCTTAACCACCACCAGTACCTAATCCTCTACCTTACCACTTTTCCAAGGTACTCACGGGGTGGCAAGGCAGATTCAAGACATACTCCCCCGGCTATATGCCAAGGTACCCTCACACATCCACAATAGGCACTAGGAAGTTGGTGTAGAGCAGTGAAGCTTGTCGATCTCCCAGCACCAAGCTCTTCCCACCCTCATATCTAGGTCAAAACTAGGCACAAGTTGGGTTTGAGACTTACTTTAGATCAACAGCAATCTTAGATATAGATTCGTTGGTCCACGATGTGCACTACTGAGGTAATAAGAAGTTCGTGTAGACTCAATCTGTGTGCTACTACATTACATTGTGCATTACAGCCCTTCACATCAAAGGATCACTCTCACTCTGCAGCCAACAAGCATTGGAAGAGTTGAAAGTGAAGCCAAGCTAGCAAGAGAGGGGGAGGCGAAGGCAACAATAGGCTGCTTATCTGTAGCAAAAATGTGAATGGGCAAGAGTAGTCTTAGTTTCACATATTCAAGCCTATGTTTGTATGCATTGATATGGTGGGAGAGTGGAGGTAGATCAGAAAACTGGTTATTGCTTTCGTAGGCATTGTTTGTGGTGGCTGTTGGAAGACTCCATATCCATCTACAGATAGCTTTGGTGCCCGTCTTGCTGCTGTCCGTGCTTAGCAAACCAGCCAAAATGAGTGCCCTTCTCATCACTACTCAGTCCTCCAGGAAGCCGTGCCAAAAGTCTTCTACCATGCATATGCCTATGGTTATCCACCAGGAGGGTGGTCTGTCGTTGCCAAAGAAGGTCTTCACTGTTGAATCGAACGTAAATTGGATGTTGATCGCCACGATCAAATACATAGAGATGCCACGATCACTGCAAATCGTCTTGAATCACCATGTAATCGGCCTCCACAAGCTTACTTAGGCTTTGGGTGCGCTTATTTATGACGTTGAAATTGCATGTGAGCTGCGATCTTCTGCGCCTGTGATCAGTTGCGCATCATTTGTCTTCCAGCTTCATGAAAAAGAAGGAGGAGTTGCTTGTTGATGATTGTCCCAAAGAATAGCAAAAGATTTGAGTAAAATTTGGTCCCATGGCCATGGAAATTGCACAGAGCAAGAGATTATTGAGGAAAAATATTTGGATTAACATCTCTAATCATGATTAGTGAATTTCTCCCAATTTTGGTTCTCCCATTCAAATTTAAAGTAGCCACCTTAGATTTTGTCTCGAGACACTGACCCATAGCCCCCCCCCCCCAAAAGCTTAGAACAACTAAAAATCAAGAAATTTTCATCATCCCACAATCACCATATCCATTTCTTGATCAAGAAATCAAGAAAATCAAGAAAGTTCAATAAAAACCAAGAAAATGTAAGAAATTTAAAAAAAATCAAAAAAATTAGATAAAGACATGGCTTTGATATCAATGAAAGAGAGAGGCACCCTGAATTTAGCATAATTAGCTTAGAATTAAGGAAAGCATAAAAGATTAGCATAAGATTAGAACAAGAAGAGAAACCAAAGAACTTGTGTAATCTTGATTATCAAAAGATTCATATTACATTGGCCCATATTCACTTATATACTAGGCCACCCTTTCACACTACACTTATTCATGTCTATGGGCATGCCCCCAACCCTAGTCCTAGCCCTTGGCCCCTTTCACATCGCCTTTATCCCTTGGCCTTGGGCCCAAATCGACTTGAGTCCCTTTTAACTTTGTTAAAATGATAAATACATCCATCCCCTAATCCTAATGCAATAATGGTTAATCCTTTTTTTATCCCAGCTTAACCAAATATTTTTTTTACAATATCTTCATTTTCTAAGTACTTCTCTCTCCCACTAACAATCCCCTAAAGTGATTCCTTTACAAGAACTTGACTTTGACTTGCCAAGTATAAAAACCTTTAGTGCACTTTTCAAACACAAATGGGGTTGCCATTGTATACAAATGAGGTGAATGAGAAAGTCTTTTGACTTGAGTATATCTCAAGGCCAGGTTTTGATAGCTTCGGTTTCCTTGAGACTTTAGAACTTAAAGATGGAAATCACCGCTGGGTCAGGGGGACGTGGTCGTAGGCGGATGAATTCACGAGGAAGCGCCTGACCATGGATTCTTGAGTACATGGGTATGTTGTGTTGACAGGGGCGGCGTGAACCATGTGAAGTTGAATTGCAACTTCGGGTTCTGCTGTTGTTCTTCATGGAACGTCTTCCAGGCCCACTGTCTTCGAATGGGAAGGTAATCAGGGCTGAACCTTAGTGCGCGAGGTGCGTTACAATAGACCTCCCAACCATATGAAGGGTTTGCTAAGGAAGGACCATCCGCCAGGCCGGCTGCTCACCCATGAGATTGAATGTGATGGGATGAGCAGTGGCGGCGGGTGGCCGGTGGTATTCACCGTCGTGGGTTTGGGATGGGTGGTCATGCCGCTAGGTTGTGTGTTTGGCGTCGAGGTACGGGTGAAGGAAATATACGTCGAAGGTGATCAGTGACGTGGGTGATGGGGGGTGATTTTGGAGTTGACAATTGATTAGGATGATGACAGCCAGCTCAAACTCCATGCGGTCCAGAGGATCACACCAATTCAAAGGCCAGAGGATCACACCAATTCAAAGGGTTTGGCAGAGGGTCTACTTCCTCGTGCTAGAATGGTGATAGTGGCAGAATCTCCCCTTCTTCGAGTGGTGGGTTGTGGAGCCAGCGACGACGAGGGTGGAGGGGGTGTTGATGATGAAGGGGGTGTGGTGAGGCTGACATCGAGAAAAGGTGGGGGTTTGGCAGATGTGGAGGGTATATCCTAGAATGCTTTGTATGTTCCTAGGTTTAAGGGATAGTGAAGGTGGCGAGGGGGGTGTGGGTGATGGGGGTGGAGTGGGAAAGTGAAGGGGGGGGAAGAAGGTGGGGCACAAAAAAGAGGAAGAGCAGAGGTACTTGAGGGGGGTGGTGGGGGTGGGAGTTGTGTGTGAGGAGGTGAAAACATGGAGCCTAATGGGGGAGGAGGGGGTGGTGGTGAAGAAGATCATGGGGGTGGAGGAGGCAAGCCACCCTGCTGCCCATAAGTGCCTTCGTCATTATCGTCTGGGGGTAGGGCCAATTTGCCAACAACAGCCTTAGGATCGTGTGAGTATAGAAAAAATCAATTGCGAGCAACGACAACCTCGGCTTCACTGTACTCATCAAAAGGCAATGTGTGTTGTCGAACTGGCATATGCCGGTGGCCTCCATGATGAAGCAACAGTGGTAGTGAATGATTAAGCTAGGTGCCGAGTAGGGTGGTAGAGGATCATTTAGGAGGGAGAGGTAAGCGTCGTGGGCGACCTACCTACCAGCTATCCAGAGGTTCTACAATGCCTGGCTAGAGATGAGGGGGAGATATGGGTAGGGGCGGCATATGCCATCTGGTAAGGATAAATGAATGAGATCAATAGATTGGTGGGCTATGGGGTAGCAGGAAAGCCATAGCAAAGTAGTAAACTCCAAACTGTGAGAGTGGCTTGAAGGGGGTGGAAGAGGAGTTCAAAGAGATTGTGAGGGTGTTGGAAGGTGAGAAGCCCCTGGAAGAAAAAATAGGAGATGATAGTTAGGCTATTTATGGGGAGCTTGGATAGAGCATATGTATATTGTGGGCGGGAGAGGGACTCTTCAATATATATATATCATGTTGGAGAAGGTTAAGGCGGATGGCTCGGAACTGTAGATCAAGAAGCCGATAAGGGGTTTGAGGGGGGAATGTTTTATGATCAACACTCCAAGATTTCAACTCTACACACTTTCTTGATAATAAAGATTTGCTACATTACTTCTAAGATGCTCCAAAGACTTGCGCCTTTACAATTTCTTAATCTTTTGCCACCCATATTTGCACAAGACCAAAGATCTTTGACAAATCCCTCACTAAAACAAGAAATCGCTCAAGATTTTCAAGATACATTGATCCTCCTTATCTTGGCTTCACTTGTAGTAGGTTCACCATCATCAAACATTGTGCGCATTTCCTTTCTCTAATCACTCCTATTGAAGAGAAGAGTGTTTGGCAATGTGGCTCATTGATAGACAAGGGTAAAGGGTATTTGATCGCACATATGTATTGAAGAAGAATCATACATAGGCCTTCTTGATCGATATCTATCAAATTGCTGTTAAGGCATACCAAATGCATTTTCCCTACCTTGTTGCATCGGCATCCCCACCAACACACTTGTCTCATATGCACCACTTTGATGCATAGGCATACCATACACATAAGTTCCACCTTGTTGCATTGAATATGGAGGTAAGTTCCCCTTTCCAAACATAGAACTTTGATCCCAATCTCCTTGTTGCAAATGAGCTTGAGAGATAAATGTTGTGCCTGCATGAGTAGCGTTAACAAAGGGTTCATAGACTTGTGGTTCTATCAACCATGTCTTGAAACCTTTGGTCCCTTCTAGCTAAAGAATTTTGTATAGAGATCGTCAAAATACTCAAGTTTTCACTATCATTAAGCATCGGCATTGCATTTCTCCTTGTTGGCATTGTATCCAAATTCTCATAGTCCTAGGACTTCATCATCATTCTCATCAAATTCATCCCTTGTTGGCATTGTATCAAAATTCTCATAGTCCTCTTCATCACCCTTCTCATCAAATTCATCCACAAGGTCACATACATTAATACTCTCACCGGTGGTGCCAAGTTGGAACTTTTCTTCACTTTCATAGATCCGATCTCCATTGCCGCATTGACCAAATCCTCATTGTCATACATGCCCTCATAAAAAGAATCATGACTACGATGAATATCGTAGTCATAGGCATCACGGTCATCATAGGCATATGCATTGCCACCAGAATTCACACCATCCCAATATCCTTGAGAATCCTAAGCATGCACTACCTCTTCCGCATCACCCCCTATGTATACGTGGGATCTTCAAAGCTATGACTCCCCTCATGGAAGTTATAATCTTCAAGGTAACCTTCTTCTTCATAGATGTGAATGCCATTGTTGGTGTCCATGCTATAGCCATTATCGGTGTGTCGGTATAACCATCTTCCTCTCCGTAATCACTAGCAACCTCACTATCATAAGCATCCAAGTATTACCCTGGTTTTTTGGTTGGATGGGTTCTCAAATTCCAAATTACGAGCATTTTAGCTCTATAGAGAGAGGAAATGACGTGTAGAACCCCCATATATGATCACTTTGACCACGATCAATGCAGAAGTACTCTCTGTTTTGACTTCTTTGAAAAGTCAATCGATGAGTAAATTGCCACTTTGACCAAGCAAACAGGGTCCAAATCTTGCAATTTTTAGGTTGTCGGAATGAGGTAGCAAGAGCATACTATCCAGCCATGATGTCAAAATAGGTTTAGTCCAAAACCTAATTTTTGTAAAAACAGGGTATCTAGTGAAAAAATGGATGTAGCCCGATAGCTCGGGGTGCCCGAATGGTGAGGTCTAAGGCTAGATGGGAAGATTAGGGTGGTATGGGGAACCTGACCCTATTCTCACTTTGCCAAAATAAAGTGTTATTTTTTCTATTAGGCAGACTTTTTGTCTTGTGGATAGACTTGCCAATTGGAGAAGTAAAAGGAGTCCGAATCGAGCACTTGAGGGCTCCAAACGTAGCCCTTGGAGAGTAGAATGAGACTAAGCAAAAACTTTGGAAGCAGTCCTAACCCTCTTGGAATTAGGATTTAGTGCCACAACAGAAAACTATCAAACTTCTCTCCAATTACAATCCGCACGTCCCTTTTGCATTGGCAATGTCTTGGACCTTATTCGAAGGCATGAATCACAACAATTTGTAACTTGGCATCCACATGTAACCTCAAGTGCCTTGCATAAGTGCCCTTTGCAAAAAATTTAGTAGCACCTCATTTGTTTTTGCAATCAAATCTCAATTTCAAATCAATTGAAATCAATTGCAATACTAAATTCCATGCTTACCAAATCCTTGCCCAATAAAATACATCCACAATAGGCGCTAGGAAGTTGATGTGGAGCATTGAAGCTTGCCAATCTTCTGACCAAAGCTCTTCCCACCCTCGTATCTAGATCGAAACTAGGCACACGTTGGGGACATTTCTTAACCACCGGTACTTAATCCTCCACCTTACCATTTTTCCAAGGCACTCACGGCAAGGCGAATTCAAGACATACTTCCCCCGGCTTCTCCTCCATATGCCAAGGTACCCTCACACATCCACAGTAGGCACTAGGAAGTTGGTGTAGAGTGTTGAAGCTTGCCGATCTCCTGGCGCCAAGCTCTTCCCACCCTCATATCTAGGTTGAAACTAGGCACAAGTTGGGGCCATTTCTTCACCACCACCGGTACCTAATCCTCTACCTTACCACTTTTCCAAGGTACTCACGGGGTGGCAAGGCGGATTCAAGACATACTCCCCCGGCCATATGCCAAGGTACCCTCACACATCCACAATAGGCACTAGGAAGTTGGTGTAGAGCATTGAAGCTTGTCGATCTCCCAGCACCAAGCTCTTCCCACCCTCATATCTAGGTCAAAACTAGGCACAAGTTGGGTTTGAGACTTACTTTAGATCAACAGCAATCTTAGATATGGATTCGTTGGTCCATGATGTGCACTACTGAGGTAATAAGAAGTTCGTGTAGACTCAATCTGTGTGCTACTACATTACATTGTGCATTACAGCCCTTCACATCAAAGGATCACTCTCACTCTGCAGCCAACAAGCATTGGAAGAGTTGAAATGAAGCCAAGCTAGCAAGAGAGGGGGAGGCGAAGGCAACAATAGGCTGCTTATCTGTAGCAAAAATGTGAATGGGCAAGAGTAGTCTTAGTTTCACATATTCAAGCCTATGTTTGTATGCATTGATATGGTGGGAGAGTGGAGGTAGATCAGAAAACTGGTTATTGCTTTCGTAGGCATTGTTTGTGGTGGCTGTTGGAAGACTCCATATCCATCTACAGATAGCTTTGGGGCCCGTCTTGCTGCTGTCCGTGCTTAGCAAACCAGCCAAAATGAGTGCCCTTCTCATCACTACTCAGTCCTCCAGGAAGCTGTGCCAAAAGTCTTCTACCATGCATATGCCTATGGTTATCCACCAGCAGGGTGGTCTGTCGTCGCCAAAGAAGGTCTTCACTGTTGAATCGAACGTAAATTGGATGTTGATCGCCACGATCAGATACATAGAGATGCCACGATCACTGCAAATCGTCTTGAATCACCATGTAATCGGCCTCCACAAGCTTACTTAGGCTTTGGGTGCGCTTATTTATGACGTTGAAATTGCATGTGAGCTGCGATCTTCTGCGCCTGTGATCAATTGCGCATCATTTGTCTTCCAGCTTCATGAAATAGAAGGAGGAGTTGCTTGTTGATGATTGTCCCAAAGAATAGCAAAAGATTTGAGTAAAACTTGGTCCCATGGCCATGGAAATTGCACAGAGCAAGAGATTATTGAGGAAAAATATTTGGATTAACATCTCTAATCATGATTAGTGAATTTCTCCCAATTTTGGTTGTCCCATTCAAATTTAGAGTAGCCACCTCAGATTTTGTCTCGAGACACTGACCATAGCCCCCCCCCCCCCCCCCCCCCGCCCCCCCCAAAAGCTTAGAACAACCAAAAATCAAAGAAATTTTCATCATCCCACAATCACCATATCCATTTCTTGATCAAGAAATCAAGAAAGTTCAATAAAAACCAAGAAAATGTAAGAAATTTTCAAAAAAAACAAAAAATTAGATAAAGACGTGGCTTTGATATCAATGAAAGTGAGAGGCACCCTGAATTTAGCATAATTAGCTTAGAATTGCGGAAAGCATAAAAGATTAGCGTAAGATTAGAACAAGAAGAGAAACCAAAGAACTTGTGTAATCTTGATTATCAAAAGATTCATATTACATTGGCCCATATTCACTTATATACTAGGCCACCCTTTCACACTACACTTATTCATGTCTATGGGCATGCCCCCAACCGTAGTCCTAGCCCTTGGCCCCTTTCGCATCGCCTTTATCCCTTGGCCTTGGGCCCAAATCGACTTGAGTCCCTTTTAACTTTGTTAAAATGATAAATACATCCATCCCCTAATCCTAATGCAATAATGGTTAATCCGTTTTTTATCCCAGCTTAACCAAATAATTTTTTTGCAATATCTTCATTTTCTAAGTACTTCTCTCTCCCACTAACAATCCCCTAAAGTGATTCCTTTACAAGAACTTGACTTTGACTTGCCAAGTATAAAAACCTTTAGTGCACTTTTCAAACACAAATGGGGTTGCCATTGTATACAAATGAGGTGAATGAGAAGGTCTTTTGACTTGAGTATATCTCAAGGCCAGGTTTTGATAGCTTGGGTTTCCTTGAGACTTTAGAACTTAAAGATGGCAATCACCGCTGGGTCAGGGGGACGTGGTCGTAGGCGGATGAAATCGCGAGGAAGCGCCTGACCATGGATTCTTGAGCACATGGATATGTTGTGTTGACAGGGGCGGCGTGAACCATGTGAAGTTGAATTGCAACTTCGGGTTCTGCTGTTGTTCTTCATGAAACATCTTCCAGGCCCACTGTCTTCGAATGGGAAGGTAATCAGGGCTGAACCTTAGTGTGCGAGGTGCGTTACAATAGACCTCCCAACCATATGAAGGGTTTGCTAAGGAAGGACCATCCGCCAGGCCGGCTGCTCACCCATGAGATTGAATGTGATGGGATGAGCAGTGGCGGCGGGTGGCCGGTGGTATTCGCCGTCGTGGGTTTGGGATGGGTGGTCATGCCGCTAGGTTGTGTGCTTGGCGTCGAGGTACGGGTGAAGGAAATATATGTCGAAGGTGATCAGTGACGTGGGTGATGGGGGGTGATTTTGGAGTTGACAATTGATTAGGATGATGACGGCCATCTCAAACTCCATGCGGTCCAGAGGATCACACCAATTCAAAGGGTTTGGCAAAGGGTCTACTTCCTCGTGCTAGAATGGTGATAGTGGCAGAATCTCCCCTTCTTCGAGTGGTGGGTTGTGGAGCCAGCGACGAGGGTGGAGGGGGTGTTGATGATGAAGGGGGTGTGGTGAGGCTGACATCGAGAAAAGGTGGGGGTTTGGCAGATGTGGAGGGTATATCCTAGAATGCTTTGTATGTTCCTAAGTTTAAGGGATAGTGAAGGTGGCGAGGGGGGTGTGGGTGATGGGGGTGGAGTGGAAAAGTGAAGGGGGGGAGAAGGTGGGGCACAAAAAAGAGGAAGAGCAGAGGTGCTTGAGGGGGGTGGTGGGGGGGTGGGAGTTGTGTGTGAGAAGGTGAAAACATGGAGCCTAATGGGGGAGGAGGGGGTGGTGGTGAAGAAGATCATGGGGGTGGAGGCAAGCCACCCTGCTGCCCATCAGTGCCTTCGTCATTATCGTCTGGGAGTAGGGCCAGTTTGCCAACAACAGCCTTAGGATCGTGTGAGTATAGAAAAATTCAATTGCGAGTAATGACAACCTCGGCTTCACTGTACTCATCAAAAGGCAATGTGTGTGTTGTCGAACTGGCATATGCCGGTGGCCTCCATGACTTTGATCTAGATGAAGCAACAGTGGTAGTGAATGATTAAGCTAGGCGCCGAGTAGGGTGGTAGAGGATCATTTAGGAGGGAGAGGTAAGCGTCGTGGGTGACCTACCTACCAGCTATCCAGAGGTTCTACAATGCCTGGCTAGAGATGAGGGGGAGATATGGGTAGGGGCGGCATATTGCATCTGGTAAGGATAAATGAATGAGATCAGTAGATTGGTGGGCTGTGGGGTAGCAGGAAAGCCATAGCAAAGTAGTAAACTCCAAACTGTGAGAGTGGCTTGAAGGGGGTGGAAGAGGAGTTCAAAGAGATTGTGAGGGTGTTGGAAGGTGAGAAGCCCCTGGAAGAAAAAATAGGAGATGATAGTTAGGCTATTTATGGGGAGCTTGGATAGAGCATATGTATATTGTGGGCGGGAGAGGGACTCTTCAATATATATATATCATGTTGGAGAAGGTTAAGGCGGATGGCTCGGAACTGTAGATCAAGAAGCCGATAAGGGGTTTGAGGGGGGAATGTTTTATGATCAACACTCCAAGATTTCAACTCTACACACTTTCTTGATAATAAAGATTTGCTACATTACTTCTAAGATGCTCCAAAGACTTGCACCTTTACAATTTCTTAATCTTTTGCCACCCATATTTGCACAAGACCAAAGATCTTTGACAAATCCCTCACTAAAACAAGAAATCGCTCATATATGATCACTTTGACCACGATCAATGCAAAAGTACTCTCTGTTTTGACTTCTTTGAAAAGTGAACCGGTGAGTAAATTGCCAACTTTAACCAAGCAAACAGGGTCCAAATCTTGCAGTTTTTAGGTTGTGGGAATGAGGCAGCATACTATCCAGCCATGATGTCAAAATACGTTTAGTCCAAAACCCTAACTTTTGTAGAGACAGGGTATCTAGTGAAAAAATGGATGTAGCCCGATAGCTCGGGTGTCCGAATGGTGAGTGGTGCATATGAGACAAGTGTGTTGGTGGGGATGCCGATGCATAGGCATACCATACACATAAGTTCCACCTTGTTGCATTGAATATGGAGGTAAGTTTCCCTTTCCAAACATAGAACATTGATCCCAATCTCCTTGTTGCAAATGAGCTTGAGAGATAAATGTTGTGCTTGCATGAGTAGCGTTAACAAAGGGTTCATAGACTTGTGGTTCTATCAACCATGTCTTGAAACCTTTGGTCCCTTCTAGCTAAAGAATTTTGCATAGAGATCGTCAAAATACTCAAGTTTCCACTATCATTAAGCATCGGCATTGCATTTCTCCTTGTTGGCATTGTATCCAAATTCTCATAGTCCTAGGACTTCATCATCATTCTCATCAAATTCATCCCTTGTTGGCATTGTATCAAAATTCTCATAGTCCTCTTCATCACCCTTCTCATCAAATTCATCCACAAGGTCACATGCATTAATACTCTCACCGATGGTGCCAAGTTGGAACTTTTCTTCACTTTCATAGATCCGATCTCCATTGCCGCATTGACCAAATCCTCATTGTCATACATGCCCTCATAAAAAGAATCATGACTACGATGAATATCGTAGTCATAGGCATCACGATCATCATAGGCATATGCATTGCCACCAGAATTCACACCATCCCAATATCCTTGAGAATCATAAGCATGCACTACCTCTTCCGCATCACCCCCTATGTATACGTGGGATCTTCAAAGCTATGACTCCCCTCATGGAAGTTATAATCTTCAAGGTAACCTTCTTCTTCATAGATGTGAATGCCATTGTTGGTGTCCATGCTATAGCCATTATCGGTGTGTCGGTATAACCATCTTCCTCTCCGTAATCACTAGCAACCTCACTATCATAAGCATCCAAGTATTACCCTGGTTTTTTGGTTGGATGGGTTCTCAAATTCCAAATTACGAGCATTTTAGCTCTATAGAGAGAGGAAATGACGTGTAGAACCCCCATATATGATCACTTTGACCACGATCAATGCAGAAGTACTCTCTGTTTTGACTTCTTTGAAAAGTCAATCGATGAGTAAAATTGCCACTTTGACCAAGCAAACAGGGTCCAAATCTTGCAGTTTTTAGGTTGTCGGAATGAGGTAGCAAGAGCATACTATCCAGCCATGATGTCAAAATAGGTTTAGTCCAAAACCTAATTTTTGTAAAAACAAGGTATCTAGTGAAAAAATGGATGTAGCTCGATAGCTCGGGCTGCCCGAATGGTGAGGTCTAAGGCTAGATGGAAGATTAGGGTGGTATGGGGAACCTGACCCTATTCTCACTTTGCCAAAATAAAGTGTTATTTTTTCTATTAGGTAGACTTTTTGTCTTGTGGATAGACTTGCCAATTGGAGAAGTAAAAGGAGTCCGAATCAAGCACTTGAGGGCTCCAAACGTAGCCCTTGGAGAGTAGAATGAGACTAAGCAAAACTTTGGAAGCAGTCCTAACCCTCTTGGAATTAGGATTTAGTGCCACAACAGAAAACTATCAAACTTCTCTCCAATTACAATCCGCACTTCCCTTTTGCATTGGCAATGTCTTGGACCTTATTCGAAGGCATGAATCACAACAATTTGTAACTTGGCATCCACATGTAACCTCAAGTGCCTTGCATAAGTGCCCTTTGCAAAAAATTTAGTAGCACCTCATTTGTTTTTGCAATCAAATCTCAATTTCAAATCAATTGAAATCAATTGCAATACTAAATTCCATGCTTGCCAAATCCTTGCCCAATAAAATACATCCACAATAGGCGCTAGGAAGTTGATGTGGAGCATTGAAGCTTGCCAATCTTCTGACCAAAGCTCTTCCCACCCTCGTATATAGATCGAAACTAGGCACATGTTGGGGACATTTCTTAACCACTGGTACTTAATCCTCCACCTTACCATTTTTCCAAGGCACTCACGGCAAGGCAAATTCAAGACATACTTCCCCCGGCTTCTCCTCCATATGCCAAGGTACCCTCACACATCCACAGTAGGCACTAGGAAGTTGGTGTAGAGTGTTGAAACTTGCCGATCTCCCGGCGCCAAGCTCTTCCCACCCTCATATCTAGGTTGAAACTAGGCACAAGTTGGGGCCATTTCTTAACCACCACCAGTACCTAATCCTCTACCTTACCACTTTTCCAAGGTACTCACAGGGTGGCAAGGCAGATTCAAGACATACTCCCCCGGCTATATGCCAAGGTACCCTCACACATCCACAATAGGCACTAGGAAGTTGGTGTAGAGCATTGAAGCTTGTCGATCTCCCAGCACCAAGCTCTTCCCACCCTCATATCTAGGTCAAAACTAGGCACAAGTTGGGTTTGAGACTTACTTTAGATCAACAGCAATCTTAGATATGGATTCGTTGGTCCACGATGTGCACTACTGAGGTAATAAGAAGTTCGTGTAGACTCAATCTGTGTGCTACTACATTACATTGTGCATTACAGCCCTTCACATCAAAGGATCACTCTCACTCTGCAGCCAACAAGCATTGGAAGAGTTGAAAGTGAAGCCAAGCTAGCAAGAGAGGGGGAGGCGAAGGCAACAATAGGCTGCTTATCTGTAGCAAAAATGTGAATGGGCAAGAGTAGTCTTAGTTTCACATATTCAAGCCTATGTTTGTATGCATTGATATGGTGGGAGAGTGGAGGTAGATCAGAAAACTGGTTATTGCTTTCGTAGGCATTGTTTGTGGTGGCTGTTGGAAGACTCCATATCCATCTACAGATAGCTTTGGTGCCCGTCTTGCTGCTGTCCGTGCTTAGCAAACCAGCCAAAATGAGTGCCCTTCTCATCACTACTCAGTCCTCCAGGAAGCCGTGCCAAAAGTCTTCTACCATGCATATGCCTATGGTTATCCACCAGGAGGGTGGTCTGTCGTTGCCAAAGAAGGTCTTCACTGTTGAATCGAACGTAAATTGGATGTTGATCGCCACGATCAGATACATAGAGATGCCACGATCATTGCAAATCGTCTTGAATCACCATGTAATCGGCCTCCACAAGCTTACTTAGGCTTTGGGTGCGCTTATTTATGACGTTGAAATTGCATGTGAGCTGCGATCTTCTGCGCCTGTGATCAGTTGTGCATCATTTGTCTTCCAGCTTCATGAAAAAGAAGGAGGAGTTGCTTGTTGATGATTGTCCCAAAGAATAGCAAAAGATTTGAGTAAAATTTGGTCCCATGGCCATGGAAATTGCACAGAGCAAGAGATTATTGAGGAAACATATTTGGATTAACATCTCTAATCATGATTAGTGAATTTCTCCCAATTTTGGTTCTCCCATTCAAATTTAAAGTAGCCACCTTAGATTTTGTCTCGAGACACTGACCCATAGCCCCCCCCCCCCCCCAAAAGCTTAGAACAACTAAAAATCAAGAAATTTTCATCATCCCACAATCACCATATCCATTTCTTGATCAAGAAATCAAGAAAATCAAGAAAGTTCAATAAAAACCAAGAAAATGTAAGAAATTTAAAAAAAAAATCAAAAAAATTAGATAAAGACATGGCTTTGATATCAATGAAAGAGAGAGGCACCCTGAATTTAGCATAATTAGCTTAGAATTAAGGAAAGCATAAAAGATTAGCATAAGATTAGAACAAGAAGAGAAACCAAAGAACTTGTGTAATCTTGATTATCAAAAGATTCATATTACATTGGCCCATATTCACTTATATACTAGGCCACCCTTTCACACTACACTTATTCATGTCTATGGGCATGCCCCCAACCCTAGTCCTAGCCCTTGGCCCCTTTCACATCGCCTTTATCCCTTGGCCTTGGGCCCAAATCGACTTGAGTCCCTTTTAACTTTGTTAAAATGATAAATACATCCATCCCCTAATCCTAATGCAATAATGGTTAATCCTTTTTTTATCCCAGCTTAACCAAATATTTTTTTTACAATATCTTCATTTTCTAAGTACTTCTCTCTCCCACTAACAATCCCCTAAAGTGATTCCTTTACAAGAACTTGACTTTGACTTGCCAAGTATAAAAACCTTTAGTGCACTTTTCAAACACAAATGGGGTTGCCATTGTATACAAATGAGGTGAATGAGAAAGTCTTTTGACTTGAGTATATCTCAAGGCCAGGTTTTGATAGCTTGGGTTTCCTTGAGACTTTAGAACTTAAAGATGGAAATCACCGCTGGGTCAGGGGGACGTGGTCGTAGGCGGATGAATTCACGAGGAAGCGCCTGACCATGGATTCTTGAGTACATGGGTATGTTGTGTTGACAGGGGCGGCGTAAACCATGTGAAGTTGAATTGCAACTTCGGGTTCTGCTGTTGTTCTTCATGGAACGTCTTCCAGGCCCACTGTCTTCGAATGGGAAGGTAATCAGGGCTGAACCTTAGTGCGCGAGGTGCGTTACAATAGACCTCCCAACCATATGAAGGGTTTGCTAAGGAAGGACCATCCGCCAGGCCGGCTGCTCACCCATGAGATTGAATGTGATGGGATGAGCAGTGGCGGCGGGTGGCCGGTGGTATTCACCGTCGTGGGTTTGGGATGGGTGGTCATGCCGCTAGGTTGTGTGTTTGGCGTCGAGGTACGGGTGAAGGAAATATACGTCGAAGGTGATCAGTGACGTGGGTGATGGGGGGTGATTTTGGAGTTGACAATTGATTAGGATGATGACGGCCAGCTCAAACTCCATGCGGTCCAGAGGATCACACCAATTCAAAGGCCAGAGGATCACACCAATTCAAAGGGTTTGGCAGAGGGTCTACTTCCTCGTGCTAGAATGGTGATAGTGGCAGAATCTCCCCTTCTTCGAGTGGTGGGTTGTGGAGCCAGCGACGACGAGGGTGGAGGGGGTGTTGATGATGAAGGGGGTGTGGTGAGGCTAACATCGAGAAAAGGTGGGGGTTTGGCAGATGTGGAGGGTATATCCTAGAATGCTTTGTATATTCCTAAGTTTAAGGGATAGTGAAGGTGGCGAGGGGGGTGTGGGTGATGGGGGTGGAGTGGGAAAGTGAAGGGGGGGGAAGAAGGTGGGGCACAAAAAAGAGGAAGAGCAGAGGTACTTGAGGGGGGTGGTGGGGGTGGGAGTTGTGTGTGAGGAGGTGAAAACATGGAGCCTAATGGGGGAGGAGGGGGTGGTGGTGAAGAAGATCATGGGGGTGGAGGAGGCAAGCCACCCTGCTGCCCATAAGTGCCTTCGTCATTATCGTCTGGGGGTAGGGCCAATTTGCCAACAACAGCCTTAGGATCGTGTGAGTATAGAAAAAATCAATTGCGAGCAACGACAACCTCGGCTTCACTGTACTCATCAAAAGGCAATGTGTGTTGTCGAACTGGCATATGCCGGTGGCCTCCATGACTTTGATCTAGATGAAGCAACAGTGGTAGTGAATGATTAAGCTAGGTGCCGAGTAGGGTGGTAGAGGATCATTTAGGAGGGAGAGGTAAGCGTCGTGGGCGACCTACCTACCAGCTATCCAGAGGTTCTACAATGCCTGGCTAGAGATGAGGGGGAGATATGGGTAGGGGCGGCATATGCCATCTGGTAAGGATAAATGAATGAGATCAGTAGATTGGTGGGCTGTGGGGTAGCAGGAAAGCCATAGCAAAGTAGTAAACTCCAAACTGTGAGAGTGGCTTGAAGGGGGTGGAAGAGGAGTTCAAAGAGATTGTGAGGGTGTTGGAAGGTGAGAAGCCCCTGGAAGAAAAAATAGGAGATGATAGTTAGGCTATTTATGGGGAGCTTGGATAAAGCATATGTATATTGTGGGCGGGAGAGGGACTCTTCAATATATATATATATCATGTTGGAGAAGGTTAAGGCGGATGGCTCGGAACTGTAGATCAAGAAGCCGATAAGGGGTTTGAGGGGGGAATGTTTTATGATCAACACTCCAAGATTTCAACTCTACACACTTTCTTGATAATAAAGATTTGCTACATTACTTCTAAGATGCTCCAAAGACTTGCACCTTTACAATTTCTTAATCTTTTGCCACCCATATTTGCACAAGACCAAAGATCTTTGACAAATCCCTCACTAAAACAAGAAATCGCTCAAGATTTTCAAGATACATTGATCCTCCTTATCTTGGCTTCACTTGTAGTAGGTTCACCATCATCAAACATTGTGCGCATTTCCTTTCTCTAATCACTCCTATTGAAGAGAAGAGTGTTTGGCAATGTGGCTCATTGATAGACAAGGGTAAAGGGTATTTGATCGCACATATGTATTGAAGAAGAATCATACATAGGCCTTCTTGATCGATATCTATCAAATTGCTGTTAAGGCATACCAAATGCATTTTCCCTGCCTTGTTGCATCGGCATCCCCACCAACACACTTGTCTCATATGCAGCACTTTGATGCATAGGCATACCATACACATAAGTTCCACCTTGTTGCATTGAATATGGAGGTAAGTTCCCCTTTCCAAACATAGAACTTTGATCCCAATCTCCTTGTTGCAAATGAGCTTGAGAGATAAATGTTGTGCCTGCATGAGTAGCGTTAACAAAGGGTTCATAGACTTGTGGTTCTATCAACCATGTCTTGAAACCTTTGGTCCCTTCTAGCTAAAGAATTTTGTATAGAGATCGTCAAAATACTCAAGTTTCCACTATCATTAAGCATCGGCATTGCATTTCTCCTTGTTGGCATTGTATCCAAATTCTCATAGTCCTAGGACTTCATCATCATTCTCATCAAATTCATCCCTTGTTGGCATTGTATCAAAATTCTCATAGTCCTCTTCATCACCCTTCTCATCAAATTCATCCACAAGGTCACATACATTAATACTCTCACCGGTGGTGCCAAGTTGGAACTTTTCTTCACTTTCATAGATCCGATCTCCATTGCCGCATTGACCAAATCCTCATTGTCATACATGCCCTCATAAAAAGAATCATGACTACGATGAATATCGTAGTCATAGGCATCACGGTCATCATAGGCATATGCATTGCCACCAGAATTCACACCATCCCAATATCCTTGAGAATCCTAAGCATGCACTACCTCTTCCGCATCACCCCCTATGTATACGTGGGATCTTCAAAGCTATGACTCCCCTCATGGAAGTTATAATCTTCAAGGTAACCTTCTTCTTCATAGATGTGAATGCCATTGTTGGTGTCCATGCTATAGCCATTATCGGTGTGTCGGTATAACCATCTTCCTCTCCGTAATCACTAGCAACCTCACTATCATAAGCATCCAAGTATTACCCTGGTTTTTTGGTTGGATGGGTTCTCAAATTCCAAATTACGAGCATTTTAGCTCTATAGAGAGAGGAAATGACGTGTAGAACCCCCATATATGATCACTTTGACCACGATCAATGCAGAAGTACTCTCTGTTTTGACTTCTTTGAAAAGTCAATCGATGAGTAAATTGCCACTTTGACCAAGCAAACAGGGTCCAAATCTTGCAGTTTTTAGGTTGTCGGAATGAGGTAGCAAGAGCATACTATCCAGCCATGATGTCAAAATAGGTTTAGTCCAAAACCTAATTTTTGTAAAAACAGGGTATCTAGTGAAAAAATGGATGTAGCCCGATAGCTCGGGGTGCCCAAATGGTGAGGTCTAAGGCTAGATGGGAAGATTAGGGTGGTATGGGGAACCTGACCCTATTCTCACTTTGCCAGAATAAAGTGTTATTTTTTCTATTAGGCAGACTTTTTGTCTTGTGGATAGACTTGCCAATTGGAGAAGTAAAAGGAGTCCGAATCGAGCACTTGAGGGCTCCAAACGTAGCCCTTGGAGAGTAGAATGAGACTAAGCAAAAACTTTGGAAGCAGTCCTAACCCTCTTGGAATTAGGATTTAGTGCCACAACAGAAAACTATCAAACTTCTCTCCAATTACAATCCGCACGTCCCTTTTGCATTGGCAATGTCTTGGACCTTATTCGAAGGCATGAATCACAACAATTTGTAACTTGGCATCCACATGTAACCTCAAGTGCCTTGCATAAGTGCCCTTTGCAAAAAATTTAGTAGCACCTCATTTGTTTTTGCAATCAAATCTCAATATCAAATCAATTGAAATCAATTGCAATACTAAATTCCATGCTTGCCAAATCCTTGCCCAATAAAATACATCCACAATAGGCGCTAGGAAGTTGATGTGGAGCATTGAAGCTTGCCAATCTTCTGACCAAAGCTCTTTCCACCCTCGTATCTAGATCGAAACTAGGCACACGTTGGGGACATTTCTTAACCACCGGTACTTAATCCTCCACCTTACCATTTTTCCAAGGCACTCACGGCAAGGCGAATTCAAGACATACTTCCCCCGGCTTCTCCTCCATATGCCAAGGTACCCTCACACATCCACAGTAGGCACTAGGAAGTTGGTGTAGAGTGTTGAAGCTTGCCGATCTCCTGGCGCCAAGCTCTTCCCACCCTCATATCTAGGTTGAAACTAGGCACAAGTTGGGGCCATTTCTTCACCACCACCGGTACCTAATCCTCTACCTTACCACTTTTCCAAGGTACTCACGGGGTGGCAAGGCGGATTCAAGACATACTCCCCCGGCCATATGCCAAGGTACCCTCACACATCCACAATAGGCACTAGGAAGTTGGTGTAGAGCATTGAAGCTTGTCGATCTCCCAGCACCAAGCTCTTCCCACCCTCATATCTAGGTCAAAACTAGGCACAAGTTGGGTTTGAGACTTACTTTAGATCAACAGCAATCTTAGATATGGATTCGTTGGTCCACGATGTGCACTACTGAGGTAATAAGAAGTTCGTGTAGACTCAATCTGTGTGCTACTACATTACATTGTGCATTACAGCCCTTCACATCAAAGGATCACTCTCACTCTGCAGCCAACAAGCATTGGAAGAGTTGAAATGAAGCCAAGCTAGCAAGAGAGGGGGAGGCGAAGGCAACAATAGGCTGCTTATCTGTAGCAAAAATGTGAATGGGCAAGAGTAGTCTTAGTTTCACATATTCAAGCCTATGTTTGTATGCATTGATATGGTGGGAGAGTGGAGGTAGATCAGAAAACTGGTTATTGCTTTCGTAGGCATTGTTTGTGGTGGCTGTTGGAAGACTCCATATCCATCTACAGATAGCTTTGGTGCCCGTCTTGCTGCTGTCCGTGCTTAGCAAACCAGCCAAAATGAGTGCCCTTCTCATCACTACTCAGTCCTCCAGGAAGCTGTGCCAAAAGTCTTCTACCATGCATATGCCTATGGTTATCCACCAGCAGGGTGGTCTGTCGTCGCCAAAGAAGGTCTTCACTGTTGAATCGAACATAAATTGGATGTTGATCGCCACGATCAGATACATAGAGATGCCACGATCACTGCAAATCGTCTTGAATCACCATGCAATCGGCCTCCACAAGCTTACTTAGGCTTTGGGTGCGCTTATTTATGACGTTGAAATTGCATGTGAGCTGCGATCTTCTGCGCCTGTGATCAATTGCGCATCATTTGTCTTCCAGCTTCATGAAATAGAAGGAGGAGTTGCTTGTTGATGATTGTCCCAAAGAATAGCAAAAGATTTGAGTAAAATTTGGTCCCATGGCCATGGAAATTGCACAGAGCAAGAGATTATTGAGGAAAAATATTTGGATTAACATCTCTAATCATGATTAGTGAATTTCTCCCAATTTTGGTTGTCCCATTCAAATTTAGAGTAGCCACCTCAGATTTTGTCTCGAGACACTGACCCATAGCCCCCCCCCCCCCAAAAGCTTAGAACAACCAAAAATCAAAGAAATTTTCATCATCCCACAATCACCATATCCATTTCTTGATCAAGAAATCAAGAAAGTTCAATAAAAACCAAGAAAATGTAAGAAATTTTCAAAAAAAACAAAAAATTAGATAAAGACGTGGCTTTGATATCAATGAAAGAGAGAGGCACCCTGAATTTAGCATAATTAGCTTAGAATTGAGGAAAGCATAAAAGATTAGCGTAAGATTAGAACAAGAAGAGAAACCAAAGAACTTGTGTAATCTTGATTATCAAAAGATTCATATTACATTGGCCCATATTCACTTATATACTAGGCCACCCTTTCACACTACACTTATTCATGTCTATGGGCATGCCCCCAACCCTAGTCCTAGCCCTTGGCCCCTTTCGCATCGCCTTTATCCCTTGGCCTTGGGCCCAAATCGACTTGAGTCCCTTTTAACTTTGTTAAAATGATAAATACATCCATCCCCTAATCCTAATGCAATAATGGTTAATCCGTTTTTTATCCCAGCTTAACCAAGTAATTTTTTTGCAATATCTTCATTTTCTAAGTACTTCTCTCTCCCACTAACAATCCCCTAAAGTGATTCCTTTACAAGAACTTGACTTTGACTTGCCAAGTATAAAAACCTTTAGTGCACTTTTCAAACACAAATGGGGTTGCCATTGTATACAAATGAGGTGAATGAGAAGGTCTTTTGACTTGAGTATATCTCAAGGCCAGGTTTTGATAGCTTGGGTTTCCTTGAGACTTTAGAACTTAAAGATGGCAATCACCGCTGGGTCAGGGGGACGTGGTCGTAGGCGGATGAAATCGCGAGGAAGCGCCTGACCATGGATTCTTGAGCACATGGATATGTTGTGTTGACAGGGGCGGCGTGAACCATGTGAAGTTGAATTGCAACTTCGGGTTCTGCTGTTGTTCTTCATCGAACATCTTCCAGGCCCACTGTCTTCGAATGGGAAGGTAATCAGGGCTGAACCTTAGTGCGCGAGGTGCGTTACAATAGACCTCCCAACCATATGAAGGGTTTGCTAAGGAAGGACCATCCGCCAGGCCGGCTGCTCACCCATGAGATTGAATGTGATGGGATGAGCAGTGGCGGCGGGTGGCCGGTGGTATTCGCCGTCGTGGGTTTGGGATGGGTGGTCATGCCGCTAGGTTGTGTGCTTGGCATCGAGGTACGGGTGAAGGAAATATATGTCGAAGGTGATCAGTGACGTGGGTGATGGGGGGTGATTTTGGAGTTGACAATTGATTAGGATGATGACGGCCAGCTCAAACTCTATGCGGTCCAGAGGATCACACCAATTCAAAGGGTTTGGCAAAGGGTCTACTTCCTCGTGCTAGAATGGTGATAGTGGCAGAATCTCCCCTTCTTCGAGTGGTGGGTTGTGGAGCCAGCGACGAGGGTGGAGGGGGTGTTGATGATGAAGGGGGTGTGGTGAGGCTGACATCGAGAAAAGGTGGGGGTTTGGCAGATGTGGAGGGTATATCCTAGAATGCTTTGTATGTTCCTAAGTTTAAGGGATAGTGAAGGTGGCGAGGGGGGTGTGGGTGATGGGGGTGGAGTGGAAAAGTGAAGGGGGGGAGAAGGTGGGGCACAAAAAAGAGGAAGAGCAGAGGTGCTTGAGGGGGGTGGTGGGGGTGGGAGTTGTGTGTGAGAAGGTGAAAACATGGAGCCTAATGGGGGAGGAGGGGGTGGTGGTGAAGAAGATCATGGGGGTGGAGGCAAGCCACCCTGCTGCCCATCAGTGCCTTCGTCATTATCGTCTGGGAGTAGGGCCAGTTTGCCAACAACAGCATTAGGATCGTGTGAGTATAGAAAAATTCAATTGCGAGCAACGACAACCTCGGCTTCACTGTACTCATCAAAAGGCAATGTGTGTGTTGTCGAACTGGCATATGCCGGTGGCCTCCATGACTTTGATCTAGATGAAGCAACAGTGGTAGTGAATGATTAAGCTAGGCGCCGAGTAGGGTGGTAGAGGATCATTTAGGAGGGAGAGGTAAGCGTCGTGGGTGACCTACCTACCAGCTATCCAGAGGTACTACAATGCCTGGCTAGAGATGAGGGGGAGATATGGGTAGGGGCGGCATATTGCATCTGGTAAGGATAAATCAATGAGATCAGTAGATTGGTGGGCTGTGGGGTAGCAGGAAAGCCATAGCAAAGTAGTAAACTCCAAACTGTGAGAGTGGCTTGAAGGGGGTGGAAGAGGAGTTCAAAGAGATTGTGAGGGTGTTGGAAGGTGAGAAGCCCCTGGAAGAAAAAATAGGAGATGATAGTTAGGCTATTTATGGGGAGCTTGGATAGAGCATATGTATATTGTGGGCGGGAGAGGGACTCTTCAATATATATATATCATGTTGGAGAAGGTTAAGGCGGATGGCTCGGAACTGTAGATCAAGAAGCCGATAAGGGGTTTGAGGGGGGAATGTTTTATGATCAACACTCCAAGATTTCAACTCTACACACTTTCTTGATAATAAAGATTTGCTACATTACTTCGAAGATGCTCCAAAGACTTGCACCTTTACAATTTCTTAATCTTTTGCCACCCATATTTGCACAAGACCAAAGATCTTTGACAAATCCCTCACTAAAACAAGAAATCGCTCATATATGATCACTTTGACCACGATCAATGCAAAAGTACTCTCTGTTTTGACTTCTTTGAAAAGTCAACCGGTGAGTAAATTGCCACTTTAACCAAGCAAACAGGGTCCAAATCTTGCAGTTTTTAGGTTGTGGGAATGAGGCAGCATACTATCCAGCCATGATGTCAAAATACGTTTAGTCCAAAACCCTAACTTTTGTAGAGACAGGGTATCTAGTGAAAAAATGGATGTAGCCCGATAGCTCGGGTGTCCGAATGGTGAGTGGTGCATATGAGACAAGTGTGTTGGTGGGGATGCCGATGCATAGGCATACCATACACATAAGTTCCACCTTGTTGCATTGAATATGGAGGTAAGTTTCCCTTTCCAAACATAGAACATTGATCCCAATCTCCTTGTTGCAAATGAGCTTGAGAGATAAATGTTGTGCCTGCATGAGTAGCGTTAACAAAGGGTTCATAGACTTGTGGTTCTATCAACCATGTCTTGAAACCTTTGGTCCCTTCTAGCTAAAGAATTTTGCATAGAGATCGTCAAAATACTCAAGTTTCCACTATCATTAAGCATCGGCATTGCATTTCTCCTTGTTGGCATTGTATCCAAATTCTCATAGTCCTAGGACTTCATCATCATTCTCATCAAATTCATCCCTTGTTGGCATTGTATCAAAATTCTCATAGTCCTCTTCATCACCCTTCTCATCAAATTCATCCACAAGGTCACATGCATTAATACTCTCACCGGTGGTGCCAAGTTGGAACTTTTCTTCACTTTCATAGATCCGATCTCCATTGCCGCATTGACCAAATCCTCATTGTCATACATGCCCTCATAAAAAGAATCATGACTACGATGAATATCGTAGTCATAGGCATCACGGTCATCATAGGCATATGCATTGCCACCAGAATTCACACCATCCCAATATCCTTGAGAATCATAAGCATGCACTACCTCTTCCGCATCACCCCCTATGTATACGTGGGATCTTCAAAGCTATGACTCCCCTCATGGAAGTTATAATCTTCAAGGTAACCTTCTTCTTCATAGATGTGAATGCCATTGTTGGTGTCCATGCTATAGCCATTATCGGTGTGTCGGTATAACCATCTTCCTCTCCGTAATCACTAGCAACCTCACTATCATAAGCATCCAAGTATTACCCTGGTTTTTTGGTTGGATGGGTTCTCAAATTCCAAATTACGAGCATTTTAGCTCTATAGAGAGAGGAAATGACGTGTAGAACCCCCATATATGATCACTTTGACCACGATCAATGCAGAAGTACTCTCTGTTTTGACTTCTTTGAAAAGTCAATCGATGAGTAAATTGCCACTTTGACCAAGCAAACAGGGTCCAAATCTTGCAGTTTTTAGGTTGTCGGAATGAGGTAGCAAGAGCATACTATCCAGCCATGATGTCAAAATACGTTTAGTCCAAAACCTAATTTTTGTAAAAACAGGGTATCTAGTGAAAAAATGGATGTAGCCCGATAGCTCGGGGTGCCCGAATGGTGAGGTCTAAGGCTAGATGGGAAGATTAGGGTGGTATGGGGAACCTGACCCTATTCTCACTATGCCAAAATAAAGTGTTATTTTTTCTATTAGGCAGACTTTTTGTCTTGTGGATAGACTTGCCAATTGGAGAAGTAAAAGGAGTCCGAATCAAGCACTTGAGGGCTCCAAACGTAGCCCTTGGAGAGTAGAATGAGACTAAGCAAAAACTTTGGAAGCAGTCCTAACCCTCTTGGAATTAGGATTTAGTGCCACAACAGAAAACTATCAAACTTCTCTCCAATTACAATCCGCACTTCCCTTTTGCATTGGCAATGTCTTGGACCTTATTCGAAGGCATGAATCACAACAATTTGTAACTTGGCATCCACATGTAACCTCAAGTGCCTTGCATAAGTGCCCTTTGCAAAAAATTTAGTAGCACCTCATTTGTTTTTGCAATCAAATCTCAATATCAAATCAATTGAAATCAATTGCAATACTAAATTCCATGCTTGCCAAATCCTTGGCCAATAAAATACATCCACAATAGGCGCTAGGAAGTTGATGTGGAGCATTGAAGCTTGCCAATCTTCTGACCAAAGCTCTTCCCACCCTCGTATATAGATCGAAACTAGGCACATGTTAGGGACATTTCTTAACCACTGGTACTTAATCCTCCACCTTACCATTTTTCCAAGGCACTCACGACAAGGCAAATTCAAGACATACTTCCCCCGGCTTCTCCTCCATATGCCAAGGTACCCTCACACATCCACAGTAGGCACTAGGAAGTTGGTGTAGAGTGTTGAAACTTGCCGATCTCCCGGCGCCAAGCTCTTCCCACCCTCATATCTAGGTTGAAACTAGGCACAAGTTGGGGCCATTTCTTAACCACCACCAGTACCTAATCCTCTACCTTACCACTTTTCCAAGGTACTCACGGGGTGGCAAGGCAGATTCAAGACATACTCCCCCGGCTATATGCCAAGGTACCCTCACACATCCACAATAGGCACTAGGAAGTTGGTGTAGAGCATTGAAGCTTGTCGATCTCCCAGCACCAAGCTCTTCCCACCCTCATATCTAGGTCAAAACTAGGCACAAGTTGGGTTTGAGACTTACTTTAGATCAACAGCAATCTTAGATATGGATTCGTTGGTCCACGATGTGCACTACTGAGGTAATAAGAAGTTCGTGTAGACTCAATCTGTGTGCTACTACATTACATTGTGCATTACAGCCCTTCACATCAAAGGATCACTCTCACTCTGCAGCCAACAAGCATTGGAAGAGTTGAAAGTGAAGCCAAGCTAGCAAGAGAGGGGGAGGCGAAGGCAACAATAGGCTGCTTATCTGTAGCAAAAATGTGAATGGGCAAGAGTAGTCTTAGTTTCACATATTCAAGCCTATGTTTGTATGCATTGATATGGTGGGAGAGTGGAGGTAGATCAGAAAACTGGTTATTGCTTTCGTAGGCATTGTTTGTGGTGGCTGTTGGAAGACTCCATATCCATCTACAGATAGCTTTGGTGCCCGTCTTGCTGCTGTCCGTGCTTAGCAAACCAGCCAAAATGAGTGCCCTTCTCATCACTACTCAGTCCTCCAGGAAGCCGTGCCAAAAGTCTTCTACCATGCATATGCCTATGGTTATCCACCAGGAGGGTGGTCTGTCGTTGCCAAAGAAGGTCTTCACTGTTGAATCGAACGTAAATTGGATGTTGATCGCCACGATCAGATACATAGAGATGCCACGATCACTGCAAATCGTCTTGAATCACCATGTAATCGGCCTCCACAAGCTTACTTAGGCTTTGGGTGCGCTTATTTATGACGTTGAAATTGCATGTGAGCTGCGATCTTCTGCGCCTGTGATCAGTTGCGCATCATTTGTCTTCCAGCTTCATGAAAAAGAAGGAGGAGTTGCTTGTTGATGATTGTCCCAAAGAATAGCAAAAGATTTGAGTAAAATTTGGTCCCATGGCCATGGAAATTGCACAGAGCAAGAGATTATTGAGGAAACATATTTGGATTAACATCTCTAATCATGATTAGTGAATTTCTCCCAATTTTGGTTCTCCCATTCAAATTTAAAGTAGCCACCTTAGATTTTGTCTCGAGACACTGACCCATAGCCCCCCCCCCAAAAGCTTAGAACAACTAAAAATCAAGAAATTTTCATCATCCCACAATCACCATATCCATTTCTTGATCAAGAAATCAAGAAAATCAAGAAAGTTCAATAAAAACCAAGAAAATGTAAGAAATTTAAAAAAAAATCAAAAAAATTAGATAAAGACATGGCTTTGATATCAATGAAAGAGAGAGGCACCCTGAATTTAGCATAATTAGCTTAGAATTAAGGAAAGCATAAAATATTAGCATAAGATTAGAACAAGAAGAGAAACCAAAGAACTTGTGTAATCTTGATTATCAAAAGATTCATATTACATTGGCCCATATTCACTTATATACTAGGCCACCCTTTCACACTACACTTATTCATGTCTATGGGCATGCCCCCAACCCTAGTCCTAGCCCTTGGCCCCTTTCACATCGCCTTTATCCCTTGGCCTTGGGCCCAAATCGACTTGAGTCCCTTTTAACTTTGTTAAAATGATAAATACATCCATCCCCTAATCCTAATGCAATAATGGTTAATCCGTTTTTTATCCCAGCTTAACCAAATATTTTTTTTACAATATCTTCATTTTCTAAGTACTTCTCTCTCCCACTAACAATCCCCTAAAGTGATTCCTTTACAAGAACTTGACTTTGACTTGCCAAGTATAAAAACCTTTAGTGCACTTTTCAAACACAAATGGGGTTGCCATTGTATACAAATGAGTGAATGAGAAGGTCTTTTGACTTGAGTATATCTCAAGGCCAGGTTTTGATAGCTTGGGTTTCCTTGAGACTTTAGAACTTAAAGATGGCAATCACCACTGGGTTAGGGGGACGTGGTCGTAGGCGGATGAATTCGCGAGGAAGCGCCTGACCATGGATTCTTGAGTACATGGATATGTTGTGTTGACAGGGGCGGCGTGAACCATGTGAAGTTGAATTGCAACTTCGGGTTCTGCTGTTGTTCTTCATGGAACATCTTCCAGGCCCACTGTCTTCGAATGGGAAGGTAATCAGGGCTGAACCTTAGTGCGCGAGGTGCGTTACAATAGACCTCCCAACCATATGAAGGGTTTGCTAAGGAAGGACCATCCGCCAGGCCGGCTGCTCACCCATGAGATTGAATGTGATGGGATGAGCAGTGGCGGCGGGTGGCCGGTGGTATTCGCCGTCGTGGGTTTGGGATGGGCGGTCATGCCGCTAGGTTGTGTGCTTGGCGTCGAGGTACGGGTGAAGGAAATATATGTCGAAGGTGATCAGTGACGTGGGTGATGGGGGGTAATTTTGGAGTTGACAATTGATTAGGATGATGACGGCCAGCTCAAACTCCATGCGGTCCAGAGGATCACACCGATTCAAAGGGTTTGGCAGAGGGTCTACTTCCTCGTGCTAGAATGGTGATAGTGGCAGAATCTCCCCTTCTTCGAGTGGTGGGTTGTGGAGCCAGCGAGACGAGGGTGGAGGGGGTGTTGATGATGAAGGGGGTGTGGTGAGGCTGACATCGAGAAAAGGTGGGGGTTTGGCAGATGTGGAGGGTATATCCTAGAATGCTTTGTATGTTCCTAAGTTTAAGGGATAGTGAAGGTGGCGAGGGGGGTGTGGGTGATGGGGGTGGAGTGGAAAAGTGAAGGGGGGGAGAAGGTGGGGCACAAAAAAGAGGAAGAGCAGAGGTGCTTGAGGGGGGTGGTGGGGGTGGGAGTTGTGTGTGAGGAGGTGAAAACATGGAGCCTAATGGGGGAGGAGGGGGTGGTGGTGAAGAAGATCATGGGGGTGGAGGAGGCAAGCCACCCTACTGCCCATCAGTGCCTTCGTCATTATCGTCTGGGGGTAGGGCCAGTTTGCCAACAACAGCCTTAGGATCGTGTGAGTATAGAAAAATTCAATTGCGAGCAACGACAACCTCGGCTTCATTGTACTCATCAAAAGGCAATGTGTGTGTTGTCGAACTGGCATATGCCGGTGGCCTCCATGACTTTGATCTAGATGAAGCAACAGTGGTAGTGAATGATTAAGCTAGGCGCCGAGTAGGGTGGTAGAGGATCATTTAGGAGGGAGAGGTAAGCGTCGTGGGCGACCTACCTACCAGCTATCCAGAGGTACTACAATGCCTAGCTAGAGATGAGGGGGAGATATGGGTAGGGGCGGCATATTGCATCTGGTAAGGATAAATCAATGAGATCAGTAGATTGGTGGGCTGTGGGGTAGCAGGAAAGCCATAGCAAAGTAGTAAACTCCAAACTGTGAGAGTGGCTTGAAGGGGGTGGAAGAGGAGTTCAAAGAGATTGTGAGGGTGTTGGAAGGTGAGAAGCCCCGGGAAGAAAAGATAGGAGATGATAATTAGGCTATTTATGGGGAGCTTGGATAGAGCATATGTATATTGTGGGCGGGAGAGGGACTCTTCAATATATATATATCATGTTGGAGAAGGTTAAGGCGGATGGCTCGGAACTGTAGATCAAGAAGCCGATAAGGGGTTTGAGGGGGGAATGTTTTATGATCAACACTCCAAGATTTCAACTCTACACACTTTCTTGATAATAAAGATTTGCTACATTACTTCTAAGATGCTCCAAAGACTTGCACCTTTTTAATTTCTTAATCTTTTGCCACCCATATTTGCACAAGACCAAAGATCTTTGACAAATCCCTCACTAAAACAAGAAATCGCTCATATATGATCACTTTGACCATGATCAATGCAAAAGTCAACCGGTGAGTAAATTGCCACTTTAACCAAGCAAACAGGGTCCAAATCTTGCAGTTTTTAGGTTCTGGGAATGAGGCAACATACTATCCAGCCATGATGTCAAAATAGGTTTAGTCCAAAATCCTAACTTTTGTAGAGACAGGGTATCTAGTGAAAAAATGGATGTAGCCCGATAGCTCGGGTGTCCGAATGGTGAGTGGTGCATATGAGACAAGTGTGTTGGTGGGGATACCGATGCATAGGCATACCATACACATAAGTTCCACCTTGTTGCATTGAATATGGAGGTAAGTTTCCCTTTCCAAACATAGAACATTGATCCCAATCTCCTTGTTGCAAATGAGCTTGAGAGATAAATGTTGTGCCTGCGTGAGTAGCGTTAACAAAGGGTTCATAGACTTGTGGTTCTATCAACCATGTCTTGAAACCTTTGGTCCCTTCTAGCTAAAGAATTTTGCATAGAGATCGTCAAAATACTCAAGTTTCCACTATCATTAAGCATCGGCATTGCATTTCTCCTTGTTGGCATTGTATCCAAATTCTCATAGTCCTAGGACTTCATCATCATTCTCATCAAATTCATCCCTTGTTGGCATTGTATCAAAATTCTCATAGTCCTCTTCATCACCCTTCTCATCAAATTCATCCACAAGGTCACATGCATTAATACTCTCACCGGTGGTGCCAAGTTGGAACTTTTCTTCACTTTCATAGATCCGATCTCCATTGCCGCATTGACCAAATCCTCATTGTCATACATGCCCTCATAAAAAGAATCATGACTACGATGAATATCGTAGTCATAGGCATCACGGTCATCATAGGCATATGCATTGCCACCAGAATTCACACCATCCCAATATCCTTGAGAATCCTAAGCATGCACTACCTCTTCCGCATCACCCCCTATGTATACGTGGGATCTTCAAAGCTATGACTCCCCTCATTGAAGTTATAATCTTCAAGGTAACCTTCTTCTTCATAGATGTGAATGCCATTGTTGGTGTCCATGCTATAGCCATTATCGGTGTGTCGGTATAACCATCTTCCTCTCCGTAATCACTAGCAACCTCACTATCATAAGCATCCAAGTATTACCCTGGTTTTTTGGTTGGATGGGTTCTCAAATTCCAAATTACGAGCATTTTAGCTCTATAGAGAGAGGAAATGACGTGTAGAACCCCCATATATGATCACTTTGACCACGATCAATGCAGAAGTACTCTCTGTTTTGACTTCTTTGAAAAGTCAATCGATGAGTAAATTGCCACTTTGACCAAGCAAACAGGGTCCAAATCTTACAGTTTTTAGGTTGTCAGAATGAGGTAGCAAGAGCATACTATCCAGCCATGATGTCAAAATAGGTTTAGTCCAAAACCTAATTTTTGTAAAAACAGGGTATCTAGTGAAAAAATGGATGTAGCCCGATAGCTCGGGGTGCCCGAATGGTGAGGTCTAAGGCTAGATGGGAAAATTAGGGTGGTATGGGGAACTTGACCCTATTCTCACTTTGCCAGAATAAAGTGTTATTTTTTCTATTAGGCAGACTTTTTGTCTTGTGGATAGACTTGCCAATTGGAGAAGTAAAAGGAGTCCGAATCGAGCACTTGAGGGCTCCAAACGTAGCCCTTGGAGAGTAAAATGAGACTAAGCAAAAACTTTGGAAGCAGTCCTAACCCTCTTGGAATTAGGATTTAGTGCCACAACAGAAAGCTATCAAACTTCTCTCCAATTACAATCCGCACTTCCCTTTTGCATTGGCAATGTCTTGGACCTTATTCGAAGGCATGAATCACAACAATTTGTAACTTGGCATCCACATGTAACCTCAAGTGCCTTGCATAAGTGCCCTTTGCAAAAAATTTAGTAGCACCTCATTTGTTTTTGCAATCAAATCTCAATATCAAATCAATTGAAATCAATTGCAATACTAAATTCCACGCTTGCCAAATCCTTGCCCAATAAAATACATCCACAATAGGCACTAGGAAGTTGATGTGGAGCATTAAAGTTTGCCAATCTTCCGACCAAAGCTCTTCCCACCCTCGTATCTAGATCAAAACTAGGCACACGTTGGGGCCATTTCTTAACCACCGGTACTTAATCCTCCACCTTACCATTTTTCCAAGGCACTCACGGCAAGGCGAATTCAAGACATACTTCCCCGGGCTTCTCCTCCATATGCCAAGGTACCCTCACACATCCGCAATAGGCACTAGGAAGTTGGTGTAGAGTGTTGAAGCTTGCCGATCTCCCGGCGCCAAGCTCTTCCCACCCTCATATCTAGGTTGAAACTAGGCACAAGTTGGGGCCATTTCTTCACCACCACCGGTACCTAATCCTCTACCTTACCACTTTTCCAAGGTACTCACGGGGTGGCAAGGCGGATTCAAGACATACTCCCCCGGCCATATGCCAAGGTACCCTCACACATCCACAATAGGCACTAGGAAGTTGGTGTAGAGCATTGAAGCTTGTCGATCTCCCAGCACCAAGCTCTTCCCACCCTCATATCTAGGTCAAAACTAGGCACAAGTTGGGTTTGAGACTTACTTTAGATCAACAGCAATCTTAGATATGGATTCGTTGGTCCACGATGTGCACTACTGAGGTAATAAGAAGTTCGTGTAGACTCAATCTGTGTGCTACTACATTACATTGTGCATTACAGCCCTTCACATCAAAGGATCACTCTCACTCTACAGCCAACAAGCATTGGAAGAGTTGAAAGTGAAGCCAAGCTAGCAAGAGAGGGGGAGGCGAAGGCAACAATAGGCTGCTTATCTGTAGCAAAAATGTGAATGGGCAAGAGTAGTCTTAGTTTCACATATTCAAGCCTATGTTTGTATGCATTGATATGGTGGGAGAGTGGAGGTAGATCAGAAAACTGGTTATTGCTTTCGTAGGCATTGTTTGTGGTGGCTGTTGGAAGACTCCATATCCATCTACAGATAGCTTTGGTGCCCATCTTGCTGCTGTCTGTGCTTAGCAAACCAGCCAAAATGAGTGCCCTTCTCATCACTACTCAGTCCTCCAGGAAGCCGTGCCAAAAGTCTTCTACCATGCATATGCCTATGGGTATCCACCAGGAGGGTGGTCTGTCGTCGCCAAAGAAGGTCTTCACTGTTGAATCGAACGTAAATTGGATGTTGATCGCCACGATCAGATACATAGAGATGCCACGATCACTGCAAATCGTCTTGAATCACCATGTAATCGGCCTCCACAAGCTTACTTAGGCTTTGGGTGCGCTTATTTATGACGTTGAAATTGCATGTGAGCTGTGATCTTCTGCGCCTGTGATCAGTTGCGCATCATTTGTCTTCCAGCTTCATGAAAAAGAAGGAGGAGTTGCTTGTTGATGATTGTCCCAAAGAATAGTAAAAGTTTTGAGTAAAATTTGGTCCCATGGCCATGGAAATTGCACAGAGCAAGAGATTATTGAGGAAAAATATTTGGATTAACATCTCTAATCATGATTAGTGAATTTCTCCCAATTTTGGTTCTCCCATTCAAATTTAGAGTAGCCACCTCAGATTTTGTCTCGAGACACTGACCCATAGCCCCCGCCCCCAAAAGCTTAGAATAACCAAAAATCAAAGAAATTTTCATCATCCCACAATCACCATATCCATTTCTTGATCAAGAAATCAAGAAAATCAAGAGAGTTCAATAAAAACCAAGAAAATGTAAGAAATTTAAAAAAAATCAAAAAAAAAAAGATAAAGACATGGCTTTGATATCAATGAAAGAGAGAGGCACCCTGAATTTAGCATAATTAGCTTAGAATTAAGGAAAGCATAAAAGATTAGCATAAGATTAGAACAAGAAGAGAAACCAAAGAACTTGTGTAATCTTGATTATCAAAAGATTCATATTTCATTGGCCCATATTCACTTATATACTAGGCCACCCTTTCACACTACACTTATTCATGTCTATGGGCATGCCCCCAACCCTAGTCCTAGCCCTTGGCCCCTTTCACATCGCCTTTATCCCTTGGCCTTGGGCCCAAATCGACTTGAGTCCCTTTTAACTTTGTTAAAATGATAAATACATCCATCCCCTAATCCTAATGCAATAATGGTTAATCCTTTTTTTATCCCAGCTTAACCAAATATTTTTTTTTGCAATATCTTCATTTTCTAAGTACTTCTCTCTCCCACTAACAATCCCCTAAAGTGATTCCTTTACAAGAACTTGACTTTGACTTGCCAAGTATAAAAACCTTTAGTGCACTTTTCAAACACAAATGGGGTTGCCATTGTATACAAATGAGGTGAATGAGAAGGTCTTTTGACTTGAGTATATCTCAAGGCCAGGTTTTGATAGCTTGGGTTTCCTTGAGACTTTAGGAACTTAAAGATGGAAATCACCGCTGGGTCAGGGGGACGTGGTCGTAGGCGGATGAATTCCCGAGGAAGCGCCTGACCATGGATTCTTGAGTACATGGATATGTTGTGTTGACAGGGGCGGTGTGAACCATGTGAAGTTGAATTGCAACTTCGGGTTCTGCTGTTGTTCTTCATGGAACGTCTTCCAGGCCCACTGTCTTCGAATGGGAAGGTAATCAGGGCTGAACCTTAGTGCGCGAGGTGCGTTACAATAGACCTCCCAACCATATGAAGGGTTTGCTAAGGAAGGACCATCCGCCAGGCCGGCTGCTCACCCATGAGATTGAATGTGATGGGATGAGCAGTGGCGGCGGGTGGCCGGTGGTATTCACCGTCGTGGGTTTGGGATGGGTGGTCATGCCGCTAGGTTGTGTGCTTGGCGTCGAGGTACGGGTGAAGGAAATATACGTCGAAGGTGATCAGTGACGTGGGTGATGGGGGGTGATTTTGGAGTTGACAATTGATTAGGATGATGACGGCCAGCTCAAACTCCATGCGGTCCAGAGGATCACACCAATTCAAAGGCCAGAGGATCACACCAATTCAAAGGGTTTGGCAGAGGGTCTACTTCCTCGTGCTAGAATGGTGATAGTGGCAGAATCTCCCCTTCTTCGAGTGGTGGGTTGTGGAGCCAGCGACGACGAGGGTGGAGGGGGTGTTGATGATGAAGGGGGTGTGGTGAGGCTGACATCGAGAAAAGGTGGGGGTTTGGCAGATGTGGAGGGTATATCCTAGAATGCTTTGTATGTTCCTAAGTTTAAGGGATAGTGAAGGTGGCGAGGGGGGTGTGGGTGATGGGGGTGGAGTGGGAAAGTGAAGGGGGGGGAAGAAGGTGGGGCACAAAAAAGAGGAAGAGCAGAGGTACTTGAGGGGGGTGGTGGGGGTGGGAGTTGTGTGTGAGGAGGTGAAAACATGGAGCCTAATGGGGGAGGAGGGGGTGGTGGTGAAGAAGATCATGGGGGTGGAGGAGGCAAGCCACCTTGCTGCCCATCAGTGCCTTCGTCATTCTCGTCTGGGGGTAGGGCCAGTTTGCCAACAACAGCCTTAGGATCGTGTGAGTATAGAAAAAATCAATTGCGAGCAACGACAACCTCGGCTTCACTGTACTCATCAAAAGGCAATGTGTGTTGTCGAACTGGCATATGCCGGTGGCCTCCATGACTTTGATCTAGATGAAGCAACAGTGGTAGTGAATGATTAAGCTAGGTGCCGAGTAGGGTGGTAGAGGATCATTTAGGAGGGAGAGGTAAGCGTTGTGGGCGACCTACCTACCAGCTATCCAGAGGTTCTACAATGCCTGGCTAGAGATGAGGGGGAAATATGGGTAGGGGCGGCATATGCCATCCGGTAAGGATAAATGAATGAGATCAGTAGATTGGTGGGCTGTGGGGTAGCAGGAAAGCCATAGCAAAGTAGTAAACTCCAAACTGTAATTCATCCCTTGTTGGCATTGTATCAAAATTCTCATAGTCCTCTTCATCACCCTTCTCATCAAATTCATCCACAAGGTCACATGCATTAATACTCTCACCGGTGGTGCCAAGTTGGAACTTTTCTTCACTTTCATAGATCCGATCTCCATTGCCGCGCTGACCAAAAACTCATTGTCATACATGCCCTCATAAAAAGAATCATGACTACGATGAATATCGTAGTCATAGGTATCACGGTCATCATAGGCATATGCATTGCACCAGAATTCACACCATCCCAATATCCTTGAGAATCATAAGCATACACTACCTCTTCCGCATCACACCCCCTATGTATATGTGGGATCTTCAAAGCTATGACTCCCCTCATTGAAGGTATAATCTTCAACGTAACCTTCTTCTTCATAGATGTGAATGCCATTGTTGGTGTCCATGCTATAGCCATTGTCGGTGTGTCAGTACTATAGCCATCTTCCTCTCCGTAATCACTAGCAACCTCACTATCATGAGCATCCAAGTATTGCCCTGGTTTTTTGGTTGGATGGGTTCTCAAACTCCAAATTACCAGCATTTTAGCTCTATAGACAGAGGAAATGATGTGCAGAACCCCCATATATGATCACTTTGACCACGATCAATGCAAAAGTACTCTCTGTTTTGACTTCTTTGAAAAGTCAACCGGTGAGAATTGCCACTTTAACCAAGCAAACAGGGTCCAAATCTTGCAGTTTTTAGGTTGTCGGAATGAGGCAGCAAGAGCATACTATCCAGCCATGATGTCAAAATAGGTTTAGTCCAAAACCTAATTTTTGTAAAAACAGGGTATCTAGTGAAAAAATGGATGTAGCCCGATAGCTCGGGGTGTCCGAATGGTGAGGTCTAAGGCTAGATGGGAAGATTAGGGTGGTATGAGGAACCTGACCCTATTCTCACTTTGCCAGAATAAAGTGTTATTTTTTTTATTAGGTAGACTTTTTGTCTTGTGGATAGACTTGCCAATTGGAGAAGTAAAAGGAGTCCGAATCAAGCACTTGAGGGCTCCAAACGTAGCCCTTGGAGAGTAGAATGAGACTAAGCAAAAACTTTGGAAGCAGTCCTAACCCTCTTGGAATTAGGATTTAGTGCCACAACAGAAAACTATCAAACTTCTCTCCAATTACAATCCGCACGTCCCTTTTGCATTGGCAATGTCTTGGACCTTATTCGAAGGCATGAATCACAACAATTTGTAACTTGGCATCCACATGTAACCTCAAGTGCCTTGCATAAGTGCCCTTTGCAAAAAATTTAGTAGCACCTCATTTGTTTTTGCAATCAAATCTCAATATCAAATCAATTGAAATCAATTGCAATACTAAATTCCACGCTTGCCAAATCCTTGCCCAATAAAATACATCCACAATAGGCACTAGGAAGTTGATGTGGAGCATTGAAGCTTGCCAATCTTCCGACCAAAGCTCTTCCCACCCTCGTATCTAGATCAAAACTAGGCACACGTTGGGGCCATTTCTTAACCACCGGTACTTAATCCTCCACCTTACCATTTTTCCAAGGCACTCACGGCAAGGCGAATTCAAGACATACTTCCCCTGGCTTCTCCTCCATATGCCAAGGTACCCTCACACATCCGCAAAATAGGCACTAGGAAGTTGGTGTAGAGTGTTGAAGCTTGCCGATCTCCCGGCGCCAAGCTCTTCCCACCCTCATATCTAGGTTGAAACTAGGCACAAGTTGGGGCCATTTCTTCACCACCACCGGTACCTAATCCTCTACCTTACCACTTTTCCAAGGTACTCACGGGGTGGCAAGGCGGATTCAAGACATACTCCCCCGGCCATATGCCAAGGTACCCTCACACATCCACAATAGGCACTAGGAAGTTGGTGTAGAGCATTGAAGCTTGTCGATCTCCCAGCACCAAGCTCTTCCCACCCTCATATCTAGGTCAAAACTAGGCACAAGTTGGGTTTGAGACTTACTTTAGATCAACAGCAATCTTAGATATGGATTCGCTGGTCCACGATGTGCACTACTGAGGTAATAAGAAGTTCGTGTAGACTCAATCTGTGTGCTACTACATTACATTGTGCATTACAGCCCTTCACATCAAAGGATCACTCTCACTCTGCAGCCAACAAGCATTGGAAGAGTTGAAAGTGAAGCCAAGCTAGCAAGAGAGGGGGAGGCAAAGGCAACAATAGGCTGCTTATCTGTAGCAAAAATGTGAATGGGCAAGAGTAGTCTTAGTTTCACATATTCAAGCCTATGTTTGTATGCATTGATATGGTGGGAGAGTGGAGGTAGATCAGAAAACTGGTTATTGCTTTCGTAGGCATTGTTTGTGGTGGCTATTGGAAGACTCCATATCCATCTACAGATAGCTTTGGTGCCCGTCTTGCTGCTGTCCGTGCTTAGCAAACCAGCCAAAATGAGTGCCCTTCTCATCACTACTCAGTCCTCCAGGAAGCCGTGCCAAAAGTCTTCTACCATGCATATGCCTATGGGTATCCACCAGGAGGGTGGTCTGTCGTCGCCAAAGAAGGTCTTCACTGTTGAATCGAACGTAAATTGGATGTTGATCGCCACGATCAGATACATAGAGATGCCACGATCACTGCAAATCGTCTTGAATCACCATGTAATCGGCCTCCACAAGCTTACTTAGGCTTTGGGTGCGCTTATTTATGACGTTGAAATTGCATGTGAGCTGCGATCTTCTGCGCCTGTGATCAGTTGCGCATCATTTGTCTTCCAGCTTCATGAAATAGAAGGAGGAGTTGCTTGTTGATGATTGTCCCAAAGAATAGCAAAAGATTTGAGTAAAATTTGGTCCCATGGCCATGGAAATTGCACAGAGCAAGAGATTATTGAGGAAAAATATTTGGATTAACATCTCTAATCATGATTAGTGAATTTCTCCCAATTTTGGTTCTCCCATTCAAATTTAGAGTAGCCACCTCAGATTTTGTCTCGAGACACTGACCCATAGCCCCCCCCCCCCCCCCCCCCCCCCCCCCCCCGAAAAGCTTAGAACAACCAAAAATCAAAGAAATTTTCATCATCCCACAATCACCATATTTATTTCTTGATCAAGAAATCAAGAAAGTTTAATAAAAACCAAGAAAATGTAAGAAATTTTAAAAAAAATCAAAAATTTAGATAAAGACGTGGCTTTGATATCAATGAAAGAGAGAGGCACCTTGAATTTAGCATAATTAGCTTAGAATTGAGGAAAGCATAAAAGATTAGCGTAAGATTAGAACAAAAAGAGAAACCAAAGAACTTGTGTAATCTTGATTATCAAAAGATTCATATTACATTGGCCCATATTCACTTATATACTAGGCCACCCTTTCACACTACACTTATTCATGTCTATGGGCATGCCCCCAACCCTAGTCCTAGCCCTTGGCCCCTTTCACATCGCCTTTATCCCTTGGCCTTGGGCCCAAATCGACTTGAGTCCCTTTTAACTTTGTTAAAATGATAAATACATCCATCCCCTAATCCTAATGCAATAATGGTTAATCCTTTTTTTATCCTAGCTTAACCAAATATTTTTTTTGCAATATCTTCATTTTCTAAGTACTTCTCTCGCCCACTAACAATCCCCTAAAGTGATTCCTTTACAAGAACTTGACTTTGACTTGCCAAGTATAAAAACCTTTCGTGCACTTTTCAAACACAAATGGGGTTGCCATTGTATACAAATGAGTGAATGAGAAGGTCTTTTGACTTGAGTATATCTCAAGGCCAGGTTTTGATAGCTTGGGTTTCCTTGAGACTTTAGAACTTAAAGATGGCAATCACCACTGGGTCAGGGGGACGTGGTCGTAGGCGGATGAATTCGCGAGGAAGCGCCTGACCATGGATTCTTGAGTACATGGATATGTTGTGTTGACAGGGGCGGCGTGAACCATGTGAAGTTGAATTGCAACTTCGGGTTCTGCTGTTGTTCTTCATGGAACATCTTCCAGGCCCACTGTCTTCGAATGGGAAGGTAATCAGGGCTGAACCTTAGTGCGCGAGGTGCGTTACAATAGACCTCCCAACCATATGAAGGGTTTGCTAAGGAAGGACCATCCGCCAGGCCGGCTGCTCACCCATGAGATTGAATGTGATGGGATGAGCAGTGGCGGCGGGTGGCCGGTGGTATTCGCCGTCGTGGGTTTGGGATGGGCGGTCATGCCGCTAGGTTGTGTGCTTGGCGTTGAGGTACGGGTGAAGGAAATATATGTCGAAGGTGATCAGTGACGTGGGTGATGGGGGGTGATTTTGGAGTTGACAATTGATTAGGATGATGACGGCCAGCTCAAACTCCATGCGGTCCAGAGGATCACACCGATTCAAAGGGTTTGGCAGAGGGTCTACTTCCTCGTGCTAGAATGGTGATAGTGGCAGAATCTCCCCTTCTTCGAGTGGTGGGTTGTGGAGCCAGCGAGACGAGGGTGGAGGGGGTGTTGATGATGAAGGGGGTGTGGTGAGGCTGACATCGAGAAAAGGTGGGGGTTTGGCAGATGTGGAGGGTATATCCTAGAATGCTTTGTATGTTCCTAAGTTTAAGGGATAGTGAAGGTGGCGAGGGGGGTGTGGGTGATGGGGGTGGAGTGGAAAAGTGAAGGGGGGGAGAAGGTGGGGCACAAAAAAGAGGAAGAGCAGAGGTGCTTGAGGGGGGTGGTGGGGGTGGGAGTTGTGTGTGAGGAGGTGAAAACATGGAGCCTAATGGGGGAGGAGGGGGTGGTGGTGAAGAAGATCATGGGGGTGGAGGAGGCAAGCCACCCTGCTGCCCATCAGTGCCTTCGTCATTATCGTCTGGGGGTAGGGCCAGTTTGCCAACAACAGCCTTAGGATCGTGTGAGTATAGAAAAATTCAATTGCGAGCAACGACAACCTCGGCTTCACTGTACTCATCAAAAGGCAATGTGTGTGTTGTCGAACTGGCATATGCCGGTGGCCTCCATGACTTTGATCTAAATGAAGCAACAGTGGTAGTGAATGATTAAGCTAGGCGCCGAGTAGGGTGGTAGAGGATCATTTAGGAGGGAGAGGTAAGCGTCGTGGGCGACCTACCTACCAGCTATCCAGAGGTACTACAATGCCTAGCTAGAGATGAAGGGGAGATATGGGTAGGGGCGGCATATTGCATCTGGTAAGGATAAATCAATGAGATCAGTAGATTGGTGGGCTGTGGGGTAGCAGGAAAGCCATAGCAAAGTAGTAAACTCCAAACTGTGAGAGTGGCTTGAAGGGGGTGGAAGAGGAGTTCAAAGAGATTGTGAGGGTGTTGGAAGGTGAGAAGCCCCTGGAAGAAAAGATAGGAGATGATAATTAGGCTTTTTATGGGGAGCTTGGATAGAGCATATGTATATTGTGGGCGGGAGAGGGACTCTTCAATATATATATATCATGTTGGAGAAGGTTAAGGCGGATGGCTCGGAACTGTAGATCAAGAAGCCGATAAGGGGTTTGAGGGGGGAATGTTTTATGATCAACACTCCAAGATTTCAACTCTACACACTTTCTTGATAATAAAGATTTGCTACATTACTTCTAAGATGCTCCAAAGACTTGCACCTTTACAATTTCTTAATCTTTTGCCACCCATATTTGCACAAGACCAAAGATCTTTGACAAATCCCTCACTAAAACAAGAAATCGCTCATATATGATCACTTTGACCATGATCAATGCAAAAGTCAACCAGTGAGTAAATTGCCACTTTAACCAAGCAAACAGGGTCCAAATCTTACAGTTTTTAGGTTGTGGGAATGAGGCAACATACTATCCAGCCATGATGTCAAAATAGGTTTAGTCCAAAACCCTAACTTTTGTAGAGACAGGGTATCTAGTGAAAAAATGGATGTAGCCCGATAGCTCGGGTGTCCGAATGGTGAGTGGTGCATATGAGACAAGTGTGTTGGTGGGGATACCGATGCATAGGCATACCATACACATAAGTTCCACCTTGTTGCATTGAATATGGAGGTAAGTTTCCCTTTCCAAACATAGAACATTGATCCCAATCTCCTTGTTGCAAATGAGCTTGAGAGATAAATGTTGTGCCTGCATGAGTAGCGTTAACAAAGGGTTCATAGACTTGTGGTTCTATCAACCATGTCTTGAAACCTTTGGTCCCTTCTAGCTAAAGAATTTTGCATAGAGATCGTCAAAATACTCAAGTTTCCACTATCATTAAGCATCGGCATTGCATTTCTCCTTGTTGGCATTGTATCCAAATTCTCATAGTCCTAGGACTTCATCATCATTCTCATCAAATTCATCCTTGTTGGCATTGTATCAAAATTCTCATAGTCCTCTTCATCACCCTTCTCATCAAATTCATCCACAAGGTCACATGCATTAATACTCTCACCGGTGGTGCCAAGTTGGAACTTTTCTTCACTTTCATAGATCCGATCTCCATTGCCGCATTGACCAAATCCTCATTGTCATACATGCCCTCATAAAAAGAATCATGACTACGATGAATATCGTAGTCATAGGCATCACGGTCATCATAGGCATATGCATTGCCACCAGAATTCACACCATCCCAATATCCTTGAGAATCATAAGCATGCACTACCTCTTCCGCATCACCCCCTATGTATACATGGGATCTTCAAAGCTATGACTCCCCTCATTGAAGTTATAATCTTCAAGGTAACCTTCTTCTTCATAGATGTGAATGCCATTGTTGGTGTCCATGCTATAGCCATTATCGGTGTGTCGGTATAACCATCTTCCTCTCCGTAATCACTAGCAACCTCACTATCATAAGCATCCAAGTATTACCCTGGTTTTTTGGTTGGATGGGTTCTCAAATTCCAAATTACGAGCATTTTAGCTCTATAGAGAGAGGAAATGATGTGTAGAACCCCCATATATGATCACTTTGACCACGATCAATGCAGAAGTACTCTCTGTTTTGACTTCTTTGAAAAGTCAATCGATGAGTAAATTGCCACTTCAAATCTTACAGTTTTTAGGTTGTCAGAATGAGGTAGCAAGAGCATACTATCCAGCCATGATGTCAAAATAGGTTTAGTCCAAAACTTAATTTTTGTAAAAACAGGGTATCTAGTGAAAAAATGGATGTAGCCCGATAGCTCGGGGTGCCCGAGTGGTGAGGTCTAAGGCTAGATGGGAAGATTAGGGTGGTATGGGGAACTTGACCCTATTCTCACTTTGCCAGAATAAAGTGTTATTTTTTCTATTAGGCAGACTTTTTGTCTTGTGGATAGACTTGCCAATTGGAGAAGTAAAAGGAGTCCGAATCGAGCACTTGAGGGCTCCAAACGTAGCCCTTGGAGAGTAAAATGAGACTAAGCAAAAACTTTGGAAGCAGTCCTAACCCTCTTGGAATTAGGATTTAGTGCCACAACAGAAAGCTATCAAACTTCTCTCCAATTACAATTCGCACTTCCCTTTTGCATTGGCAATGTCTTGGACCTTATTCGAAGGCATGAATCACAACAATTTGTAACTTGGCATCCACATGTAACCTCAAGTGCCTTGCATAAGTGCCCTTTGCAAAAAATTTAGTAGCACCTCATTTGTTTTTGCAATCAAATCTCAATATCAAATCAATTGAAATCAATTGCAATACTAAATTCCACGCTTGCCAAATCCTTGCCCAATAAAATACATCCACAATAGGCACTAGGAAGTTGATGTGGAGCATTGAAGTTTGCCAATCTTCCGACCAAAGCTCTTCCCACCCTCGTATCTAGATCAAAACTAGGCACACGTTGGGGCCATTTCTTAACCACCGGTACTTAATCCTCCACCTTACCATTTTTCCAAGGCACTCACGGCAAGGCGAATTCAAGACATACTTCCCCTGGCTTCTCCTCCATATGCCAAGGTACCCTCACACATCCGCAATAGGCACTAGGAAGTTGGTGTAGAGTGTTGAAGCTTGCCGATCTCCCAGCGCCAAGCTCTTCCCACCCTCATATCTAGGTTGAAACTAGGCACAAGTTGGGGCCATTTCTTCACCACCACCGGTACCTAATCCTCTACCTTACCACTTTTCCAAGGTACTCACGGGGTGGCAAGGCGGATTCAAGACATACTCCCCCGGCCATATGCCAAGGTACCCTCACACATCCACAATAGGCACTAGGAAGTTGGTGTAGAGCATTGAAGCTTGTCGATCTCCCAGCACCAAGCTCTTCCCACCCTCATATCTAGGTCAAAACTAGGCACAAGTTGGGTTTGAGACTTACTTTAGATCAACAGCAATCTTAGATATGGATTCGTTGGTCCACGATGTGCACTACTGAGGTAATAAGAAGTTTGTGTAGACTCGATCTGTGTGCTACTACATTACATTGTGCATTACAGCCCTTCACATCAAAGGATCACTCTCACTCTGCAGCCAACAAGCATTGGAAGAGTTGAAAGTGAAGCCAAGCTAGCAAGAGAGGGGGAGGCGAAGGCAACAATAGGCTGCTTATCTGTAGCAAAAATGTGAATGGGCAAGAGTAGTCTTAGTTTCACATATTCAAGCCTATGTTTGTATGCATTGATATGGTGGGAGAGTGGAGGTAGATCAGAAAACTGGTTATTGCTTTCGTAGGCATTGTTTGTGGTGCCTGTTGGAAGACTCCATATCCATCTACAGATAGCAAAAATGTGAATGGGCAAGAGTAGTCTTAGTTTCACATATTCAAGCCTATGTTTGTATGCATTGATATGGTGGGAGAGTGGAGGTAGATCAGAAAACTGGTTATTGCTTTCGTAGGCATTGTTTGTGGTGGCTGTTGGAAGACTCCATATCCATCTACAGATAGCTTTGGTGCCCGTCTTGCTGCTGTCCGTGCTTAGCAAACCAGCCAAAATGAGAGTGCCCTTCTCATCACTACTCAGTCCTCCAGGAAGCCGTGCCAAAAGTCTTCTACCATGCATATGCCTATGGTTATCCACCAGGAGGGTGGTCTGTCGTCGCCAAAGAAGGTCTTCACTGTTGAATCGAACGTAAATTGGATGTTGATCGCCACGATCAGATACATAGAGATGCCACGATCACTGCAAATCGTCTTGAATCACCATGTAATCGGCCTCCACAAGCTTACTTAGGCTTTGGGTGCGCTTATTTATGACGTTGAAATTGCATGTGAGCTGCGATCTTCTGCGCCTGTGATCAGTTGCGCATCATTTGTCTTCCAGCTTCATGAAAAAGAAGGAGGAGTTGCTTGTTGATGATTGTCCCAAAGAATAGCAAAAGATTTGAGTAAAATTTGGTCCCATGGCCATGGAAATTGCACAGAGCAAGAGATTATTGAGGAAACATATTTGGATTAACATCTCTAATCATGATTAGTGAATTTCTCCCAATTTTGGTTCTCCCATTCAAATTTAAAGTAGCCACCTTAGATTTTGTCTCGAGACACTGACCCATAGCCCCCCCCCCCCCAAAAGCTTAGAACAACTAAAAATCAAGAAATTTTCATCATCCCACAATCACCATATCCATTTCTTGATCAAGAAATCAAGAAAATCAAGAAAGTTCAATAAAAACCAAGAAAATGTAAGAAATTTAAAAAAAAAATCAAAAAAATTAGATAAAGACATGGCTTTGATATCAATGAAAGAGAGAGGCACCCTGAATTTAGCATAATTAGCTTAGAATTAAGGAAAGCATAAAAGATTAGCATAAGATTAGAACAAGAAGAGAAACCAAAGAACTTGTGTAATCTTGATTATCAAAAGATTCATATTACATTGGCCCATATTCACTTATATACTAGGCCACCCTTTCACACTACACTTATTCATGTCTATGGGCATGCCCCCAACCCTAGTCCTAGCCCTTGGCCCCTTTCACATCGCCTTTATCCCTTGGCCTTGGGCCCAAATCGACTTGAGTCCCTTTTAACTTTGTTAAAATGATAAATACATCCATCCCCTAATCCTAATGCAATAATGGTTAATCCTTTTTTTATCCCAGCTTAACCAAATATTTTTTTTACAATATCTTCATTTTCTAAGTACTTCTCTCTCCCACTAACAATCCCCTAAAGTGATTCCTTTACAAGAACTTGACTTTGACTTGCCAAGTATAAAAACCTTTAGTGCACTTTTCAAACACAAATGGGGTTGCCATTGTATACAAATGAGGTGAATGAGAAAGTCTTTTGACTTGAGTATATCTCAAGGCCAGGTTTTGATAGCTTGGGTTTCCTTGAGACTTTAGAACTTAAAGATGGAAATCACCGCTGGGTCAGGGGGACGTGGTCGTAGGCGGATGAATTCACGAGGAAGCGCCTGACCATGGATTCTTGAGTACATGGGTATGTTGTGTTGACAGGGGCGGCGTAAACCATGTGAAGTTGAATTGCAACTTCGGGTTCTGCTGTTGTTCTTCATGGAACGTCTTCCAGGCCCACTGTCTTCGAATGGGAAGGTAATCAGGGCTGAACCTTAGTGCGCGAGGTGCGTTACAATAGACCTCCCAACCATATGAAGGGTTTGCTAAGGAAGGACCATCCGCCAGGCCGGCTGCTCACCCATGAGATTGAATGTGATGGGATGAGCAGTGGCGGCGGGTGGCCGGTGGTATTCACCGTCGTGGGTTTGGGATGGGTGGTCATGCCGCTAGGTTGTGTGTTTGGCGTCGAGGTACGGGTGAAGGAAATATACGTCGAAGGTGATCAGTGACGTGGGTGATGGGGGGTGATTTTGGAGTTGACAATTGATTAGGATGATGACGGCCAGCTCAAACTCCATGCGGTCTAGAGGATCACACCAATTCAAAGGCCAGAGGATCACACCAATTCAAAGGGTTTGGCAGAGGGTCTACTTCCTCGTGCTAGAATGGTGATAGTGGCAGAATCTCCCCTTCTTCGAGTGGTGGGTTGTGGAGCCAGCGACGACGAGGGTGGAGGGGGTGTTGATGATGAAGGGGGTGTGGTGAGGCTAACATCGAGAAAAGGTGGGGGTTTGGCAGATGTGGAGGGTATATCCTAGAATGCTTTGTATATTCCTAAGTTTAAGGGATAGTGAAGGTGGCGAGGGGGGTGTGGGTGATGGGGGTGGAGTGGGAAAGTGAAGGGGGGGGAAGAAGGTGGGGCACAAAAAAGAGGAAGAGCAGAGGTACTTGAGGGGGGTGGTGGGGGTGGGAGTTGTGTGTGAGGAGGTGAAAACATGGAGCCTAATGGGGGAGGAGGGGGTGGTGGTGAAGAAGATCATGGGGGTGGAGGAGGCAAGCCACCCTGCTGCCCATAAGTGCCTTCGTCATTATCGTCTGGGGGTAGGGCCAATTTGCCAACAACAGCCTTAGGATCGTGTGAGTATAGAAAAAATCAATTGCGAGCAACGACAACCTCGGCTTCACTGTACTCATCAAAAGGCAATGTGTGTTGTCGAACTGGCATATGCCGGTGGCCTCCATGACTTTGATCTAGATGAAGCAACAGTGGTAGTGAATGATTAAGCTAGGTGCCGAGTAGGGTGGTAGAGGATCATTTAGGAGGGAGAGGTAAGCGTCGTGGGCGACCTACCTACCAGCTATCCAGAGGTTCTACAATGCCTGGCTAGAGATGAGGGGGAGATATGGGTAGGGGCGGCATATGCCATCTGGTAAGGATAAATGAATGAGATCAGTAGATTGGTGGGCTGTGGGGTAGCAGGAAAGCCATAGCAAAGTAGTAAACTCCAAACTGTGAGAGTGGCTTGAAGGGGGTGGAAGAGGAGTTCAAAGAGATTGTGAGGGTGTTGGAAGGTGAGAAGCCCCTGGAAGAAAAAATAGGAGATGATAGTTAGGCTATTTATGGGGAGCTTGGATAAAGCATATGTATATTGTGGGCGGGAGAGGGACTCTTCAATATATATATATATCATGTTGGAGAAGGTTAAGGCGGATGGCTCGGAACTGTAGATCAAGAAGCCGATAAGGGGTTTGAGGGGGGAATGTTTTATGATCAACACTCCAAGATTTCAACTCTACACACTTTCTTGATAATAAAGATTTGCTACATTACTTCTAAGATGCTCCAAAGACTTGCACCTTTACAATTTCTTAATCTTTTGCCACCCATATTTGCACAAGACCAAAGATCTTTGACAAATCCCTCACTAAAACAAGAAATCGCTCAAGATTTTCAAGATACATTGATCCTCCTTATCTTGGCTTCACTTGTAGTAGGTTCACCATCATCAAACATTGTGCGCATTTCCTTTCTCTAATCACTCCTATTGAAGAGAAGAGTGTTTGGCAATGTGGCTCATTGATAGACAAGGGTAAAGGGTATTTGATCGCACATATGTATTGAAGAAGAATCATACATAGGCCTTCTTGATCGATATCTATCAAATTGCTGTTAAGGCATACCAAATGCATTTTCCCTGCCTTGTTGCATCGGCATCCCCACCAACACACTTGTCTCATATGCAGCACTTTGATGCATAGGCATACCATACACATAAGTTCCACCTTGTTGCATTGAATATGGAGGTAAGTTCCCCTTTCCAAACATAGAACTTTGATCCCAATCTCCTTGTTGCAAATGAGCTTGAGAGATAAATGTTGTGCCTGCATGAGTAGCGTTAACAAAGGGTTCATAGACTTGTGGTTCTATCAACCATGTCTTGAAACCTTTGGTCCCTTCTAGCTAAAGAATTTTGTATAGAGATCGTCAAAATACTCAAGTTTCCACTATCATTAAGCATCGGCATTGCATTTCTCCTTGTTGGCATTGTATCCAAATTCTCATAGTCCTAGGACTTCATCATCATTCTCATCAAATTCATCCCTTGTTGGCATTGTATCAAAATTCTCATAGTCCTCTTCATCACCCTTCTCATCAAATTCATCCACAAGGTCACATACATTAATACTCTCACCGGTGGTGCCAAGTTGGAACTTTTCTTCACTTTCATAGATCCGATCTCCATTGCCGCATTGACCAAATCCTCATTGTCATACATGCCCTCATAAAAAGAATCATGACTACGATGAATATCGTAGTCATAGGCATCACGGTCATCATAGGCATATGCATTGCCACCAGAATTCACACCATCCCAATATCCTTGAGAATCCTAAGCATGCACTACCTCTTCCGCATCACCCCCTATGTATACGTGGGATCTTCAAAGCTATGACTCCCCTCATGGAAGTTATAATCTTCAAGGTAACCTTCTTCTTCATAGATGTGAATGCCATTGTTGGTGTCCATGCTATAGCCATTATCGGTGTGTCGGTATAACCATCTTCCTCTCCGTAATCACTAGCAACCTCACTATCATAAGCATCCAAGTATTACCCTGGTTTTTTGGTTGGATGGGTTCTCAAATTCCAAATTACGAGCATTTTAGCTCTATAGAGAGAGGAAATGACGTGTAGAACCCCCATATATGATCACTTTGACCACGATCAATGCAGAAGTACTCTCTGTTTTGACTTCTTTGAAAAGTCAATCGATGAGTAAATTGCCACTTTGACCAAGCAAACAGGGTCCAAATCTTGCAGTTTTTAGGTTGTCGGAATGAGGTAGCAAGAGCATACTATCCAGCCATGATGTCAAAATAGGTTTAGTCCAAAACCTAATTTTTGTAAAAACAGGGTATCTAGTGAAAAAATGGATGTAGCCCGATAGCTCGGGGTGCCCAAATGGTGAGGTCTAAGGCTAGATGGGAAGATTAGGGTGGTATGGGGAACCTGACCCTATTCTCACTTTGCCAGAATAAAGTGTTATTTTTTCTATTAGGCAGACTTTTTGTCTTGTGGATAGACTTGCCAATTGGAGAAGTAAAAGGAGTCCGAATCGAGCACTTGAGGGCTCCAAACGTAGCCCTTGGAGAGTAGAATGAGACTAAGCAAAAACTTTGGAAGCAGTCCTAACCCTCTTGGAATTAGGATTTAGTGCCACAACAGAAAACTATCAAACTTCTCTCCAATTACAATCCGCACGTCCCTTTTGCATTGGCAATGTCTTGGACCTTATTCGAAGGCATGAATCACAACAATTTGTAACTTGGCATCCACATGTAACCTCAAGTGCCTTGCATAAGTGCCCTTTGCAAAAAATTTAGTAGCACCTCATTTGTTTTTGCAATCAAATCTCAATATCAAATCAATTGAAATCAATTGCAATACTAAATTCCATGCTTGCCAAATCCTTGCCCAATAAAATACATCCACAATAGGCGCTAGGAAGTTGATGTGGAGCATTGAAGCTTGCCAATCTTCTGACCAAAGCTCTTTCCACCCTCGTATCTAGATCGAAACTAGGCACACATTGGGGACATTTCTTAACCACCGGTACTTAATCCTCCACCTTACCATTTTTCCAAGGCACTCACGGCAAGGCGAATTCAAGACATACTTCCCCCGGCTTCTCCTCCATATGCCAAGGTACCCTCACACATCCACAGTAGGCACTAGGAAGTTGGTGTAGAGTGTTGAAGCTTGCCGATCTCCTGGCGCCAAGCTCTTCCCACCCTCATATCTAGGTTGAAACTAGGCACAAGTTGGGGCCATTTCTTCACCACCACCGGTACCTAATCCTCTACCTTACCACTTTTCCAAGGTACTCACGGGGTGGCAAGGCGGATTCAAGACATACTCCCCCGGCCATATGCCAAGGTACCCTCACACATCCACAATAGGCACTAGGAAGTTGGTGTAGAGCATTGAAGCTTGTCGATCTCCCAGCACCAAGCTCTTCCCACCCTCATATCTAGGTCAAAACTAGGCACAAGTTGGGTTTGAGACTTACTTTAGATCAACAGCAATCTTAGATATGGATTCGTTGGTCCACGATGTGCACTACTGAGGTAATAAGAAGTTCGTGTAGACTCAATCTGTGTGCTACTACATTACATTGTGCATTACAGCCCTTCACATCAAAGGATCACTCTCACTCTGCAGCCAACAAGCATTGGAAGAGTTGAAATGAAGCCAAGCTAGCAAGAGAGGGGGAGGCGAAGGCAACAATAGGCTGCTTATCTGTAGCAAAAATGTGAATGGGCAAGAGTAGTCTTAGTTTCACATATTCAAGCCTATGTTTGTATGCATTGATATGGTGGGAGAGTGGAGGTAGATCAGAAAACTGGTTATTGCTTTCGTAGGCATTGTTTGTGGTGGCTGTTGGAAGACTCCATATCCATCTACAGATAGCTTTGGTGCCCGTCTTGCTGCTGTCCGTGCTTAGCAAACCAGCCAAAATGAGTGCCCTTCTCATCACTACTCAGTCCTCCAGGAAGCTGTGCCAAAAGTCTTCTACCATGCATATGCCTATGGTTATCCACCAGCAGGGTGGTCTGTCGTCGCCAAAGAAGGTCTTCACTGTTGAATCGAACGTAAATTGGATGTTGATCGCCACGATCAGATACATAGAGATGCCACGATCACTGCAAATCGTCTTGAATCACCATGCAATCGGCCTCCACAAGCTTACTTAGGCTTTGGGTGCGCTTATTTATGACGTTGAAATTGCATGTGAGCTGCGATCTTCTGCGCCTGTGATCAATTGCGCATCATTTGTCTTCCAGCTTCATGAAATAGAAGGAGGAGTTGCTTGTTGATGATTGTCCCAAAGAATAGCAAAAGATTTGAGTAAAATTTGGTCCCATGGCCATGGAAATTGCACAGAGCAAGAGATTATTGAGGAAAAATATTTGGATTAACATCTCTAATCATGATTAGTGAATTTCTCCCAATTTTGGTTGTCCCATTCAAATTTAGAGTAGCCACCTCAGATTTTGTCTCGAGACACTGACCCATAGCCCCCCCCCCCAAAAGCTTAGAACAACCAAAAATCAAAGAAATTTTCATCATCCCACAATCACCATATCCATTTCTTGATCAAGAAATCAAGAAAGTTCAATAAAAACCAAGAAAATGTAAGAAATTTTCAAAAAAAACAAAAAATTAGATAAAGACGTGGCTTTGATATCAATGAAAGAGAGAGGCACCCTGAATTTAGCATAATTAGCTTAGAATTGAGGAAAGCATAAAAGATTAGCGTAAGATTAGAACAAGAAGAGAAACCAAAGAACTTGTGTAATCTTGATTATCAAAAGATTCATATTACATTGGCCCATATTCACTTATATACTAGGCCACCCTTTCACACTACACTTATTCATGTCTATGGGCATGCCCCCAACCCTAGTCCTAGCCCTTGGCCCCTTTCGCATCGCCTTTATCCCTTGGCCTTGGGCCCAAATCGACTTGAGTCCCTTTTAACTTTGTTAAAATGATAAATACATCCATCCCCTAATCCTAATGCAATAATGGTTAATCCGTTTTTTATCCCAGCTTAACCAAGTAATTTTTTTGCAATATCTTCATTTTCTAAGTACTTCTCTCTCCCACTAACAATCCCCTAAAGTGATTCCTTTACAAGAACTTGACTTTGACTTGCCAAGTATAAAAACCTTTAGTGCACTTTTCAAACACAAATGGGGTTGCCATTGTATACAAATGAGTGAATGAGAAGGTCTTTTGACTTGAGTATATCTCAAGGCCAGGTTTTGATAGCTTGGGTTTCCTTGAGACTTTAGAACTTAAAGATGGCAATCACCACTGGGTTAGGGGGACGTGGTCGTAGGCGGATGAATTCGCGAGGAAGCGCCTGACCATGGATTCTTGAGTACATGGATATGTTGTGTTGACAGGGGCGGCGTGAACCATGTGAAGTTGAATTGCAACTTCGGGTTCTGCTGTTGTTCTTCATGGAACATCTTCCAGGCCCACTGTCTTCGAATGGGAAGGTAATCAGGGCTGAACCTTAGTGCGCGAGGTGCGTTACAATAGACCTCCCAACCATATGAAGGGTTTGCTAAGGAAGGACCATCCGCCAGGCCGGCTGCTCACCCATGAGATTGAATGTGATGGGATGAGCAGTGGCGGCGGGTGGCCGGTGGTATTCGCCGTCGTGGGTTTGGGATGGGCGGTCATGCCGCTAGGTTGTGTGCTTGGCGTCGAGGTACGGGTGAAGGAAATATATGTCGAAGGTGATCAGTGACGTGGGTGATGGGGGGTGATTTTGGAGTTGACAATTGATTAGGATGATGACGGCCAGCTCAAACTCCATGCGGTCCAGAGGATCACACCGATTCAAAGGGTTTGGCAGAGGGTCTACTTCCTCGTGCTAGAATGGTGATAGTGGCAGAATCTCCCCTTCTTCGAGTGGTGGGTTGTGGAGCCAGCGAGACGAGGGTGGAGGGGGTGTTGATGATGAAGGGGGTGTGGTGAGGCTGACATCGAGAAAAGGTGGGGGTTTGGCAGATGTGGAGGGTATATCCTAGAATGCTTTGTATGTTCCTAAGTTTAAGGGATAGTGAAGGTGGCGAGGGGGGTGTGGGTGATGGGGGTGGAGTGGAAAAGTGAAGGGGGGGAGAAGGTGGGGCACAAAAAAGAGGAAGAGCAGAGGTGCTTGAGGGGGGTGGTGGGGGTGGGAGTTGTGTGTGAGGAGGTGAAAACATGGAGCCTAATGGGGGAGGAGGGGGTGGTGGTGAAGAAGATCATGGGGGTGGAGGAGGCAAGCCACCCTCCTGCCCATCAGTGCCTTCGTCATTATCGTCTGGGGGTAGGGCCAGTTTGCCAACAACAGCCTTAGGATCGTGTGAGTATAGAAAAATTCAATTGCGAGCAACGACAACCTCGGCTTCATTGTACTCATCAAAAGGCAATGTGTGTGTTGTCGAACTGGCATATGCCGGTGGCCTCCATGACTTTGATCTAGATGAAGCAACAGTGGTAGTGAATGATTAAGCTAGGCGCCGAGTAGGGTGGTAGAGGATCATTTAGGAGGGAGAGGTAAGCGTCGTGGGCGACCTACCTACCAGCTATCCAGAGGTACTACAATGCCTAGCTAGAGATGAGGGGGAGATATGGGTAGGGGCGGCATATTGCATCTGGTAAGGATAAATCAATGAGATCAGTAGATTGGTGGGCTGTGGGGTAGCAGGAAAGCCATAGCAAAGTAGTAAACTCCAAACTGTGAGAGTGGCTTGAAGGGGGTGGAAGAGGAGTTCAAAGAGATTGTGAGGGTGTTGGAAGGTGAGAAGCCCCGGGAAGAAAAGATAGGAGATGATAATTAGGCTATTTATGGGGAGCTTGGATAGAGCATATGTATATTGTGGGCGGGAGAGGGACTCTTCAATATATATATATCATGTTGGAGAAGGTTAAGGCGGATGGCTCGGAACTGTAGATCAAGAAGCCGATAAGGGGTTTGAGGGGGGAATGTTTTATGATCAACACTCCAAGATTTCAACTCTACACACTTTCTTGATAATAAAGATTTGCTACATTACTTCTAAGATGCTCCAAAGACTTGCACCTTTTTAATTTCTTAATCTTTTGCCACCCATATTTGCACAAGACCAAAGATCTTTGACAAATCCCTCACTAAAACAAGAAATCGCTCATATATGATCACTTTGACCATGATCAATGCAAAAGTCAACCGGTGAGTAAATTGCCACTTTAACCAAGCAAACAGGGTCCAAATCTTGCAGTTTTTAGGTTCTGGGAATGAGGCAACATACTATCCAGCCATGATGTCAAAATAGGTTTAGTCCAAAATCCTAACTTTTGTAGAGACAGGGTATCTAGTGAAAAAATGGATGTAGCCCGATAGCTCGGGTGTCCGAATGGTGAGTGGTGCATATGAGACAAGTGTGTTGGTGGGGATACCGATGCATAGGCATACCATACACATAAGTTCCACCTTGTTGCATTGAATATGGAGGTAAGTTTCCCTTTCCAAACATAGAACATTGATCCCAATCTCCTTGTTGCAAATGAGCTTGAGAGATAAATGTTGTGCCTGCGTGAGTAGCGTTAACAAAGGGTTCATAGACTTGTGGTTCTATCAACCATGTCTTGAAACCTTTGGTCCCTTCTAGCTAAAGAATTTTGCATAGAGATCGTCAAAATACTCAAGTTTCCACTATCATTAAGCATCGGCATTGCATTTCTCCTTGTTGGCATTGTATCCAAATTCTCATAGTCCTAGGACTTCATCATCATTCTCATCAAATTCATCCCTTGTTGGCATTGTATCAAAATTCTCATAGTCCTCTTCATCACCCTTCTCATCAAATTCATCCACAAGGTCACATGCATTAATACTCTCACCGGTGGTGCCAAGTTGGAACTTTTCTTCACTTTCATAGATCCGATCTCCATTGCCGCATTGACCAAATCCTCATTGTCATACATGCCCTCATAAAAAGAATCATGACTACGATGAATATCGTAGTCATAGGCATCACGGTCATCATAGGCATATGCATTGCCACCAGAATTCACACCATCCCAATATCCTTGAGAATCCTAAGCATGCACTACCTCTTCCGCATCACCCCCTATGTATACGTGGGATCTTCAAAGCTATGACTCCCCTCATTGAAGTTATAATCTTCAAGGTAACCTTCTTCTTCATAGATGTGAATGCCATTGTTGGTGTCCATGCTATAGCCATTATCGGTGTGTCGGTATAACCATCTTCCTCTCCGTAATCACTAGCAACCTCACTATCATAAGCATCCAAGTATTACCCTGGTTTTTTGGTTGGATGGGTTCTCAAATTCCAAATTACGAGCATTTTAGCTCTATAGAGAGAGGAAATGACGTGTAGAACCCCCATATATGATCACTTTGACCACGATCAATGCAGAAGTACTCTCTGTTTTGACTTCTTTGAAAAGTCAATCGATGAGTAAATTGCCACTTTGACCAAGCAAACAGGGTCCAAATCTTACAGTTTTTAGGTTGTCAGAATGAGGTAGCAAGAGCATACTATCCAGCCATGATGTCAAAATAGGTTTAGTCCAAAACCTAATTTTTGTAAAAACAGGGTATCTAGTGAAAAAATGGATGTAGCCCGATAGCTCGGGGTGCCCGAATGGTGAGGTCTAAGGCTAGATGGGAAAATTAGGGTGGTATGGGGAACTTGACCCTATTCTCACTTTGCCAGAATAAAGTGTTATTTTTTCTATTAGGCAGACTTTTTGTCTTGTGGATAGACTTGCCAATTGGAGAAGTAAAAGGAGTCCGAATCGAGCACTTGAGGGCTCCAAACGTAGCCCTTGGAGAGTAAAATGAGACTAAGCAAAAACTTTGGAAGCAGTCCTAACCCTCTTGGAATTAGGATTTAGTGCCACAACAGAAAGCTATCAAACTTCTCTCCAATTACAATCCGCACTTCCCTTTTGCATTGGCAATGTCTTGGACCTTATTCGAAGGCATGAATCACAACAATTTGTAACTTGGCATCCACATGTAACCTCAAGTGCCTTGCATAAGTGCCCTTTGCAAAAAATTTAGTAGCACCTCATTTGTTTTTGCAATCAAATCTCAATATCAAATCAATTGAAATCAATTGCAATACTAAATTCCACGCTTGCCAAATCCTTGCCCAATAAAATACATCCACAATAGGCACTAGGAAGTTGATGTGGAGCATTGAAGTTTGCCAATCTTCCGACCAAAGCTCTTCCCACCCTCGTATCTAGATCAAAACTAGGCACACGTTGGGGCCATTTCTTAACCACCGGTACTTAATCCTCCACCTTACCATTTTTCCAAGGCACTCACGGCAAGGCGAATTCAAGACATACTTCCCCGGGCTTCTCCTCCATATGCCAAGGTACCCTCACACATCCGCAATAGGCACTAGGAAGTTGGTGTAGAGTGTTGAAGCTTGCCGATCTCCCGGCGCCAAGCTCTTCCCACCCTCATATCTAGGTTGAAACTAGGCACAAGTTGGGGCCATTTCTTCACCACCACCGGTACCTAATCCTCTACCTTACCACTTTTCCAAGGTACTCACGGGGTGGCAAGGCGGATTCAAGACATACTCCCCCGGCCATATGCCAAGGTACCCTCACACATCCACAATAGGCACTAGGAAGTTGGTGTAGAGCATTGAAGCTTGTCGATCTCCCAGCACCAAGCTCTTCCCACCCTCATATCTAGGTCAAAACTAGGCACAAGTTGGGTTTGAGACTTACTTTAGATCAACAGCAATCTTAGATATGGATTCGTTGGTCCACGATGTGCACTACTGAGGTAATAAGAAGTTCGTGTAGACTCAATCTGTGTGCTACTACATTACATTGTGCATTACAGCCCTTCACATCAAAGGATCACTCTCACTCTACAGCCAACAAGCATTGGAAGAGTTGAAAGTGAAGCCAAGCTAGCAAGAGAGGGGGAGGCGAAGGCAACAATAGGCTGCTTATCTGTAGCAAAAATGTGAATGGGCAAGAGTAGTCTTAGTTTCACATATTCAAGCCTATGTTTGTATGCATTGATATGGTGGGAGAGTGGAGGTAGATCAGAAAACTGGTTATTGCTTTCGTAGGCATTGTTTGTGGTGGCTGTTGGAAGACTCCATATCCATCTACAGATAGCTTTGGTGCCCATCTTGCTGCTGTCTGTGCTTAGCAAACCAGCCAAAATGAGTGCCCTTCTCATCACTACTCAGTCCTCCAGGAAGCCGTGCCAAAAGTCTTCTACCATGCATATGCCTATGGGTATCCACCAGGAGGGTGGTCTGTCGTCGCCAAAGAAGGTCTTCACTGTTGAATCGAACGTAAATTGGATGTTGATCGCCACGATCAGATACATAGAGATGCCACGATCACTGCAAATCGTCTTGAATCACCATGTAATCGGCCTCCACAAGCTTACTTAGGCTTTGGGTGCGCTTATTTATGACGTTGAAATTGCATGTGAGCTGTGATCTTCTGCGCCTGTGATCAGTTGCGCATCATTTGTCTTCCAGCTTCATGAAAAAGAAGGAGGAGTTGCTTGTTGATGATTGTCCCAAAGAATAGTAAAAGTTTTGAGTAAAATTTGGTCCCATGGCCATGGAAATTGCACAGAGCAAGAGATTATTGAGGAAAAATATTTGGATTAACATCTCTAATCATGATTAGTGAATTTCTCCCAATTTTGGTTCTCCCATTCAAATTTAGAGTAGCCACCTCAGATTTTGTCTCGAGACACTGACCCATAGCCCCCGCCCCCAAAAGCTTAGAATAACCAAAAATCAAAGAAATTTTCATCATCCCACAATCACCATATCCATTTCTTGATCAAGAAATCAAGAAAATCAAGAGAGTTCAATAAAAACCAAGAAAATGTAAGAAATTTAAAAAAAATCAAAAAAAAAAAGATAAAGACATGGCTTTGATATCAATGAAAGAGAGAGGCACCCTGAATTTAGCATAATTAGCTTAGAATTAAGGAAAGCATAAAAGATTAGCATAAGATTAGAACAAGAAGAGAAACCAAAGAACTTGTGTAATCTTGATTATCAAAAGATTCATATTTCATTGGCCCATATTCACTTATATACTAGGCCACCCTTTCACACTACACTTATTCATGTCTATGGGCATGCCCCCAACCCTAGTCCTAGCCCTTGGCCCCTTTCACATCGCCTTTATCCCTTGGCCTTGGGCCCAAATCGACTTGAGTCCCTTTTAACTTTGTTAAAATGATAAATACATCCATCCCCTAATCCTAATGCAATAATGGTTAATCCTTTTTTTATCCCAGCTTAACCAAATATTTTTTTTTGCAATATCTTCATTTTCTAAGTACTTCTCTCTCCCACTAACAATCCCCTAAAGTGATTCCTTTACAAGAACTTGACTTTGACTTGCCAAGTATAAAAACCTTTAGTGCACTTTTCAAACACAAATGGGGTTGCCATTGTATACAAATGAGGTGAATGAGAAGGTCTTTTGACTTGAGTATATCTCAAGGCCAGGTTTTGATAGCTTGGGTTTCCTTGAGACTTTAGGAACTTAAAGATGGAAATCACCGCTGGGTCAGGGGGACGTGGTCGTAGGCGGATGAATTCCCGAGGAAGCGCCTGACCATGGATTCTTGAGTACATGGATATGTTGTGTTGACAGGGGCGGTGTGAACCATGTGAAGTTGAATTGCAACTTCGGGTTCTGCTGTTGTTCTTCATGGAACGTCTTCCAGGCCCACTGTCTTCGAATGGGAAGGTAATCAGGGCTGAACCTTAGTGCGCGAGGTGCGTTACAATAGACCTCCCAACCATATGAAGGGTTTGCTAAGGAAGGACCATCCGCCAGGCCGGCTGCTCACCCATGAGATTGAATGTGATGGGATGAGCAGTGGCGGCGGGTGGCCGGTGGTATTCACCGTCGTGGGTTTGGGATGGGTGGTCATGCCGCTAGGTTGTGTGCTTGGCGTCGAGGTACGGGTGAAGGAAATATACGTCGAAGGTGATCAGTGACGTGGGTGATGGGGGGTGATTTTGGAGTTGACAATTGATTAGGATGATGACGGCCAGCTCAAACTCCATGCGGTCCAGAGGATCACACCAATTCAAAGGCCAGAGGATCACACCAATTCAAAGGGTTTGGCAGAGGGTCTACTTCCTCGTGCTAGAATGGTGATAGTGGCAGAATCTCCCCTTCTTCGAGTGGTGGGTTGTGGAGCCAGCGACGACGAGGGTGGAGGGGGTGTTGATGATGAAGGGGGTGTGGTGAGGCTGACATCGAGAAAAGGTGGGGGTTTGGCAGATGTGGAGGGTATATCCTAGAATGCTTTGTATGTTCCTAAGTTTAAGGGATAGTGAAGGTGGCGAGGGGGGTGTGGGTGATGGGGGTGGAGTGGGAAAGTGAAGGGGGGGGAAGAAGGTGGGGCACAAAAAAGAGGAAGAGCAGAGGTACTTGAGGGGGGTGGTGGGGGTGGGAGTTGTGTGTGAGGAGGTGAAAACATGGAGCCTAATGGGGGAGGAGGGGGTGGTGGTGAAGAAGATCATGGGGGTGGAGGAGGCAAGCCACCTTGCTGCCCATCAGTGCCTTCGTCATTCTCGTCTGGGGGTAGGGCCAGTTTGCCAACAACAGCCTTAGGATCGTGTGAGTATAGAAAAAATCAATTGCGAGCAACGACAACCTCGGCTTCACTGTACTCATCAAAAGGCAATGTGTGTTGTCGAACTGGCATATGCCGGTGGCCTCCATGACTTTGATCTAGATGAAGCAACAGTGGTAGTGAATGATTAAGCTAGGTGCCGAGTAGGGTGGTAGAGGATCATTTAGGAGGGAGAGGTAAGCGTTGTGGGCGACCTACCTACCAGCTATCCAGAGGTTCTACAATGCCTGGCTAGAGATGAGGGGGAAATATGGGTAGGGGCGGCATATGCCATCCGGTAAGGATAAATGAATGAGATCAGTAGATTGGTGGGCTGTGGGGTAGCAGGAAAGCCATAGCAAAGTAGTAAACTCCAAACTGTAATTCATCCCTTGTTGGCATTGTATCAAAATTCTCATAGTCCTCTTCATCACCCTTCTCATCAAATTCATCCACAAGGTCACATGCATTAATACTCTCACCGGTGGTGCCAAGTTGGAACTTTTCTTCACTTTCATAGATCCGATCTCCATTGCCGCGCTGACCAAAAACTCATTGTCATACATGCCCTCATAAAAAGAATCATGACTACGATGAATATCGTAGTCATAGGTATCACGGTCATCATAGGCATATGCATTGCACCAGAATTCACACCATCCCAATATCCTTGAGAATCATAAGCATACACTACCTCTTCCGCATCACACTACCTCTTCCGCATCACCCCCTATGTATACGTGGGATCTTCAAAGCTATGACTCCCCTCATTGAAGTTATAAATCTTCAAGGTAACCTTCTTCTTCATAGATGTGAATGCCATTGTTGGTGTCCATGCTATAGCCATTATCGGTGTGTCGGTATAACCATCTTCCTCTCCGTAATCACTAGCAACCTCACTATCATAAGCATCCAAGTATTACCCTGGTTTTTTGGTTGGATGGGTTCTCAAATTCCAAATTACGAGCATTTTAGCTCTATAGAGAGAGAGGAAATGACGTGTAGAACCCCCATATATGATCACTTTGACCACGATCAATGCAGAAGTACTCTCTGTTTTGACTTCTTTGAAAAGTCAATCGATGAGTAAATTGCCACTTTGACCAAGCAAACAGGGTCCAAATCTTGCAGTTTTTAGGTTGTCGGAATGAGGTAGCAAGAGCATACTATCCAGCCATGATGTCAAAATAGGTTTAGTCCAAAACCTAATTTTTGTAAAAACAGGGTATCTAGTGAAAAAATGGATGTAGCCCGATAGCTCGGGGTGCCCGAATGGTGAGGTCTAAGGCTAGATGGGAAGATTAGGGTGGTATGGGGAACCTGACCCTATTCTCACTTTGCCAGAATAAAGTGTTATTTTTTTTATTAGGCAGACTTTTTGTCTTGTGGATAGACTTGCCAATTGGAGAAGTAAAAGGAGTCCGAATCGAGCACTTGAGGGCTCCAAACGTAGCCCTTGGAGAGTAGAATGAGACTAAGCAAAAACTTTGGAAGCAGTCCTACCCCTCTTGGAATTAGGATTTAGTGCCACAACAGAAAACTATCAAACTTCTCTCCAATTACAATCCGCACTTCCCTTTTGCATTGGCAATGTCTTGGACCTTATTCGAAGGCATGAATCACAACAATTTGTAACTTGGCATCCACATGTAACCTCAAGTGCCTTGCATAAGTGCCCTTTGCAAAAAATTTAGTAGCACCTCATTTGTTTTTGCAATCAAATCAATTGAAATCAATTGCAATACTAAATTCCATGCTTGCCAAATCCTTGCCCAATAAAATACATCCACAATAGGCGCTAGGAAGTTGATGTGGAGCATTGAAGCTTGCCAATCTTCTGACCAAAGCTCTTCCCACCCTCGTATCTAGATCGAAACTAGGCACATGTTGGGGACATTTCTTAACCACCGGTACTTAATCCTCCACCTTACCATTTTTCCAAGGCACTCACGGCAAGGCGAATTCAAGACATACTTCCCCCGGCTTCTCCTCCATATGCCAAGGTACCCTCACACATCCACAGTAGGCACTAGGAAGTTGGTGTAGAGTGTTGAAGCTTGCCGATCTCCCGGCGCCAAGCTCTTCCCACCCTCATATCTAGGTTGAAACTAGGCACAAGTTGGGGCCATTTCTTCACCACCACCGGTACCTAATCCTCTACCTTACCACTTTTCCAAGGTACTCACGGGGTGGCAAGGCGGATTCAAGACATACTCCCCCGGCTTCTCCTCCATATGCCAAGGTACCCTCACACATCCACAATAGGCACTAGGAAGTTGGTGCAGAGCATTGAAGCTTGTCGATCTCCCAGCACCAAGCTCTTCCCACCCTCATATCTAGGTCAAAACTAGGCACAAGTTGGGTTTGAGACTTACTTTAGATCAACAGCAATCTTAGATATGGATTCGTTGGTCCACGATGTGCACTACTGAGGTAATAAGAAGTTCGTGTAGACTCAATCTGTGTGCTACTACATTACATTGTGCATTACAGCCCTTCACATCAAAGGATCACTCTCACTCTGCAGCCAACAAGCATTGGAAGAGTTGAAAGTGAAGCCAAGCTAGCAAGAGAGGGGGAGGCGAAGGCAACAATAGGCTGCTTATCTGTAGCAAAAATGTGAATGGGCAAGAGTAGTCTTAGTTTCACATATTCAAGCCTATGTTTGTATGCATTGATATGGTGGGAGAGTGGAGGTAGATCAGAAAACTGGTTATTGCTTTCGTAGGCATTGTTTGTGGTGGCTGTTGGAAGACTCCATATCCATCTGCAGATAGCTTTGGTGCCCATCTTGCTGCTGTCCGTGCTTAGCAAACCAGCCAAAATGAGTGCCCTTCTCATCACTACTCAGTCCTCCAGGAAGCCGTGCCAAAAGTCTTCTACCATGCATATGCCTATGGTTATCCACCAGGAGGGTGGTCTGTCGTCGCCAAAGAAGGTCTTCACTGTTGAATCGAACGTAAATTGGATGTTGATCGCCATGATCAGATACATAGAGATGCCACGATCGCTGCAAATCATCTTGAATCACCATGTAATCGGCCTCCACAAGCTTACTTAGGCTTTGGGTGCGCTTATTTATGACGTTGAAATTGCATGTGAGCTGCGATCTTCTGCGCCTGTGATCAGTTGCGCATCATTTGTCTTCCAGCTTCATGAAATAGAAGGAGGAGTTGCTTGTTGATGATTGTCCCAAAGAATAGCAAAAGATTTGAGTAAAATTTGGTCCCATGGCCATGGAAATTGCACAGAGCAAGAGATTATTGAGGAAAAATATTTGGATTAACATCTCTAATCATGATTAGTGAATTTCTCCCAATTTTGGTTCTCCCATTCAAATTTAGAGTAGCCACCTCAGATTTTGTCTCGAGACACTGACCCATAGCCCCCCCCCCCCCCCAAAAGCTTAGAACAACCAAAAATCAAAGAAATTTTCATCATCCCACAATCACCATATCCATTTCTTGATCAAGAAATCAAGAAAGTTCAATAAAAACCAAGAAAATGTAAGAAATTTAAAAAAAATCAAAAAATTAGATAAAGACGTGGCTTTGATATCAATGAAAGAGAGAGGCACCCTGAATTTAGCATAATTAGCTTAGAATTGAGGAAAGCATAAAAGATTAGCGTAAGATTAGAACAAAAAGAGAAACCAAAGAACTTGTGTAATCTTGATTATCAAAAGATTCATATTACATTGGCCCATATTCACTTATATACTAGGCCACCCTTTCACACTACACTTATTCATGTCTATGGGCATGCCCCCAACCCTAGTCCTAGCCCTTGGCCCCTTTCACATCGCCTTTATCCCTTGGCCTCGACTTGAGTCCCTTTTAACTTTGTTAAAATGATAAATACATCCATCCCCTAATCCTAATGCAATAATGGTTAATCCTTTTTTTATCCCAGCTTAACCAAATAATTTTTTTGCAATATCTTCATTTTCTAAGTACTTCTCTCTCCCACTAACAATCCCCTAAAGTGATTCCTTTACAAGAACTTGACTTTGACTTGCCAAGTATAAAAACCTTTAGTGCACTTTTCAAACACAAATGGGGTTGCCATTGTATACAAATGAGTGAATGAGAAGGTCTTTTGACTTGAGTATATCTCACGGCCAGGTTTTGATAGCTTGGGTTTCCTTGAGACTTTAGAACTTAAAGATGGCAATCACCGCTGGGTCAGGGGGACGTGGTCGTAGGCGGATGAATTCGCGAGGAAGCGCCTGACCATGGATTCTTGAGTACATGGATATGTTGTGTTGACAGGGGCGGCGTGAACCATGTGAAGTTGAATTGCAACTTCGGGTTCTGCTGTTGTTCTTCATGGAACGTCTTCCAGGCCCACTGTCTTTGAATGGGAAGGTAATCAGGGCTGAACCTTAGTGCGCGAGGTGCGTTACAATAGACCTCCCAACCATATGAAGGGTTTGCTAAGGAAGGACCATCCGCCAGGCCGGCTGCTCACCCATGAGATTGAATGTGATGGGATGAGCAGTGGCGGCGGGTGGTCGGTGGTATTCGCCGTCGTGGGTTTGGGATGGGTGGTCATGCCGCTAGGTTGTGTGCTTGGCGTCGAGGTACGGGTGAAGGAAATATATGTCGAAGGTGATCAGTGACGTGGGTGATGGGGGGTGATTTTGGAGTTGACAATTGATTAGGATGATGACGGCCAGCTCAAACTCCATGCGGTCCAGAGGATCACACCAATTCAAAGGGTTTGGCAGAGGGTCTACTTCCTCGTGCTAGAATGGTGATAGTGGTAGAATCTCCCCTTCTTCGAGTGGTGGGTTGTGGAGCCAGCGACGAGGGTGGAGGGGGTGTTGATGATGAAGGGGGTGTGGTGAGGCTGACATCGAGAAAAGGTGGGGGTTTGGCAGATGTGGAGGGTATATCCTAGAATGCTTTGTATGTTCCTAAGTTTAAGGGATAGTGAAGGTGGCGAGGGGGGTGTGGGTGATGGGGGTGGAGTGGAAAAGTGAAGGGGGAGAGAAGGTGGGGCACAAAAAAGAGGAAGAGCAGAGGTGCTTGAGGGGGGTGGTGGGGGTGGGAGTTGTGTGTGAGGAGGTGAAAACATGGAGCCTAATGGGGGAGGAGGGGGTGGTGGTGAAGAAGATCATGGGGGTGGAGGAGGCAAGCCACCCTGCTGCCCATCAGTGCCTTCGTCATTATCGTCTGGGGGTAGGGCCAGTTTGCCAACAACAGCCTTAGGATCGTGTGAGTATAGAAAAATTCAATTGCGAGCAACGACAACCTCGGCTTCACTGTACTCATCAAAAGGCAATGTGTGTGTTGTCGAAGTGGCATATGCCGGTGGCCTCCATGACTTTGATCTAGATGAAGCAACAGTGGTAGTGAATGATTAAGCTAGGCGCCGAGTAGGGTGGTAGAGGATCATTTAGGAGGGAGAGGTAAGCGTCGTGGGCGACCTACCTACCAGCTATCCAGAGGTACTACAATGCCTGGCTAGAGATGAGGGGGAGATATGGGTAGGGGCGGCATATTGCATCTGGTAAGGATAAATCAATGAGATCAGTAGATTGGTGGGCTGTGGGGTAGCAGGAAAGCCATAGCAAAGTAGTAAACTCCAAACTGTGAGAGTGGCTTGAAGGGGGTGGAAGAGGAGTTCAAAGAGATTGTGAGGGTGTTGGAAGGTGAGAAGCCCCTGGAAGAAAAAATAGGAGATGATAGTTAGGCTATTTATGGGGAGCTTGGATAGAGCATATGTATATTGTGGGCGGGAGAGGGACTCTTCAATATATATATATCATGTTGGAGAAGGTTAAGGCGGATGGCTCGGAACTGTAGATCAAGAAGCCGATAAGGGGTTTGAGGGGGGAATGTTTTATGATCAACACTCCAAGATTTCAACTCTACACACTTTCTTGATAATAAAGATTTGCTACATTACTTCTAAGATGCTCCAAAGACTTGCACCTTTACAATTTCTTAATCTTTTGCCACCCATATTTGCACAAGACCAAAGATCTTTGACAAATCCCTCACTAAAACAAGAAATCGCTCATATATGATCACTTTGACCACGATCAATGCAAAAGTACTCTCTGTTTTGACTTCTTTGAAAAGTCAACCGGTGAGTAAATTGCCACTTTAACCAAGCAAACAGGGTCCAAATCTTGCAGTTTTTAGGTTGTGGGAATGAGGCAGCATACTATCCAGCCATGATGTCAAAATAGGTTTAGTCCAAAACCCTAACTTTTGTAGAGACAGGGTATCTAGTGAAAAAATGGATGTAGCCCGATAGCTCGGGTGTCCGAATGGTGAGTGGTGCATATGAGACAAGTGTGTTGGTGGGGATGCCGATGCATAGGCATACCATACACATAAGTTCCACCTTGTTGCATTGAATATGGAGGTAAGTTTCCCTTTCCAAACATAGAACATTGATCCCAATCTCCTTGTTGCAAATGAGCTTGAGAGATAAATGTTGTGCCTGCATGAGTAGCGTTAACAAAGGGTTCATAGACTTGTGGTTCTATCAACCATGTCTTGAAACCTTTGGTCCCTTCTAGCTAAAGAATTTTGCATAGAGATCGTCAAAATACTCAAGTTTCCACTATCATTAAGCATCGGCATTGCATTTCTCCTTGTTGGCATTGTATCCAAATTCTCATAGTCCTAGGACTTCATCATCATTCTCATCAAATTCATCCCTTGTTGGCATTGTATCAAAATTCTCGTAGTCCTCTTCATCACCCTTCTCATCAAATTCATCCACAAGGTCACATGCATTAATACTCTCACCGGTGGTGCCAAGTTGGAACTTTTCTTCACTTTCATAGATCCGATCTCCATTGCCGCATTGACCAAATCCTCATTGTCATACATGCCCTCATAAAAAGAATCATGACTACGATGAATATCGTAGTCATAGGCATCACGGTCATCATAGGCATATGCATTGCCACCAGAATTCACACCATCCCAATATCCTTGAGAATCATAAGCATGCACTACCTCTTCCGCATCACCCCCTATGTATACGTGGGATCTTCAAAGCTATGACTCCCCTCATTGAAGTTATAATCTTCAAGGTAACCTTCTTCTTCATAGATGTGAATGCCATTGTTGGTGTCCATGCTATAGCCATTATCGGTGTGTCGGTATAACCATCTTCCTCTCCGTAATCACTAGCAACCTCACTATCATAAGCATCCAAGTATTACCCTGGTTTTTTGGTTGGATGGGTTCTCAAATTCCAAATTACGAGCATTTTAGCTCTATAGAGAGAGAGAGGAAATGACGTGTAGAACCCCCATATATGATCACTTTGACCACGATCAATGCAGAAGTACTCTCTGTTTTGACTTCTTTGAAAAGTCAATCGATGAGTAAATTGCCACTTTGACCAAGCAAACAGGGTCCAAATCTTGCAGTTTTTAGGTTGTCGGAATGAGGTAGCAAGAGCATACTATCCAGCCATGATGTCAAAATAGGTTTAGTCCAAAACCTAATTTTTGTAAAAACAGGGTATCTAGTGAAAAAATGGATGTAGCCCGATAGCTCGGGGTGCCCGAATGGTGAGGTCTAAGGCTAGATGGGAAGATTAGGGTGGTATGGGGAACCTGACCCTATTCTCACTTTGCCAGAATAAAGTGTTATTTTTTTTATTAGGCAGACTTTTTGTCTTGTGGATAGACTTGCCAATTGGAGAAGTAAAAGGAGTCCGAATCGAGCACTTGAGGGCTCCAAACGTAGCCCTTGGAGAGTAGAATGAGACTAAGCAAAAACTTTGGAAGCAGTCCTACCCCTCTTGGAATTAGGATTTAGTGCCACAACAGAAAACTATCAAACTTCTCTCCAATTACAATCCGCACTTCCCTTTTGCATTGGCAATGTCTTGGACCTTATTCGAAGGCATGAATCACAACAATTTGTAACTTGGCATCCACATGTAACCTCAAGTGCCTTGCATAAGTGCCCTTTGCAAAAAATTTAGTAGCACCTCATTTGTTTTTGCAATCAAATCAATTGAAATCAATTGCAATACTAAATTCCATGCTTGCCAAATCCTTGCCCAATAAAATACATCCACAATAGGCGCTAGGAAGTTGATGTGGAGCATTGAAGCTTGCCAATCTTCTGACCAAAGCTCTTCCCACCCTCGTATCTAGATCGAAACTAGGCACATGTTGGGGACATTTCTTAACCACCGGTACTTAATCCTCCACCTTACCATTTTTCCAAGGCACTCACGGCAAGGCGAATTCAAGACATACTTCCCCCGGCTTCTCCTCCATATGCCAAGGTACCCTCACACATCCACAGTAGGCACTAGGAAGTTGGTGTAGAGTGTTGAAGCTTGCCGATCTCCCGGCGCCAAGCTCTTCCCACCCTCATATCTAGGTTGAAACTAGGCACAAGTTGGGGCCATTTCTTCACCACCACCGGTACCTAATCCTCTACCTTACCACTTTTCCAAGGTACTCACGGGGTGGCAAGGCGGATTCAAGACATACTCCCCCGGCTTCTCCTCCATATGCCAAGGTACCCTCACACATCCACAATAGGCACTAGGAAGTTGGTGCAGAGCATTGAAGCTTGTCGATCTCCCAGCACCAAGCTCTTCCCACCCTCATATCTAGGTCAAAACTAGGCACAAGTTGGGTTTGAGACTTACTTTAGATCAACAGCAATCTTAGATATGGATTCGTTGGTCCACGATGTGCACTACTGAGGTAATAAGAAGTTCGTGTAGACTCAATCTGTGTGCTACTACATTACATTGTGCATTACAGCCCTTCACATCAAAGGATCACTCTCACTCTGCAGCCAACAAGCATTGGAAGAGTTGAAAGTGAAGCCAAGCTAGCAAGAGAGGGGGAGGAGAAGGCAACAATAGGCTGCTTATCTGTAGCAAAAATGTGAATGGGCAAGAGTAGTCTTAGTTTCACATATTCAAGCCTATGTTTGTATGCATTGATATGGTGGGAGAGTGGAGGTAGATCAGAAAACTGGTTATTGCTTTCGTAGGCATTGTTTGTGGTGGCTGTTGGAAGACTCCATATCCATCTGCAGATAGCTTTGGTGCCCATCTTGCTGCTGTCCGTGCTTAGCAAACCAGCCAAAATGAGTGCCCTTCTCATCACTACTCAGTCCTCCAGGAAGCCGTGCCAAAAGTCTTCTACCATGCATATGCCTATGGTTATCCACCAGGAGGGTGGTCTGTCGTCGCCAAAGAAGGTCTTCACTGTTGAATCGAACGTAAATTGGATGTTGATCGCCATGATCAGATACATAGAGATGCCACGATCGCTGCAAATCATCTTGAATCACCATGTAATCGGCCTCCACAAGCTTACTTAGGCTTTGGGTGCGCTTATTTATGACGTTGAAATTGCATGTGAGCTGCGATCTTCTGCGCCTGTGATCAGTTGCGCATCATTTGTCTTCCAGCTTCATGAAATAGAAGGAGGAGTTGCTTGTTGATGATTGTCCCAAAGAATAGCAAAAGATTTGAGTAAAATTTGGTCCCATGGCCATGGAAATTGCACAGAGCAAGAGATTATTGAGGAAAAATATTTGGATTAACATCTCTAATCATGATTAGTGAATTTCTCCCAATTTTGGTTCTCCCATTCAAATTTAGAGTAGCCACCTCAGATTTTGTCTCGAGACACTGACCCATAGCCCCCCCCCCCCCAAAAGCTTAGAACAACCAAAAATCAAAGAAATTTTCATCATCCCACAATCACCATATCCATTTCTTGATCAAGAAATCAAGAAAGTTCAATAAAAACCAAGAAAATGTAAGAAATTTAAAAAAAATCAAAAAATTAGATAAAGACGTGGCTTTGATATCAATGAAAGAGAGAGGCACCCTGAATTTAGCATAATTAGCTTAGAATTGAGGAAAGCATAAAAGATTAGCGTAAGATTAGAACAAAAAGAGAAACCAAAGAACTTGTGTAATCTTGATTATCAAAAGATTCATATTACATTGGCCCATATTCACTTATATACTAGGCCACCCTTTCACACTACACTTATTCATGTCTATGGGCATGCCCCCAACCCTAGTCCTAGCCCTTGGCCCCTTTCACATCGCCTTTATCCCTTGGCCTCGACTTGAGTCCCTTTTAACTTTGTTAAAATGATAAATACATCCATCCCCTAATCCTAATGCAATAATGGTTAATCCTTTTTTTATCCCAGCTTAACCAAATAATTTTTTTGCAATATCTTCATTTTCTAAGTACTTCTCTCTCCCACTAACAATCCCCTAAAGTGATTCCTTTACAAGAACTTGACTTTGACTTGCCAAGTATAAAAACCTTTAGTGCACTTTTCAAACACAAATGGGGTTGCCATTGTATACAAATGAGTGAATGAGAAGGTCTTTTGACTTGAGTATATCTCACGGCCAGGTTTTGATAGCTTGGGTTTCCTTGAGACTTTAGAACTTAAAGATGGCAATCACCGCTGGGTCAGGGGGACGTGGTCGTAGGCGGATGAATTCGCGAGGAAGCGCCTGACCATGGATTCTTGAGTACATGGATATGTTGTGTTGTGACAGGGGCGGCGTTAACCATGTGAAGTTGAATTGCAACTTCGGGTTCTGCTGTTGTTCTTCATGGAACGTCTTCCAGGCCCACTGTCTTTGAATGGGAAGGTAATCAGGGCTGAACCTTAGTGCGCGAGGTGCGTTACAATAGACCTCCCAACCATATGAAGGGTTTGCTAAGGAAGGACCATCCGCCAGGCCGGCTGCTCACCCATGAGATTGAATGTGATGGGATGAGCAGTGGCGGCGGGTGGTCGGTGGTATTCGCCGTCGTGGGTTTGGGATGGGTGGTCATGCCGCTAGGTTGTGTGCTTGGCGTCGAGGTACGGGTGGAGGAAATATATGTCGAAGGTGATCAGTGACGTGGGTGATGGGGGGTGATTTTGGAGTTGACAATTGATTAGGATGATGACGGCCAGCTCAAACTCCATGCGGTCCAGAGGATCACACCAATTCAAAGGGTTTGGCAGAGGGTCTACTTCCTCGTGCTAGAATGGTGATAGTGGTAGAATCTCCCCTTCTTCGAGTGGTGGGTTGTGGAGCCAGCGACGAGGGTGGAGGGGGTGTTGATGATGAAGGGGGTGTGGTGAGGCTGACATCGAGAAAAGGTGGGGGTTTGGCAGATGTGGAGGGTATATCCTAGAATGCTTTGTATGTTCCTAAGTTTAAGGGATAGTGAAGGTGGCGAGGGGGGTGTGGGTGATGGGGGTGGAGTGGAAAAGTGAAGGGGGGGAGAAGGTGGGGCACAAAAAAGAGGAAGAGCAGAGGTGCTTGAGGGGGGTGGTGGGGGTGGGAGTTGTGTGTGAGGAGGTGAAAACATGGAGCCTAATGGGGGAGGAGGGGGTGGTGGTGAAGAAGATCATGGGGGTGGAGGAGGCAAGCCACCCTGCTGCCCATCAGTGCCTTCGTCATTATCGTCTGGGGGTAGGGCCAGTTTGCCAACAACAGCCTTAGGATCGTGTGAGTATAGAAAAATTCAATTGCGAGCAACGACAACCTCGGCTTCACTGTACTCATCAAAAGGCAATGTGTGTGTTGTCGAAGTGGCATATGCCGGTGGCCTCCATGACTTTGATCTAGATGAAGCAACACTGGTAGTGAATGATTAAGCTAGGCGCCGAGTAGGGTGGTAGAGGATCATTTAGGAGGGAGAGGTAAGCGTCGTGGGCGGGTTGTCGGAATGAGGTAGCAAGAGCATACTATCCAGCCATGATGTCAAAATAGGTTTAGTCCAAAACCTAATTTTTGTAAAAACAGGGTATCTAGTGAAAAAATGGATGTAGCCCGATAGCTCGGGGTGCCCGAATGGTGAGGTCTAAGGCTAGATGGGAAGATTAGGGTGGTATGGGGAACCTGACCCTATTCTCACTTTGCCAGAATAAAGTGTTATTTTTTTTATTAGGCAGACTTTTTGTCTTGTGGATAGACTTGCCAATTGGAGAAGTAAAAGGAGTCCGAATCGAGCACTTGAGGGCTCCAAACGTAGCCCTTGGAGAGTAGAATGAGACTAAGCAAAAACTTTGGAAGCAGTCCTAACCCTCTTGGAATTAGGATTTAGTGCCACGACAGAAAACTATCAAACTTCTCTCCAATTACAATCCGCACTTCCCTTTTGCATTGGCAATGTCTTGGACCTTATTCGAAGGCATGAATCACAACAATTTGTAACTTGGCATCCACATGTAACCTCAAGTGCCTTGCATAAGTGCCCTTTGCAAAAAATTTAGTAGCACCTCATTTGTTTTTGCAATCAAATCAATTGAAATCAATTGCAATACTAAATTCCATGCTTGCCAAATCCTTGCCCAATAAAATACATCCACAATAGGCGCTAGGAAGTTGATGTGGAGCATTGAAGCTTGCCAATCTTCTGACCAAAGCTCTTCCCACCCTCGTATCTAGATCGAAACTAGGCACATGTTGGGGACATTTCTTAACCACCGGTACTTAATCCTCCACCTTACCATTTTTCCAAGGCACTCACGACAAGGCGAATTCAAGACATACTTCCCCCGGCTTCTCCTCCATATGCCAAGGTACCCTCACACATCCACAGTAGGCACTAGGAAGTTGGTGTAGAGTGTTGAAGCTTGCCGATCTCCCGGCGCCAAGCTCTTCCCACCCTCATATCTAGGTTGAAACTAGGCACAAGTTGGGGCCATTTCTTCACCACCACCGGTACCTAATCCTCTACCTTACCACTTTTCCAAGGTACTCACGGGGTGGCAAGGCGGATTCAAGACATACTCCCCCGGCTTCTCCTCCATATGCCAAGGTACCCTCACACATCCACAATAGGCACTAGGAAGTTGGTGCAGAGCATTGAAGCTTGTCGATCTCCCAGCACCAAGCTCTTCCCACCCTCATATCTAGGTCAAAACTAGGCACAAGTTGGGTTTGAGACTTACTTTAGATCAACAGCAATCTTAGATATGGATTCGTTGGTCCACGATGTGCACTACTGAGGTAATAAGAAGTTCGTGTAGACTCAATCTGTGTGCTACTACATTACATTGTGCATTACAGCCCTTCACATCAAAGGATCACTCTCACTCTGCAGCCAACAAGCATTGGAAGAGTTGAAAGTGAAGCCAAGCTAGCAAGAGAGGGGGAGGCGAAGGCAACAATAGGCTGCTTATCTGTAGCAAAAATGTGAATGGGCAAGAGTAGTCTTAGTTTCACATATTCAAGCCTATGTTTGTATGCATTGATATGGTGGGAGAGTGGAGGTAGATCAGAAAACTGGTTATTGCTTTCGTAGGCATTGTTTGTGGTGGTTGTTGGAAGACTCCATATCCATCTGCAGATAGCTTTGGTGCCCATCTTGCTGCTGTCCGTGCTTAGCAAACTAGCCAAAATGAGTGCCCTTCTCATCACTACTCAATCCTCCAGGAAGCCATGCCAAAAGTCTTCTACCATGCATATGCCTATGGTTATCCACCAGGAGGGTGGTCTGTCGTCGCCAAAGAAGGTCTTCACTGTTGAATCGAACGTAAATTGGATGTTGATCGCCATGATCAGATACATAGAGATGCCACGATCGCTGCAAATCGTCTTGAATCACCATGTAATCGGCCTCCACAAGCTTACTTAGGCTTTGGGTGCGCTTATTTATGACGTTGAAATTGCATGTGAGCTGCGATCTTCTGCGCCTGTGATCAGTTGCGCATCATTTGTCTTCCAGCTTCATGAAATAGAAGGAGGAGTTGCTTGTTGATGATTGTCCCAAAGAATAGCAAAAGATTTGAGTAAAATTTGGTCCCATGGCCATGGAAATTGCACAGAGCAAGAGATTATTAAGGAAAAATATTTGGATTAACATCTCTAATCATGATTAGTGAATTTCTCCCAATTTTGGTTCTCCCATTCAAATTTAGAGTAGCCACCTCAGATTTTGTCTCGAGACACTGACCCATAGCCCCCCCCCCCAAAAGCTTAGAACAACCAAAAATCAAAGAAATTTTCATCATCCCACAATCACCATATCCATTTCTTGATCAAGAAATCAAGAAAGTTCAATAAAAACCAAGAAAATGTAAGAAATTTAAAAAAAATCAAAAAATTAGATAAAGACGTGGCTTTGATATCAATGAAAGAGAGAGGCACCCTGAATTTAGCATAATTAGCTTAGAATTGAGGAAAGCATAAAAGATTAGCGTAAGATTAGAACAAAAAGAGAAACCAAAGAACTTGTGTAATCTTGATTATCAAAAGATTCATATTACATTGGCCCATATTCACTTATATACTAGGCCACCCTTTCACACTACACTTATTCATGTCTATGGGCATGCCCCCAACCCTAGTCCTAGCCCTTGGCCCCTTTCACATCGCCTTTATCCCTTGGCCTTGGGCCCAAATCGACTTGAGTCCCTTTTAACTTTGTTAAAATGATAAATACATCCATCCCCTAATCCTAATGCAATAATGGTTAATCCTTTTTTTATCCCAGCTTAACCAAATAATTTTTTTGCAATATCTTCATTTTCTAAGTACTTCTCTCTCCCACTAACAATCCCCTAAAGTGATTCCTTTACAAGAACTTGACTTTGACTTGCCAAGTATAAAAACCTTTAGTGCACTTTTCAAACACAAATGGGGTTGCCATTGTATACAAATGAGTGAATGAGAAGGTCTTTTGACTTGAGTATATCTCACGGCCAGGTTTTGATAGCTTGGGTTTCCTTGAGACTTTAGAACTTAAAGATGGCAATCACCGCTGGGTCAGGGGGACGTGGTCGTAGGCGGATGAATTCGCGAGGAAGCGCCTGACCATGGATTCTTGAGTACATGGATATGTTGTGTTGTGACAGGGGCGGCGTTAACCATGTGAAGTTGAATTGCAACTTCGGGTTCTGCTGTTGTTCTTCATGGAACGTCTTCCAGGCCCACTGTCTTTGAATGGGAAGGTAATCAGGGCTGAACCTTAGTGCGCGAGGTGCGTTACAATAGACCTCCCAACCATATGAAGGGTTTGCTAAGGAAGGACCATCCGCCAGGCCGGCTGCTCACCCATGAGATTGAATGTGATGGGATGAGCAGTGGCGGCGGGTGGCCGGTGGTATTCGCTGTCGTGGGTTTGGGATGGGTGGTCATGCCGCTAGGTTGTGTGCTTGGCGTCGAGGTACGGGTGGAGGAAATATATGTCGAAGGTGATCAGTGACGTGGGTGATGGGGGGTGATTTTGGAGTTGACAATTGATTAGGATGATGACGGCCAGCTCAAACTCCATGCGGTCCAGAGGATCACACCAATTCAAAGGGTTTGGCAGAGGGTCTACTTCCTCGTGCTAGAATGGTGATAGTGGTAGAATCTCCCCTTCTTCGAGTGGTGGGTTGTGGAGCCAGCGACGAGGGTGGAGGGGGTGTTGATGATGAAGGGGGTGTGGTGAGGCTGACATCGAGAAAAGGTGGGGGTTTGGCAGATGTGGAGGGTATATCCTAGAATGCTTTGTATGTTCCTAAGTTTAAGGGATAGTGAAGGTGGCGAGGGGGGTGTGGGTGATGGGGGTGGAGTGGAAAAGTGAAGGGGGGGAGAAGGTGGGGCACAAAAAAGAGGAAGAGCAGAGGTGCTTGAGGGGGGTGGTGGGGGTGGGAGTTGTGTGTGAGGAGGTGAAAACATGGAGCCTAATGGGGGAGGAGGGGGTGGTGGTGAAGAAGATCATGGGGGTGGAGGAGGCAAGCCACCCTGCTGCCCATCAGTGCCTTCGTCATTATCGTCTGGGGGTAGGGCCAGTTTGCCAACAACAGCCTTAGGATCGTGTGAGTATAGAAAAATTCAATTGCGAGCAACGACAACCTCGGCTTCACTGTACTCATCAAAAGGCAATGTGTGTGTTGTCGAAGTGGCATATGCCGGTGGCCTCCATGACTTTGATCTAGATGAAGCAACAGTGGTAGTGAATGATTAAGCTAGGCGCCGAGTAGGGTGGTAGAGGATCATTTAGGAGGGAGAGGTAAGCGTCGTGGGCGACCTACCTACCAGCTATCCAGAGGTACTACAATGCCTGGCTAGAGATGAGGGGGAGATATGGGTAGGGGCGGCATATTGCATCTGGTAAGGATAAATCAATGAGATCAGTAGATTGGTGGGCTGTGGGGTAGCAGGAAAGCCATAGCAAAGTAGTAAACTCCAAACTGTGAGAGTGGCTTGAAGGGGGTGGAAGAGGAGTTCAAAGAGATTGTGAGGGTGTTGGAAGGTGAGAAGCCCCTGGAAGAAAAAATAGGAGATGATAGTTAGGCTATTTATGGGGAGCTTGGATAGAGCATATGTATATTGTGGGCGGGAGAGGGACTCTTCAATATATATATATCATGTTGGAGAAGGTTAAGGCGGATGGCTCGGAACTGTAGATCAAGAAGCCGATAAGGGGTTTGAGGGGGGAATGTTTTATGATCAACACTCCAAGATTTCAACTCTACACACTTTCTTGATAATAAAGATTTGCTACATTACTTCTAAGATGCTCCAAAGACTTGCACCTTTACAATTTCTTAATCTTTTGCCACCCATATTTGCACAAGACCAAAGATCTTTGACAAATCCCTCACTAAAACAAGAAATCGCTCATATATGATCACTTTGACCACGATCAATGCAAAAGTACTCTCTGTTTTGACTTCTTTGAAAAGTCAACCGGTGAGTAAATTGCCACTTTAACCAAGCAAACAGGGTCCAAATCTTGCAGTTTTTAGGTTGTGGGAATGAGGCAGCATACTATCCAGCCATGATGTCAAAATAGGTTTAGTCCAAAACCCTAACTTTTGTAGAGACAGGGTATCTAGTGAAAAAATGGATGTAGCCCGATAGCTCGGGTGTCCGAATGGTGAGTGGTGCATATGAGACAAGTGTGTTGGTGGGGATGCCGATGCATAGGCATACCATACACATAAGTTCCACCTTGTTGCATTGAATATGGAGGTAAGTTTCCCTTTCCAAACATAGAACATTGATCCCAATCTCCTTGTTGCAAATGAGCTTGAGAGATAAATGTTGTGCCTGCATGAGTAGCGTTAACAAAGGGTTCATAGACTTGTGGTTCTATCAACCATGTCTTGAAACCTTTGGTCCCTTCTAGCTAAAGAATTTTGCATAGAGATCGTCAAAATACTCAAGTTTCCACTATCATTAAGCATCGGCATTGCATTTCTCCTTGTTGGCATTGTATCCAAATTCTCATAGTCCTAGGACTTCATCATCATTTCTCCTTGTCGGCATTGCATTTCTCCTTGTTGGCATTGTATCCAAATTCTCATAGTCCTAGGACTTCATCATCATTCTCATCAAATTCATCCCTTGTTGGCATTGTATCAAAATTCTCATAGTCCTCTTCATCACCCTTCTCATCAAATTCATCCACAAGGTCACATGCATTAATACTCTCACCGGTGGTGCCAAGTTGGAACTTTTCTTCACTTTCATAGATCCGATCTCCATTGTCGCATTGACCAAATCCTCTTTGTCATACATGCCCTCATAAAAAGAATCATGACTACGATGAATATCGTAGTCATAGGCATCACGGTCATCATAGGCATATGCATTGCCACCAGAATTCACACCATCCCAATATCCTTGAGAATCATAAGCATGCACTACCTCTTCCGCATCACCCCCTATGTATGTATACGTGGGATCTTCAAAGCTATGACTCCCCTCATTGAAGTTATAATCTTCAAGGTAACCCTCTTCTTCATAGATGTGAATGCCATTGTTGGTGTCCATGCTATAGCCATTATCGGTGTGTCGGTATAACCATCTTCCTCTCCGTAATCACTAGCAACCTCACTATCATAAGCATCCAAGTATTACCCTGGTTTTTTGGTTGGATGGGTTCTCAAATTCCAAATTACGAGCATTTTAGCTCTATAGAGAGAGGAAATGACGTGTAGAACCCCCATATATGATCACTTTGACCACGATCAATGCAGAAGTCCTCTCTGTTTTGACTTCTTTGAAAAGTCAATCGATGAGTAAATTGCCACTTTGACCAAGCAAACAGGGTCCAAATCTTGCAGTTTTTAGGTTGGCGGAATGAGGTAGCAAGAGCATACTATCCAGCCATGATGTCAAAATAGGTTTAATCCAAAACCTAATTTTTGTAAAAACAGGGTATCTAGTGAAAAAATGGATGTAGCCCGATAGCTCGGGGTGCCCGAATGGTGAGGTCTAAGGCTAGATGGGAAGATTAGGGTGGTATGGGGAACCTGACCCTATTCTCACTTTGCCAGAATAAAGTGTTATTTTTTTTATTAGGCAGACTTTTTGTCTTATGGATAGACTTACCAATTGGAGAAGTAAAAGGAGTCCGAATCGAGCACTTGAGGGCTCCAAACGTAGCCCTTGGAGAGTAGAATGAGACTAAGCAAAAACTTTGGAAGCAGTCCTAACCCTCTTGGAATTAGGATTTAGTGCCACAACAGAAAACTATCAAACTTCTCTCCAATTACAATCCGCACTTCCCTTTTGCATTGGCAATGTCTTGGACCTTATTCGAAGGCATGAATCACAACAATTTGTAACTTGGCATCCACATGTAACCTCAAGTGCCTTGCATAAGTGCCCTTTGCAAAAAATTTAGTAGCACCTCATTTGTTTTTGCAATCAAATCAATTGAAATCAATTGCAATACTAAATTCCATGCTTGCCAAATCCTTGCCCAATAAAATACATCCACAATAGGCGCTAGGAAGTTGATGTGGAGCAATTTGAAGCTTGCCAATCTTCTGACCAAAGCTCTTCCCACCCTCGTATCTAGATCAAAACTAGGCACATGTTGGGGACATTTCTTAACCACCGGTACTTAATCCTCCACCTTACCATTTTTCCAAGGCACTCACGGCAAGGCGAATTCAAGACATACTTCCCCCGGCTTCTCCTCCATATGCCAAGGTACCCTCACACATCCACAGTAGGCACTAGGAAGTTGGTGTAGAGTGTTGAAGCTTGCCGATCTCCCGGCACCAAGCTCTTCCCACCCTCATATCTAGGTTGAAACTAGGCACAAGTTGGGGCCATTTCTTCACCACCACCGGTACCTAATCCTCTACCTTACCACTTTTCCAAGGTACTCACGGGGTGGCAAGGCGGATTCAAGACATACTCCCCCGGCTTCTCCTCCATATGCCAAGGTACCCTCACACATCCACAATAGGCACTAGGAAGTTGGTGCAGAGCATTGAAGCTTGTCGATCTCCCAGCACCAAGCTCTTCCCACCCTCATATCTAGGTCAAAACTAGGCACAAGTTGGGTTTGAGACTTACTTTAGATCAACAGCAATCTTAGATATGGATTCGTTGGTCCACGATGTGCACTACTGAGGTAATAAGAAGTTCGTGTAGACTCAATCTGTGTGCTACTACATTACATTGTGCATTACAGCCCTTCACATCAAAGGATCACTCTCACTCTGCAGCCAACAAGCATTGGAAGAGTTGAAAGTGAAGCCAAGCTACCAAGAGAGGGGGAGACGAAGGCAACAATAGGCTGCTTATCTGTAGCAAAAATGTGAATGGGCAAGAGTAGTCTTAGTTTCACATATTCAAGCCTATGTTTGTATGCATTGATATGGTGGGAGAGTGGAGGTAGATCAGAAAACTGGTTATTGCTTTCGTAGGCATTGTTTGTGGTGGCTGTTGGAAGACTCCATATCCATCTGCAGATAGCTTTGGTGCCCATCTTGCTGCTGTCCGTGCTTAGCAAACCAGCCAAAATGAGTGCCCTTCTCATCACTACTCAGTCCTCCAGGAAGCCGTGCCAAAAGTCTTCTACCATGCATATGCCTATGGTTATCCACCAGGAGGGTGGTCTGTCGTCGCCAAAGAAGGTCTTCACTGTTGAATCGAACGTAAATTGGATGTTGATCGCCATGATCAGATACATAGAGATGCCACGATCGCTGCAAATCGTCTTGAATCACCATGTAATCGGCCTCCACAAGCTTACTTAGGCTTTGGGTGCGCTTATTTATGACGTTGAAATTGCATGTGAGCTGCGATCTTCTGCGCATGTGATCAGTTGCGCATCATTTGTCTTCCAGCTTCATGAAATAGAAGGAGGAGTTGCTTGTTGATGATTGTCCCAAAGAATAGCAAAAGATTTGAGTAAAACTTGGTCCCATGGCCATGTAAATTGCACAGAGCAAGAGATTATTGAGGAAAAATATTTGGATTAACATCTCTAATCATGATTAGTGAATTTCTCCCAATTTTGGTTCTCCCATTCAAATTTAGAGTAGCCACCTCAGATTTTGTCTCGAGACACTGACCCATAGCCCCCCCCCCCCCCCCCAAAAGCTTAGAACAACCAAAAATCAAAAAAATTTTCATCATCCCACAATCACCATATCCATTTCTTGATCAAGAAATCAAGAAAGTTCAATAAAAACCAAGAAAATGTAAGAAATTTAAAAAAAAATCAAAAAATTAGATAAAGACGTGGCTTTGATATCAATGAAAGAGAGAGGCACCCTGAATTTAGCATAATTAGCTTAGAATTGAGGAAAGCATAAAAGATTAGCGTAAGATTAGAACAAAAAGAGAAACCAAAGAACTTGTGTAATCTTGATTATCAAAAGATTCATATTACATTGGCCCATATTCACTTATATACTAGGCCACCCTTTCACACTACACTTATTCATGTCTATGGGCATGCCCCCAACCCTAGTCCTAGCCCTTGGCCCCTTTCACATCGCCTTTATCCCTTGGCCTTGGGCCCAAATCGACTTGAGTCCCTTTTAACTTTGTTAAAATGATAAATACATCCATCCCCTAATCCTAATGCAATAATGGTTAATCCTTTTTTTATCCCAGCTTAACCAAATAATTTTTTTGCAATATCTTCATTTTCTAAGTACTTCTCTCTCCCACTAACAATCCCCTAAAGTGATTCCTTTACAAGAACTTGACTTTGACTTGCCAAGTATAAAAACCTTTAGTGCACTTTTCAAACACAAATGGGGTTGCCATTGTATACAAATGAGTGAATGAGAAGGTCTTTTGACTTGAGTATATCTCACGGCCAGGTTTTGATAGCTTGGGTTTCCTTGAGACTTTAGAACTTAAAGATGGCAATCACCGCTGGGTCAGGGGGACGTGGTCGTAGGCGGATGAATTCGCGAGGAAGCGCCTGACCATGGATTCTTGAGTACATGGATATGTTGTGTTGACAGGGGCGGCGTGAACCATGTGAAGTTGAATTGCAACTTCGGGTTCTGCTGTTGTTCTTCATGGAACGTCTTCCAGGCCCACTGTCTTTGAATGGGAAGGTAATCAGGGCTGAACCTTAGTGCGCGAGGTGCGTTACAATAGACCTCCCAACCATATGAAGGGTTTGCTAAGGAAGGACCATCCGCCAGGCCGGCTGCTCACCCATGAGATTGAATGTGATGGGATGAACAGTGGCGGCGGGTGGCCGGTGGTATTCGCCGTCGTGGGTTTGGGATGGGTGGTCATGCCGCTAGGTTGTGTGCTTGGCGTCGAGGTACGGGTGAAGGAAATATATGTCGAAGGTGATCAGTGACGTGGGTGATGGGGGGTGATTTTGGAGTTGACAATTGATTAGGATGATGACGGCCAGCTCAAACTCCATGCGGTCCAGAGGATCACACCAATTCAAAGGGTTTGGCAGAGGGTCTACTTCCTCGTGCTAGAATGGTGATAGTGGTAGAATCTCCCCTTCTTCGAGTGGTGGGTTGTGGAGCCAGCGACGAGGGTGGAGGGGGTGTTGATGATGAAGGGGGTGTGGTGAGGCTGACATCGAGAAAAGGTGGGGGTTTGGCAGATGTGGAGGGTATATCCTAGAATGCTTTGTATGTTCCTAAGTTTAAGGGATAGTGAAGGTGGCGAGGGGGGTGTGGGTGATGGGGGTGGAGTGGAAAAGTGAAGGAGGGGAGAAGGTGGGGCACAAAAAAGAGGAAGAGCAGAGGTGCTTGAGGGGGGTGGTGGGGGTGGGAGTTGTGTGTGAGGAGGTGAAAACATGGAGCCTAATGGGGGAGGAGGGGGTGGTGGTGAAGAAGATCATGGGGGTGGAGGAGGCAAGCCACCCTGCTGCCCATCTCAGTGCCTTCGTCATTATCATCTGGGGGTAGGGCCAGTTTGCCAACAACAGCCTTAGGATCGTGTGAGTATAGAAAAATTCAATTGCGAGCAACGACAACCTCGGCTTCACTGTACTCATCAAAAGGCAATGTGTGTGTTGTCGAACTGGCATATGCCGGTGGCCTCCATGACTTTGATCTAGATGAAGCAACAGTGGTAGTGAATGATTAAGCTGGGCGCCGAGAAGGGTGGTAGAGGATCATTTAGGAGGGAGAGGTAAGCGTCGTGGGCGACCTACCTACCAGCTATCCAGAGGTACTACAATGCCTGGCTAGAGATGAGGGGGAGATATGGGTAGGGGCGGCATATGCCATCTGGTAAGGATAAATCAATGAGATCAGTAGATTGGTGGGCTGTGGGGTAGCAGGAAAGCCATAGCAAAGTAGTAAACTCCAAACTGTGAGAGTGGCTTGAAGGGGGTGGAAGAGGAGTTCAAAGAGATTGTGAGGGTGTTGGAAGGTGAGAAGCCCCTGGAAGAAAAAATAGGAGATGATAGTTAGGCTATTTATGGGGAGCTTGGATAGAGCATATGTATATTGTGGGCGGGAGAGGGACTCTTCAATATATATATATCATGTTGGAGAAGGTTAAGGCGGATGGCTCGGAACTGTAGATCAAGAAGTCGATAAGGGGTTTGAGGGGGGAATGTTTTATGATCAACACTCTAAGATTTCAACTCTACACACTTTCTTGATAATAAAGATTTGCTACATTACTTCTAAGATGCTCCAAAGACTTGCACCTTTACAATTTCTTAATCTTTTGCCACCCATATTTGCACAAGACCAAAGATCTTTGACAAATCCCTCACTAAAACAAGAAATCGCTCATATATGATCACTTTGACCACGATCAATGCAAAAGTACTCTCTGTTTTGACTTCTTTGAAAAGTCAACCGGTGAGTAAATTGCCACTTTAACCAAGCAAACAGGGTCCAAATCTTGCAGTTTTTAGGTTGTGGGAATGAGGCAGCATACTATCCAGCCATGATGTCAAAATAGGTTTAGTATAAAACCCTAACTTTTGTAGAGACAGGGTATCTAGTGAAAAAATGGATGTAGCCCGATAGCTCGGGTGTCCGAATGGTGAGTGGTGCATATGAGACAAGTGTGTTGGTGGGGATGCCGATGCATAGGCATACCATACACATAAGTTCCACCTTGTTGCATTGAATATGGAGGTAAGTTTCCCTTTCCAAACATAGAACATTGATCCCAATCTCCTTGTTGCAAATGAGCTTGAGAGATAAATGTTGTGCCTGCATGAGTAGCGTTAACAAAGGGTTCATAGACTTGTGGTTCTATCAACCATGTCTTGAAACCTTTGGTCCCTTCTAGCTAAAGAATTTTGCATAGAGATCGTCAAAATACTCAAGTTTCCACTATCATTAAGCATCGGCATTGCATTTCTCCTTGTTGGCATTGTATCCAAATTCTCATAGTCCTAGGACTTCATCATCATTCTCATCAAATTCATCCCTTGTTGGGATTGTATCAAAATTCTCATAGTCCTCTTCATCACCCTTCTCATCAAATTCATCCACAAGGTCACACGCATTAATACTGTCACCGGTGGTGCCAAGTTGGAACTTTTCTTCACTTTCATAGATCCGATCTCCATTGCCGCATTGACCAAATCCTCATTGTCATACATGCCCTCATAAAAAGAATCATGACTACGATGAATATCGTAGTCATAGGCATCACGGTCATCATAGGCATATGCATTGCCACCAGAATTCACACCATCCCAATATCCTTGAGAATCATAAGCATGCACTACCTCTTCCGCATCACCCCCTATGTATATGTGGGATCTTCAAAGCTATGACTCCCCTCATTGAAGTTATAATCTTCAAGGTAACCTTCTTCTTCATAGATGTGAATGCCATTGTTGGTGTCCATGCTATAGCCATTATCGGTGTGTCGGTATAACCATCTTCCTCTCCGTAATCACTAGCAACCTCACTATCATAAGCATCCAAGTATTACCCTGGTTTTTTGGTTGGATGGGTTCTCAAATTCCAAATTACAAGCATTTTAGCTCTATAGAGAGAGGAAATGACGTGTAGAACCCCCATATATGATCACTTTGACCACGATCAATGCAGAAGTACTCTCTGTTTTGACTTCTTTGAAAAGTCAATCGATGAGTAAATTGCCACTTTGACCAAGCAAACAGGGTCCAAATCTTGCAGTTTTTAGGTTGTCGGAATGAGGTAGCAAGAGCATACTATCCAGCCATGATGTCAAAATAGGTTTAGTCCAAACCTAATTTTTGTAAAAACAGGGTATCTAGTGAAAAAATGGATGTAGCCCGATAGCTCGGGGTGCCCGAATGGTGAGGTCTAAGGCTAGATGGGAAGATTAGGGTGGTATGGGGAACCTGACCCTATTCTCACTTTGCCAGAATAAAGTGTTATTTTTTTTATTAGGCAGACTTTTTGTCTTGTGGATAGACTTGCCAATTGGAGAAGTAAAAGGAGTCCGAATCGAGCACTTGAGGGCTCCAAACGTAGCCCTTGGAGAGTAGAATGAGACTAAGCAAAAACTTTGGAAGCAGTCCTAACCCTCTTGGAATTAGGATTTAGTGCCACGACAGAAAACTATCAAACTTCTCTCCAATTACAATCCGCACTTCCCTTTTGCATTGGCAATGTCTTGGACCTTATTCGAAGGCATGAATCACAACAATTTGTAACTTGGCATCCACATGTAACCTCAAGTGCCTTGCATAAGTGCCCTTTGCAAAAAATTTAGTAGCACCTCATTTGTTTTTGCAATCAAATCAATTGAAATCAATTGCAATACTAAATTCCATGCTTGCCAAATCCTTGCCCAATAAAATACATCCACAATAGGCGCTAGGAAGTTGATGTGGAGCATTGAAGCTTGCCAATCTTCTGACCAAAGCTCTTCCCACCCTCGTATCTAGATCGAAACTAGGCACATGTTGGGGACATTTCTTAACCACCGGTACTTAATCCTCCACCTTACCATTTTTCCAAGGCACTCACGGCAAGGCGAATTCAAGACATACTTCCCCCGGCTTCTCCTCCATATGCCAAGGTACCCTCACACATCCACAGTAGGCACTAGGAAGTTGGTGTAGAGTGTTGAAGCTTGCCGATCTCCCGGCGCCAAGCTCTTCCCACCCTCATATCTAGGTTGAAACTAGGCACAAGTTGGGGCCATTTCTTCACCACCACCGGTACCTAATCCTCTACCTTACCACTTTTCCAAGGTACTCACGGGGTGGCAAGGCGGATTCAAGACATACTCCCCCGGCTTCTCCTCCATATGCCAAGGTACCCTCACACATCCACAATAGGCACTAGGAAGTTGGTGCAGAGCATTGAAGCTTGTCGATCTCCCAGCACCAAGCTCTTCCCACCCTCATATCTAGGTCAAAACTAGGCACAAGTTGGGTTTGAGACTTACTTTAGATCAACAGCAATCTTAGATATGGATTCGTTGGTCCACGATGTGCACTACTGAGGTAATAAGAAGTTTGTGTAGACTCAATCTGTGTGCTACTACATTACATTGTGCATTACAGTCCTTCACATCAAAGGATCACTCTCACTCTGCAGCCAACAAGCATTGGAAGAGTTGAAAGTGAAGCCAAGCTAGCAAGAGAGGGGGAGGCGAAGGCAACAATAGGCTGCTTATCTGTAGCAAAAATGTGAATGGGCAAGAGTAGTCTTAGTTTCACATATTCAAGCCTATGTTTGTATGCATTGATATGGTGGGAGAGTGGAGGTAGATCAGAAAACTGGTTATTGCTTTCGTAGGCATTGTTTGTGGTGGCTGTTGGAAGACTCCATATCCATCTGCAGATAGCTTTGGTGCCCATCTTGCTGCTGTCCGTGCTTAGCAAACCAGCCAAAATGAGTGCCCTTCTCATCACTACTCAGTCCTCCAGGAAGCCGTGCCAAAAGTCTTCTACCATGCATATGCCTATGGTTATCCACCAGGAGGGTGGTCTGTCGTCGCCAAAGAAGGTCTTCACTGTTGAATCGAACGTAAATTGGATGTTGATCGCCATGATCAGATACATAGAGATGCCACGATCGCTGCAAATCGTCTTGAATCACCATGTAATCGGCCTCCACAAGCTTACTTAGGCTTTGGGTGCGCTTATTTATGACGTTGAAATTGCATGTGAGCTGCGATCTTCTGCGCCTGTGATCAGTTGCGCATCATTTGTCTTCCAGCTTCATGAAATAGAAGGAGGAGTTGCTTGTTGATGATTGTCCCAAAGAATAGCAAAAGATTTGAGTAAAATTTGGTCCCATGGCCATGGAAATTGCACAGAGCAAGAGATTATTGAGGAAAAATATTTGGATTAACATCTCTAATCATGATTAGTGAATTTCTCCCAATTTTGGTTCTCCCATTCAAATTTAGAGTAGCCACCTCAGATTTTGTCTCGAGACACTGACCCATAGCCCCCCCCCCCCCAAAAGCTTAGAACAACCAAAAATCAAAGAAATTTTCATCATCCCACAATCACCATATCCATTTCTTGATCAAGAAATCAAGAAAGTTCAATAAAAACCAAGAAAATGTAAGAAATTTAAAAAAAATCAAAAAATTAGATAAAGACGTGGCTTTGATATCAATGAAAGAGAGAGGCACCCTGAATTTAGCATAATTAGCTTAGAATTGAGGAAAGCATAAAAGATTAGCGTAAGATTAGAACAAAATAAGAAACCAAAGAACTTGTGTAATCTTGATTATCAAAAGATTCATATTACATTGGCCCATATTCACTTATATACTAGGCCACCCTTTCACACTACACTTATTCATGTCTATGGGCATGCCCCCAACCCTAGTCCTAGCCCTTGGCCCCTTTCACATCGCCTTTATCCCTTGGCCTTGGGCCCAAATCGACTTGAGTCCCTTTTAACTTTGTTAAAATGATAAATACATCCATCCCCTAATCCTAATGCAATAATGGTTAATCCTTTTTTTATCCCAGCTTAACCAAATAATTTTTTTGCAATATCTTCATTTTCTAAGTACTTCTCTCTCCCACTAACAATCCCCTAAAGTGATTCCTTTACAAGAACTTGACTTTGACTTGCCAAGTATAAAAACCTTTAGTGCACTTTTCAAACACAAATGGGGTTGCCATTGTATACAAATGAGTGAATGAGAAGGTCCTTTGACTTGAGTATATCTCACGGCCAGGTTTTGATAGCTTGGGTTTCCTTGAGACTTTAGAACTTAAAGATGGCAATCACCGCTGGGTCAGGGGGACGTGGTCGTAGGTGGATGAATTCGCGAGGAAGCGCCTGACCATGGATTCTTGAGTACATGGATATGTTGTGTTGACAGGGGCGGCGTGAACCATGTGAAGTTGAATTGCAACTTCAGGTTCTGCTGTTGTTCTTCATGGAACGTCTTCCAGGCCCACTGTCTTCGAGTGGGAAGGTAATCAGGGCTGAACCTTAGTGCGCGAGGTGCGTTACAATAGACCTCCCAACCATATGAAGGGTTTGCTAAGGAAGGACCATCCGCCAGGCCGGCTGCTCACCCATGAGATTGAATGTGATGGGATGAGCAGTGGCGGCGGGTGGCCGGTGGTATTCGCCGTCGTGGGTTTGGGATGGGTGGTCATGCCGCTAGGCTGTGTGCTTGGCGTCGGGGTACGGGTGAAGGAAATATATGTCGAAGGTGATCAGTGACGTGGGTGATGGGGGGTGATTTTGGAGTTGACAATTGATTAGGATGATGACGGCCAGCTCAAACTCCATGCGGTCCACCAGAGGATCACACCAATTCAAAGGGTTTGGCAGAGGGTCTACTTCCTCGTGCTAGAATGGTGATAGTGGCAGAATCTCCCCTTCTTCGAGTGGTGGGTTGTGGAGCCAGCGACGAGGGTGGAGGGGGTGTTGATGATGAAGGGGGTGTGGTGAGGCTGACATCGAGAAAAGGTGGGGGTTTGGCAGATGTGGAGGGTATATCCTAGAATGCTTTGTATGTTCCTAAGTTTAAGGGATAGTGAAGGTGGCGAGGGGGGTGTGGGTGATGGGGGTGGAGTGGAAAAGTGAAGGGGGGGAGAAGGTGGGGCACAAAAAAGAGGAAGAGCAGAGGTGCTTGAGGGGGGTGGTGGGGGTGGGAGTTGTGTGTGAGGAGGTGAAAACATGGAGCCTAATGGGGGAGGAGGGGGTGGTGGTGAAGAAGATCATGGGGGTGGAGGAGGCAAGCCACCCTGCTGCCCATCAGTGCCTTCGTCATTATCGTCTGGGGGTAGGGCCAGTTTGCCAACAACAGCCTTAGGATCGTGTGAGTATAGAAAAATTCAATTGCGAGCAACGACAACCTCGGCTTCACTGTACTCATCAAAAGGCAATGTGTGTGTTGTCGAAGTGGCATATGCCGGTGGCCTCCATGACTTTGATCTAGATGAAGCAACAGTGGTAGTGAATGATTAAGCTAGGCGCCGAGTAGGGTGGTAGAGGATCATTTAGGAGGGAGAGGTAAGCGTCGTGGGCGACCTACCTACCAGCTATCCAGAGGTACTACAATGCCTGGCTAGAGATGAGGGGGAGATATGGGTAGGGGCGGCATATTGCATCTGGTAAGGATAAATCAATGAGATCAGTAGATTGGTGGGCTGTGGGGTAGCAGGAAAGCCATAGCAAAGTAGTAAACTCCAAACTGTGAGAGTGGCTTGAAGGGGGTGGAAGAGGAGTTCAAAGAGATTGTGAGGGTGTTGGAAGGTGAGAAGCCCCTGGAAGAAAAAATAGGAGATGATAGTTAGGCTATTTATGGGGAGCTTGGATAGAGCATATGTATATTGTGGGCGGGAGAGGGACTCTTCAATATATATATATCATGTTGGAGAAGGTTAAGGCGGATGGCTCGGAACTGTAGATCAAGAAGCCGATAAGGGGTTTGAGGGGGGAATGTTTTATGATCAACACTCCAAGATTTCAACTCTACACACTTTCTTGATAATAAAGATTTGCTACATTACTTCTAAGATGCTCCAAAGACTTGCACCTTTACAATTTCTTAATCTTTTGCCACCCATATTTGCACAAGACCAAAGATCTTTGACAAATCCCTCACTAAAACAAGAAATCGCTCATATATGATCACTTTGACCACGATCAACGCAAAAGTACTCTCTGTTTTGACTTCTTTGAAAAGTCAACCGGTGAGTAAATTGCCACTTTAACCAAGCAAACAGGGTCCAAATCTTGCAGTTTTTAGGTTGTGGGAATGAGGCAGCATACTATCCAGCCATGATGTCAAAATAGGTTTAGTCCAAAACCCTAACTTTTGTAGAGACAAGGTATCTAGTGAAAAAATGGATGTAGCCCGATAGCTCGGGTGTCCGAATGGTGAGTGGTGCATATGAGACAAGTGTGTTGGTGGGGATGCCGATGCATAGGCATACCATACACATAAGTTCCACCTTGTTGCATTGAATATGGAGGTAAGTTTCCCTTTCCAAACATAGAACATTGATCCCAATCTCCTTGTTGTAAATGAGCTTGAGAGATAAATGTTGTGCCTGCATGAGTAGCGTTAACAAAGGGTTCATAGACTTGTGGTTCTATCAACCATGTCTTGAAACCTTTGGTCCCTTCTAGCTAAAGAATTTTGCATAGAGATCGTCAAAATACTCAAGTTTCCACTATCATTAAGCATCGGCATTGCATTTCTCCTTGTTGGCATTGTATCCAAATTCTCATAGTCCTAGGACTTCATCGTCATTCTCATCAAATTCATCCCTTGTTGGGATTGTATCAAAATTCTCATAGTCCTCTTCATCACCCTTCTCATCAAATTCATCCACAAGGTCACATGCATTAATACTCTCACCGGTGGTGCCAAGTTGGAACTTTTCTTCACTTTCATAGATCCGATCTCCATTGCCGCATTGACCAAATCCTCATTGTCATACATGCCCTCATAAAAAGAATCATGACTACGATGAATATCGTAGTCATAGGCATCACGGTCATCATAGGCATATGCATTGCCACCAGAATTCACACCATCCCAATATCCTTGAGAATCATAAGCATGCACTACCTCTTCCGCATCACCCCCTATGTATACGTGGGATCTTCAAAGCTATGACTCCCCTCATTGAAGTTATAATCTTCAAGGTAACCTTCTTCTTCATAGATGTGAATGCCATTGTTGGTGTCCATGCTATAGCCATTATCGGTGTGTCGGTATAACCATCTTCCTCTCCGTAATCACTAGCAACCTCACTATCATAAGCATCCAAGTATTACCCTGGTTTTTTGGTTGGATGGGTTCTCAAATTCCAAATTACGAGCATTTTAGCTCTATAGAGAGAGGAAATGACGTGTAGAACCCCCATATATGATCACTTTGACCACGATCAATGCAGAAGTACTCTCTGTTTTGACTTCTTTGAAAAGTCAATCGATGAGTAAATTGCCACTTTGACCAAGCAAACAGGGTCCAAATCTTGCAGTTTTTAGGTTGTCGGAATGAGGTAGCAAGAGCATACTATCCAGCCATGATGTCAAAATAGGTTTAGTCCAAAACCTAATTTTTGTAAAAACAGGGTATCTAGTGAAAAAATGGATGTAGCCCGATAGCTCGGGGTGCCCGAATGGTGAGGTCTAAGGCTAGATGGGAAGATTAGGGTGGTATGGGGAACCTGACCCTATTCTCACTTTGCCAGAATAAAGTGTTATTTTTTTTATTAGGCAGACTTTTTGTCTTGTGGATAGACTTGCCAATTGGAGAAGTAAAAGGAGTCCGAATCGAGCACTTGAGGGCTCCAAACGTAGCCCTTGGAGAGTAGAATGAGACTAAGCAAAAACTTTGGAAGCAGTCCTAACCCTCTTGGAATTAGGATTTAGTGCCACGACAGAAAACTATCAAACTTCTCTCCAATTACAATCCGCACTTCCCTTTTGCATTGGCAATGTCTTGGACCTTATTCGAAGGCATGAATCACAACAATTTGTAACTTGGCATCCACATGTAACCTCAAGTGCCTTGCATAAGTGCCCTTTGCAAAAAATTTAGTAGCACCTCATTTGTTTTTGCAATCAAATCAATTGAAATCAATTGCAATACTAAATTCCATGCTTGCCAAATCCTTGCCCAATAAAATACATCCACAATAGGCGCTAGGAAGTTGATGTGGAGCATTGAAGCTTGCCAATCTTCTGACCAAAGCTCTTCCCACCCTCGTATCTAGATCGAAACTAGGCACATGTTGGGGACATTTCTTAACCACCGGTACTTAATCCTCCACCTTACCATTTTTCCAAGGCACTCACGGCAAGGCGAATTCAAGACATACTTCCCCCGGCTTCTCCTCCATATGCCAAGGTACCCTCACACATCCACAGTAGGCACTAGGAAGTTGGTGTAGAGTGTTGAAGCTTGCCGATCTCCCGGCGCCAAGCTCTTCCCACCCTCATATCTAGGTTGAAACTAGGCACAAGTTGGGGCCATTTCTTCACCACCACCGGTACCTAATCCTCTACCTTACCACTTTTCCAAGGTACTCACGGGGTGGCAAGGCGGATTCAAGACATACTCCCCCGGCTTCTCCTCCATATGCCAAGGTACCCTCACACATCCACAATAGGCACTAGGAAGTTGGTGCAGAGCATTGAAGCTTGTCGATCTCCCAGCACCAAGCTCTTCCCACCCTCATATCTAGGTCAAAACTAGGCACAAGTTGGGTTTGAGACTTACTTTAGATCAACAGCAATCTTAGATATGGATTCGTTGGTCCACGATGTGCACTACTGAGGTAATAAGAAGTTTGTGTAGACTCAATCTGTGTGCTACTACATTACATTGTGCATTACAGTCCTTCACATCAAAGGATCACTCTCACTCTGCAGCCAACAAGCATTGGAAGAGTTGAAAGTGAAGCCAAGCTAGCAAGAGAGGGGGAGGCGAAGGCAACAATAGGCTGCTTATCTGTAGCAAAAATGTGAATGGGCAAGAGTAGTCTTAGTTTCACATATTCAAGCCTATGTTTGTATGCATTGATATGGTGGGAGAGTGGAGGTAGATCAGAAAACTGGTTATTGCTTTCGTAGGCATTGTTTGTGGTGGCTGTTGGAAGACTCCATATCCATCTGCAGATAGCTTTGGTGCCCATCTTGCTGCTGTCCGTGCTTAGCAAACCAGCCAAAATGAGTGCCCTTCTCATCACTACTCAGTCCTCCAGGAAGCCGTGCCAAAAGTCTTCTACCATGCATATGCCTATGGTTATCCACCAGGAGGGTGGTCTGTCGTCGCCAAAGAAGGTCTTCACTGTTGAATCGAACGTAAATTGGATGTTGATCGCCATGATCAGATACATAGAGATGCCACGATCGCTGCAAATCGTCTTGAATCACCATGTAATCGGCCTCCACAAGCTTACTTAGGCTTTGGGTGCGCTTATTTATGACGTTGAAATTGCATGTGAGCTGCGATCTTCTGCGCCTGTGATCAGTTGCGCATCATTTGTCTTCCAGCTTCATGAAATAGAAGGAGGAGTTGCTTGTTGATGATTGTCCCAAAGAATAGCAAAAGATTTGAGTAAAATTTGGTCCCATGGCCATGGAAATTGCACAGAGCAAGAGATTATTGAGGAAAAATATTTGGATTAACATCTCTAATCATGATTAGTGAATTTCTCCCAATTTTGGTTCTCCCATTCAAATTTAGAGTAGCCACCTCAGATTTTGTCTCGAGACACTGACCCATAGCCCCCCCCCCCAAAAGCTTAGAACAACCAAAAATCAAAGAAATTTTCATCATCCCACAATCACCATATCCATTTCTTGATCAAGAAATCAAGAAAGTTCAATAAAAACCAAGAAAATGTAAGAAATTTAAAAAAAATCAAAAAATTAGATAAAGACGTGGCTTTGATATCAATGAAAGAGAGAGGCACCCTGAATTTAGCATAATTAGCTTAGAATTGAGGAAAGCATAAAAGATTAGCGTAAGATTAGAACAAAATAAGAAACCAAAGAACTTGTGTAATCTTGATTATCAAAAGATTCATATTACATTGGCCCATATTCACTTATATACTAGGCCACCCTTTCACACTACACTTATTCATGTCTATGGGCATGCCCCCAACCCTAGTCCTAGCCCTTGGCCCCTTTCACATCGCCTTTATCCCTTGGCCTTGGGCCCAAATCGACTTGAGTCCCTTTTAACTTTGTTAAAATGATAAATACATCCATCCCCTAATCCTAATGCAATAATGGTTAATCCTTTTTTTATCCCAGCTTAACCAAATAATTTTTTTGCAATATCTTCATTTTCTAAGTACTTCTCTCTCCCACTAACAATCCCCTAAAGTGATTCCTTTACAAGAACTTGACTTTGACTTGCCAAGTATAAAAACCTTTAGTGCACTTTTCAAACACAAATGGGGTTGCCATTGTATACAAATGAGTGAATGAGAAGGTCCTTTGACTTGAGTATATCTCACGGCCAGGTTTTGATAGCTTGGGTTTCCTTGAGACTTTAGAACTTAAAGATGGCAATCACCGCTGGGTCAGGGGGACGTGGTCGTAGGTGGATGAATTCGCGAGGAAGCGCCTGACCATGGATTCTTGAGTACATGGATATGTTGTGTTGACAGGGGCGGCGTGAACCATGTGAAGTTGAATTGCAACTTCAGGTTCTGCTGTTGTTCTTCATGGAACGTCTTCCAGGCCCACTGTCTTCGAGTGGGAAGGTAATCAGGGCTGAACCTTAGTGCGCGAGGTGCGTTACAATAGACCTCCCAACCATATGAAGGGTTTGCTAAGGAAGGACCATCCGCCAGGCCGGCTGCTCACCCATGAGATTGAATGTGATGGGATGAGCAGTGGCGGCGGGTGGCCGGTGGTATTCGCCGTCGTGGGTTTGGGATGGGTGGTCATGCCGCTAGGCTGTGTGCTTGGCGTCGGGGTACGGGTGAAGGAAATATATGTCGAAGGTGATCAGTGACGTGGGTGATGGGGGGTGATTTTGGAGTTGACAATTGATTAGGATGATGACGGCCAGCTCAAACTCCATGCGGTCCACCAGAGGATCACACCAATTCAAAGGGTTTGGCAGAGGGTCTACTTCCTCGTGCTAGAATGGTGATAGTGGCAGAATCTCCCCTTCTTCGAGTGGTGGGTTGTGGAGCCAGCGACGAGGGTGGAGGGGGTGTTGATGATGAAGGGGGTGTGGTGAGGCTGACATCGAGAAAAGGTGGGGGTTTGGCAGATGTGGAGGGTATATCCTAGAATGCTTTGTATGTTCCTAAGTTTAAGGGATAGTGAAGGTGGCGAGGGGGGTGTGGGTGATGGGGGTGGAGTGGAAAAGTGAAGGGGGGGAGAAGGTGGGGCACAAAAAAGAGGAAGAGCAGAGGTGCTTGAGGGGGGTGGTGGGGGTGGGAGTTGTGTGTGAGGAGGTGAAAACATGGAGCCTAATGGGGGAGGAGGGGGTGGTGGTGAAGAAGATCATGGGGGTGGAGGAGGCAAGCCACCCTGCTGCCCATCAGTGCCTTCGTCATTATCGTCTGGGGGTAGGGCCAGTTTGCCAACAACAGCCTTAGGATCGTGTGAGTATAGAAAAATTCAATTGCGAGCAACGACAACCTCGGCTTCACTGTACTCATCAAAAGGCAATGTGTGTGTTGTCGAAGTGGCATATGCCGGTGGCCTCCATGACTTTGATCTAGATGAAGCAACAGTGGTAGTGAATGATTAAGCTAGGCGCCGAGTAGGGTGGTAGAGGATCATTTAGGAGGGAGAGGTAAGCGTCGTGGGCGACCTACCTACCAGCTATCCAGAGGTACTACAATGCCTGGCTAGAGATGAGGGGGAGATATGGGTAGGGGCGGCATATTGCATCTGGTAAGGATAAATCAATGAGATCAGTAGATTGGTGGGCTGTGGGGTAGCAGGAAAGCCATAGCAAAGTAGTAAACTCCAAACTGTGAGAGTGGCTTGAAGGGGGTGGAAGAGGAGTTCAAAGAGATTGTGAGGGTGTTGGAAGGTGAGAAGCCCCTGGAAGAAAAAATAGGAGATGATAGTTAGGCTATTTATGGGGAGCTTGGATAGAGCATATGTATATTGTGGGCGGGAGAGGGACTCTTCAATATATATATATCATGTTGGAGAAGGTTAAGGCGGATGGCTCGGAACTGTAGATCAAGAAGCCGATAAGGGGTTTGAGGGGGGAATGTTTTATGATCAACACTCCAAGATTTCAACTCTACACACTTTCTTGATAATAAAGATTTGCTACATTACTTCTAAGATGCTCCAAAGACTTGCACCTTTACAATTTCTTAATCTTTTGCCACCCATATTTGCACAAGACCAAAGATCTTTGACAAATCCCTCACTAAAACAAGAAATCGCTCATATATGATCACTTTGACCACGATCAACGCAAAAGTACTCTCTGTTTTGACTTCTTTGAAAAGTCAACCGGTGAGTAAATTGCCACTTTAACCAAGCAAACAGGGTCCAAATCTTGCAGTTTTTAGGTTGTGGGAATGAGGCAGCATACTATCCAGCCATGATGTCAAAATAGGTTTAGTCCAAAACCCTAACTTTTGTAGAGACAAGGTATCTAGTGAAAAAATGGATGTAGCCCGATAGCTCGGGTGTCCGAATGGTGAGTGGTGCATATGAGACAAGTGTGTTGGTGGGGATGCCGATGCATAGGCATACCATACACATAAGTTCCACCTTGTTGCATTGAATATGGAGGTAAGTTTCCCTTTCCAAACATAGAACATTGATCCCAATCTCCTTGTTGTAAATGAGCTTGAGAGATAAATGTTGTGCCTGCATGAGTAGCGTTAACAAAGGGTTCATAGACTTGTGGTTCTATCAACCATGTCTTGAAACCTTTGGTCCCTTCTAGCTAAAGAATTTTGCATAGAGATCGTCAAAATACTCAAGTTTCCACTATCATTAAGCATCGGCATTGCATTTCTCCTTGTTGGCATTGTATCCAAATTCTCATAGTCCTAGGACTTCATCGTCATTCTCATCAAATTCATCCCTTGTTGGGATTGTATCAAAATTCTCATAGTCCTCTTCATCACCCTTCTCATCAAATTCATCCACAAGGTCACATGCATTAATACTCTCACCGGTGGTGCCAAGTTGGAACTTTTCTTCACTTTCATAGATCCGATCTCCATTGCCGCATTGACCAAATCCTCATTGTCATACATGCCCTCATAAAAAGAATCATGACTACGATGAATATCGTAGTCATAGGCATCACGGTCATCATAGGCATATGCATTGCCACCAGAATTCACACCATCCCAATATCCTTGAGAATCATAAGCATGCACTACCTCTTCCGCATCACCCCCTATGTATACGTGGGATCTTCAAAGCTATGACTCCCCTCATTGAAGTTATAATCTTCAAGGTAACCTTCTTCTTCATAGATGTGAATGCCATTGTTGGTGTCCATGCTATAGCCATTATCGGTGTGTCGGTATAACCATCTTCCTCTCCGTAATCACTAGCAACCTCACTATCATAAGCATCCAAGTATTACCCTGGTTTTTTGGTTGGATGGGTTCTCAAATTCCAAATTACGAGCATTTTAGCTCTATAGAGAGAGGAAATGACGTGTAGAACCCCCATATATGATCACTTTGACCACGATCAATGCAGAAGTACTCTCTGTTTTGACTTCTTTGAAAAGTCAATCGATGAGTAAATTGCCACTTTGACCAAGCAAACAGGGTCCAAATCTTGCAGTTTTTAGGTTGTCGGAATGAGGTAGCAAGAGCATACTATCCAGCCATGATGTCAAAATAGGTTTAGTCCAAAACCTAATTTTTGTAAAAACAGGGTATCTAGTGAAAAAATGGATGTAGCCCGATAGCTCGGGGTGCCCGAATGGTGAGGTCTAAGGCTAGATGGGAAGATTAGGGTGGTATGGGGAACCTGACCCTATTCTCACTTTGCCAGAATAAAGTGTTATTTTTTTTATTAGGCAGACTTTTTGTCTTGTGGATAGACTTGCCAATTGGAGAAGTAAAAGGAGTCCGAATCGAGCACTTGAGGGCTCCAAACGTAGCCCTTGGAGAGTAGAATGAGACTAAGCAAAAACTTTGGAAGCAGTCCTAACCCTCTTGGAATTAGGATTTAGTGCCACGACAGAAAACTATCAAACTTCTCTCCAATTACAATCCGCACTTCCCTTTTGCATTGGCAATGTCTTGGACCTTATTCGAAGGCATGAATCACAACAATTTGTAACTTGGCATCCACATGTAACCTCAAGTGCCTTGCATAAGTGCCCTTTGCAAAAAATTTAGTAGCACCTCATTTGTTTTTGCAATCAAATCAATTGAAATCAATTGCAATACTAAATTCCATGCTTGCCAAATCCTTGCCCAATAAAATACATCCACAATAGGCGCTAGGAAGTTGATGTGGAGCATTGAAGCTTGCCAATCTTCTGACCAAAGCTCTTCCCACCCTCGTATCTAGATCGAAACTAGGCACATGTTGGGGACATTTCTTAACCACCGGTACTTAATCCTCCACCTTACCATTTTTCCAAGGCACTCACGGCAAGGCGAATTCAAGACATACTTCCCCCGGCTTCTCCTCCATATGCCAAGGTACCCTCACACATCCACAGTAGGCACTAGGAAGTTGGTGTAGAGTGTTGAAGCTTGCCGATCTCCCGGCGCCAAGCTCTTCCCACCCTCATATCTAGGTTGAAACTAGGCACAAGTTGGGGCCATTTCTTCACCACCACCGGTACCTAATCCTCTACCTTACCACTTTTCCAAGGTACTCACGGGGTGGCAAGGCGGATTCAAGACATACTCCCCCGGCTTCTCCTCCATATGCCAAGGGTGGAGGGGGTGTTGATGATGAAGGGGGTGTGGTGAGGCTGACATCGAGAAAAGGTGGGGGTTTGGCAGATGTGGAGGGTATATCCTAGAATGCTTTGTATGTTCCTAAGTTTAAGGGATAGTGAAGGTGGCGAGGGGGGTGTGGGTGATGGGGGTGGAGTGGAAAAGTGAAGGGGGGGAGAAGGTGGGGCACAAAAAAGAGGAAGAGCAGAGGTGCTTGAGGGGGGTGGTCGGGGTGGGAGTTGTGTGTGAGGAGGTGAAAACATGGAGTCTAATGGGGGAGGAGGGGGTGGTGGTGAAGAAGATCATGGGGGTGGAGGAGGCAAGCCACCCTGCTGCCCATCAGTGCCTTCGTCATTATCGTCTGGGGGTAGGGCCAGTTTGCCAACAACAGCCTTAGGATCGTGTGAGTATAGAAAAATTCAATTGCGAGCAACGACAACCTCGGCTTCACTGTACTCATCAAAAGGCAATGTGTGTGTTGTCAAACTGGCATATGCCGGTGGCCTCCATGACTTTGATCTAGATGAAGCAACAGTGGTAGTGAATGATTAAGCTAGGCGTCGAGTAGGGTGGTAGAGGATCATTTAGGAGGGAGAGGTAAGCGTCGTGGGCGACCTACCTACCAGCTATCCAGAGGTACTACAATGCCTGGCTAGAGATGAGGGGGAGATATGGGTAGGGGCGGCATATTGCATCTGGTAAGGATAAATCAATGAGATCAGTAGATTGGTGGGCTGTGGGGTAGCAGGAAAGCCATAGCAAAGTAGTAAACTCCAAACTGTGAGAGTGGCTTGAAGGGGGTGGAAGAGGAGTTCAAAGAGATTGTGAGGGTGTTGGAAGGTGAGAAGCCCCTGGAAGAAAAAATAGGAGATGATAGTTAGGCTATTTATGGGGAGCTTGGATAGAGCATATGTATATTGTGGGCGGGAGAGGGACTCTTCAATATATATATATCATGTTGGAGAAGGTTAAGGCGGATGGCTCGGAACTGTAGATCAAGAAGCCGATAAGGGGTTTGAGGGGGGAATGTTTTATGATCAACACTCCAAGATTTCAACTCTACACACTTTCTTGATAATAAAGATTTGCTACATTACTTCTAAGATGCTCCAAAGACTTGCACCTTTACAATTTCTTAATCTTTTGCCACCCATATTTGCACAAGACCAAAGATCTTTGACAAATCCCTCACTAAAACAAGAAATCGCTCATATATGATCACTTTGACCACGATCAATGCAAAAGTACTCTCTGTTTTGACTTCTTTGAAAAGTCAACCGGTGAGTAAATTGCCACTTTAACCAAGCAAACAGGGTCCAAATCTTGCAGTTTTTAGGTTGTGGGAATGAGGCAGCATACTATCCAGCCATGATGTCAAAATAGGTTTAGTCCAAAACCCTAACTTTTGTAGAGACAGGGTATCTAGTGAAAAAATGGATGTAGCCCGATAGCTCGGGTGTCCGAATGGTGAGTGGTGCATATGAGACAAGTGTGTTGGTGGGGATGCCAATGCATAGGCATACCATACACATAAGTTCCACCTTGTTGCATTGAATATGGAGGTAAGTTTCCCTTTCCAAACATAGAACATTGATCCCAATCTCCTTGTTGCAAATGAGCTTGAGAGATAAATGTTGTGCCTGCATGAGTAGCGTTAACAAAGGGTTCATAGACTTGTGGTTCTATCAGCCATGTCTTGAAACCTTTGGTCCCTTCTAGCTAAAGAATTTTGCATAGAGATCGTCAAAATACTCAAGTTTCCACTATCATTAAGCATCGGCATTGCATTTCTCCTTGTTGGCATTGTATCCAAATTCTCATAGTCCTAGGACTTCATCATCATTCTCATCAAATTCATCCCTTGTTGGGATTGTATCAAAATTCTCATAGTCCTCTTCATCACCCTTCTCATCAAATTCATCCACAAGGTCACATGCATTAATACTCTCACCGGTGGTGCCAAGTTGGAACTTTTCTTCACTTTCATAGATCCGATCTCCATTGCCGCATTGACCAAATCCTCATTGTCATACATGCCCTCATAAAAAGAATCATGACTACGATGAATATCGTAGTCATAGGCATCACGGTCATCATAGGCATATGCATTGCCACCAGAATTCACACCATCCCAATATCCTTGAGAATCATAAGCATGCACTACCTCTTCCGCATCACCCCCTATGTATACGTGGGATCTTCAAAGCTATGACTCCCCTCATTGAAGTTATAATCTTCAAGGTAACCTTCTTCTTCATAGATGTGAATGCCATTGTTGGTGTCCATGCTATAGCCATTATCGGTGTGTCGGTATAACCATCTTCCTCTCCGTAATCACTAGCAACCTCACTATCATAAGCATCCAAGTATTACCCTGGTTTTTTGGTTGGATGGGTTCTCAAATTCCAAATTACGAGCATTTTAGCTCTATAGAGAGAGGAAATGACGTGTAGAACCCCCATATATGATCACTTTGACCACGATCAATGCAGAAGTACTCTCTGTTTTGACTTCTTTGAAAAGTCAATCGATGAGTAAATTGCCACTTTGACCAAGCAAACAGGGTCCAAATCTTGCAGTTTTTAGGTTGTCGGAATGAGGTAGCAAGAGCATACTATCCAGCCATGATGTCAAAATAGGTTTAGTCCAAAACCTAATTTTTGTAAAAACAGGGTATCTAGTGAAAAAATGGATGTAGCCCGATAGCTCGGGGTGCCCGAATGGTGAGGTCTAAGGCTAGATGGGAAGATTAGGGTGGTATGGGGAACCTGACCCTATTCTCACTTTGCCAGAATAAAGTGTTATTTTTTTTATTAGGCAGACTTTTTGTCTTGTGGATAGACTTGCCAATTGGAGAAGTAAAAGGAGTCCGAATCGAGCACTTGAGGGCTCCAAACGTAGCCCTTGGAGAGTAGAATGAGACTAAGCAAAAACTTTGGAAGCAGTCCTAACCCTCTTGGAATTAGGATTTAGTGCCACGACAGAAAACTATCAAACTTCTCTCCAATTACAATCCGCACTTCCCTTTTGCATTGGCAATGTCTTGGACCTTATTCGAAGGCATGAATCACAACAATTTGTAACTTGGCATCCACATGTAACCTCAAGTGCCTTGCATAAGTGCCCTTTGCAAAAAATTTAGTAGCACCTCATTTGTTTTTGCAATCAAATCAATTGAAATCAATTGCAATACTAAATTCCATGCTTGCCAAATCCTTGCCCAATAAAATACATCCACAATAGGCGCTAGGAAGTTGATGTGGAGCATTGAAGCTTGCCAATCTTCTGACCAAAGCTCTTCCCACCCTCGTATCTAGATCGAAACTAGGCACATGTTGGGGACATTTCTTAACCACCGGTACTTAATCCTCCACCTTACCATTTTTCCAAGGCACTCACGGCAAGGCGAATTCAAGACATACTTCCCCCGGCTTCTCCTCCATATGCCAAGGTACCCTCACACATCCACAGTAGGCACTAGGAAGTTGGTGTAGAGTGTTGAAGCTTGCCGATCTCCCGGCGCCAAGCTCTTCCCACCCTCATATCTAGGTTGAAACTAGGCACAAGTTGGGGCCATTTCTTCACCACCACCGGTACCTAATCCTCTACCTTACCACTTTTCCAAGGTACTCACGGGGTGGCAAGGCGGATTCAAGACATACTCCCCCGGCTTCTCCTCCATATGCCAAGGTACCCTCACACATCCACAATAGGCACTAGGAAGTTGGTGCAGAGCATTGAAGCTTGTCGATCTCCCAGCACCAAGCTCTTCCCACCCTCATATCTAGGTCAAAACTAGGCACAAGTTGGGTTTGAGACTTACTTTAGATCAACAGCAATCTTAGATATGGATTCGTTGGTCCACGATGTGCACTACTGAGGTAATAAGAAGTTCGTGTAGACTCAATCTGTGTGCTACTACATTACATTGTGCATTACAGCCCTTCACATCAAAGGATCACTCTCACTCTGCAGCCAACAAGCATTGGAAGAGTTGAAAGTGAAGCCAAGCTAGCAAGAGAGGGGGAGGCGAAGGCAACAATAGGCTGCTTATCTGTAGCAAAAATGTGAATGGGCAAGAGTAGTCTTAGTTTCACATATTCAAGCCTATGTTTGTATGCATTGATATGGTGGGAGAGTGGAGGTAGATCAGAAAACTGGTTATTGCTTTCGTAGGCATTGTTTGTGGTGGCTGTTGGAAGACTCCATATCCATCTGCAGATAGCTTTGGTGCCCATCTTGCTGCTGCACGTGCTTAGCAAACTAGCCAAAATGAGTGCCCTTCTCATCACTACTCAGTCCTCCAGGAAGCCATGCCAAAAATCTTCTACCATGCATATGCCTATGGTTATCCACCAGGAGGGTGGTCTGTCGTCGCCAAAGAAGGTCTTCACTGTTGAATCGAACGTAAATTGGATGTTGATCGCCATGATCAGATACATAGAGATGCCACGATCGCTGCAAATCGTCTTGAATCACCATGTAATCGGCCTCCACAAGCTTACTTAGGCTTTGGGTGCGCTTATTTATGACGTTGAAATTGCATGTGAGCTGCGATCTTCTGCGCCTGTGATCAGTTGCGCATCATTTGTCTTCCAGCTTCATGAAATAGAAGGAGGAGTTGCTTGTTGATGATTGTCCCAAAGAATAGCAAAAGATTTGAGTAAAATTTGGTCCCATGGCCATGGAAATTGCACAGAGCAAGAGATTATTGAGGAAAAATATTTTAATTAACATCTCTAATCATGATTAGTGAATTTCTCCCAATTTTGGTTCTCCCATTCAAATTTAGAGTAGCCACCTCAGAGTTTGTCTCGAGACACTGACCCATAGCCCCCCCCCCCCCAAAAGCTTAGAACAACCAAAAATCAAAGAAATTTTCATCATCCCACAATCACCATATCCATTTCTTGATCAAGAAATCAAGAAAGTTCAATAAAAACCAAGAAAATGTAAGAAATTTAAAAAAAAAAATCAAAAAATTAGATAAAGACGTGGCTTTGATATCAATGAAAGAGAGAGGCACCCTGAATTTAGCATAATTAGCTTAGAATTGAGGAAAGCATAAAAGATTAGCGTAAGATTAGAACAAAAAGAGAAACCAAAGAACTTGTGTAATCTTGATTATCAAAAGATTCATATTACATTGGCCCATATTCACTTATATACTAGGCCACCCTTTCACACTACACTTATTCATGTCTATGGGCATGCCCCCAACCCTAGTCCTAGCCCTTGGCCCCTTTCACATCGCCTTTATCCCTTGGCCTTGGGCCCAAATCGACTTGAGTCCCTTTTAACTTTGTTAAAATGATAAATACATCCATCCCCTAATCCTAATGCAATAATGGTTAATCCTTTTTTATCCCAGCTTAACCAAATAATTTTTTGGCAATATCTTCATTTTGTAAGTACTTCTCTCTCCCACTAACAATCCCCTAAAGTGATTCCTTTACAAGAACTTGACTTTGACTTGCCAAGTATAAAAACCTTTAGTGCACTTTTCAAACACAAATGGGGTTGCCATTGTATACAAATGAGTGAATGAGAAGGTCTTTTGACTTGAGTATATCTCACGGCCAGGTTTTGATAGCTTGGGTTTCCTTGAGACTTTAGAACTTAAAGATGGCAATCACCGCTGGGTCAGGGGGACGTGGTCGTAGGCGGATGAATTCGCGAGGAAGCACCTGACCATGGATTCTTGAGTACATGGATATGTTGTGTTGACAGGGGCGGCGTGAACCATGTGAAGTTGAATTGCAACTTCGGGTTCTGCTGTTGTTCTTCATGGAACGTCTTCCAGGCCCACTGTCTTCGAATGGGAAGGTAATCAGGGCTGAACCTTAGTGCGCGAGGTGCGTTACAATAGACCTCCCAACCATATGAAGGGTTTGCTAAGGAAGGACCATCCGCCAGGCCGGCTGCTCACCCATGAGATTGAATGTGATGGGATGAGCAGTGGCGGCGGGTGGCCGGTGGTATTCGCCGTCGTGGGTTTGGGATGGGTGGTCATGCCGCTAGGTTGTGTGCTTGGCGTCAAGGTACGGGTGAAGGAAATATATGTCGAAGGTGATCAGTGACGTGGGTGATGGGGGGTGATTTTGGAGTTGACAATCGATTAGGATGATGACGGCCAGCTCAAACTCCATGCAGTCCAGAGGATCACACCAATTCAAAGGGTTTGGCAGAGGGTCTACTTCCTCGTGCTAGAATGGTGGTAGTGGCAGAATCTCCCCTTCTTCGAGTGGTGGGTTGTGGAGCCAGCGACGAGGGTGGAGGGGGTGTTGATGATGAAGGGGGTGTGGTGAGGCTGACATCGAGAAAAGGTGGGGGTTTGGCACATGTGGAGGGTATATCCTAGAATGCTTTGTATGTTCCTAAGTTTAAGGGATAGTGAAGGTGGCGAGGGGGGTGTGGGTGATGGGGGTGGAGTGGAAAAGTGAAGGGGGGGAGAAGGTGGGGCACAAAAAAGAGGAAGAGCAGAGGTGCTTGAGGGGGGTGGTGGGGGTGGGAGTTGTGTGTGAGGAGGTGAAAACATGGAGCCTAATGGGGGAGGAGGGGGTGGTGGTGAAGAAGATCATGGGGGTGGAGGAGGCAAGCCACCCTGCTGCCCATCAGTGCCTTCGTCATTATCGTCTGGGGGTAGGGCCAGTTTGCCAACAACAGCCTTAGGATCGTGTGAGTATAGAAAAATTCAATTGCGAGCAACGACAACCTCGGCTTCACTGTACTCATCAAAAGGCAATGTGTGTGTTGTCGAAGTGGCATATGCCGGTGGCCTCCATGACTTTGATCTAGATGAAGCAACAGTGGTAGTGAATGATTAAGCTAGGCGTCGAGTAGGGTGGTAGAGGATCATTTAGGAGGGAGAGGTAAGCGTCGTGGGCGACCTACCTACCAGCTATCCAGAGGTACTACAATGCCTGGCTAGAGATGAGGGGGAGATATGGGTAGGGGCGGCATATTGCATCTGGTAAGGATAAATCAATGAGATCAGTAGATTGGTGGGCTGTGGGGTAGCAGGAAAGCCATAGCAAAGTAGTAAACTCCAAACTGTGAGAGTGGCTTGAAGGGGGTGGAAGAGGAGTTCAAAGAGATTGTGAGGGTGTTGGAAGGTGAGAAGCCCCTGGAAGAAAAAATAGGAGATGATAGTTAGGCTATTTATGGGGAGCTTGGATAGAGCATATGTATATTGTGGGCGGGAGAGGGACTCTTCAATATATATATATCATGTTGGAGAAGGTTAAGGCGGATGGCTCGGAACTGTAGATCAAGAAGCCGATAAGGGGTTTGAGGGGGGAATGTTTTATGATCAACACTCCAAGATTTCAACTCTACACACTTTCTTGATAATAAAGATTTGCTACATTACTTCTAAGATGCTCCAAAGACTTGCACCTTTACAATTTCTTAATCTTTTGCCACCCATATTTGCACAAGACCAAAGATCTTTGACAAATCCCTCACTAAAACAAGAAATCACTCATATATGATCACTTTGACCACGATCAATGCAAAAGTACTCTCTGTTTTGACTTCTTTGAAAAGTCAACCGGTGAGTAAATTGCCACTTTAACCAAGCAAACAGGGTCCAAATCTTGCAGTTTTTAGGTTGTGGGAATGAGGCAGCATACTATCCAGCCATGATGTCAAAATAGGTTTAGTCCAAAACCCTAACTTTTGTAGAGACAGGGTATCTAGTGAAAAAATGAATGTAGCCCGATAGCTCGGGTGTCCGAATGGTGAGTGGTGCATATGAGACAAGTGTGTTGGTGGGGATGCCAATGCATAGGCATACCATACACATAAGTTCCACCTTGTTGCATTGAATATGGAGGTAAGTTTCCCTTTCCAAACATAGAACATTGATCCCAATCTCCTTGTGGCAAATGAGCTTGAGAGATAAATGTTGTGCCTGCATGAGTAGCGTTAACAAAGGGTTCATAGACTTGTGGTTCTATCAGCCATGTCTTGAAACCTTTGGTCCCTTCTAGCTAAAGAATTTTGCATAGAGATCGTCAAAATACTCAAGTTTCCACTATCATTAAGCATCGGCATTGCATTTCTCCTTGTTGGCATTGTATCCAAATTCTCATAGTCCTAGGACTTCATCATCATTCTCATCAAATTCATCCCTTGTTGGGATTGTATCAAAATTCTCATAGTCCTCTTCATCACCCTTCTCATCAAATTCATCCACAAGGTCACATGCATTAATACTCTCACCGGTGGTGCCAAGTTGGAACTTTTCTTCACTTTCATAGATCCGATCTCCATTGCCGCATTGACCAAATCCTCATTGTCATACATGCCCTCATAAAAAGAATCATGACTACGATGAATATCGTAGTCATAGGCATCACGGTCATCATAGGCATATGCATTGCCACCAGAATTCACACCATCCCAATATCCTTGAGAATCATAAGCATGCACTACCTCTTCCGCATCACCCCCTATGTATACGTGGGATCTTCAAAGCTATGACTCCCCTCATTGAAGTTATAATCTTCAAGGTAACCTTCTTCTTCATAGATGTGAATGCCATTGTTGGTGTCCATGCTATAGCCATTATCGGTGTGTCGGTATAACCATCTTCCTCTCCGTAATCACTAGCAACCTCACTATCATAAGCATCCAAGTATTACCCTGGTTTTTTGGTTGGATGGGTTCTCAAATTCCAAATTACGAGCATTTTAGCTCTATAGAGAGAGGAAATGACGTGTAGAACCCCCATATATGATCACTTTGACCACGATCAATGCAGAAGTACTCTCTGTTTTGACTTCTTTGAAAAGTCAATCGATGAGTAAATTGCCACTTTGACCAAGCAAACAGGGTCCAAATCTTGCAGTTTTTAGGTTGTCGGAATGAGGTAGCAAGAGCATACTATCCAGCCATGATGTCAAAATAGGTTTAGTCCAAAACCTAATTTTTGTAAAAACAGGGTATCTAGTGAAAAAATGGATGTAGCCCGATAGCTCGGGGTGCCCGAATGGTGAGGTCTAAGGCTAGATGGGAAGATTAGGGTGGTATGGGGAACCTGACCCTATTCTCACTTTGCCAGAATAAAGTGTTATTTTTTTTATTAGGCAGACTTTTTGTCTTGTGGATAGACTTGCCAATTGGAGAAGTAAAAGGAGTCCGAATCGAGCACTTGAGGGCTCCAAACGTAGCCCTTGGAGAGTAGAATGAGACTAAGCAAAAACTTTGGAAGCAGTCCTAACCCTCTTGGAATTAGGATTTAGTGCCACGACAGAAAACTATCAAACTTCTCTCCAATTACAATCCGCACTTCCCTTTTGCATTGGCAATGTCTTGGACCTTATTCGAAGGCATGAATCACAACAATTTGTAACTTGGCATCCACATGTAACCTCAAGTGCCTTGCATAAGTGCCCTTTGCAAAAAATTTAGTAGCACCTCATTTGTTTTTGCAATCAAATCAATTGAAATCAATTGCAATACTAAATTCCATGCTTGCCAAATCCTTGCCCAATAAAATACATCCACAATAGGCGCTAGGAAGTTGATGTGGAGCATTGAAGCTTGCCAATCTTCTGACCAAAGCTCTTCCCACCCTCGTATCTAGATCGAAACTAGGCACATGTTGGGGACATTTCTTAACCACCGGTACTTAATCCTCCACCTTACCATTTTTCCAAGGCACTCACGGCAAGGCGAATTCAAGACATACTTCCCCCGGCTTCTCCTCCATATGCCAAGGTACCCTCACACATCCACAGTAGGCACTAGGAAGTTGGTGTAGAGTGTTGAAGCTTGCCGATCTCCCGGCGCCAAGCTCTTCCCACCCTCATATCTAGGTTGAAACTAGGCACAAGTTGGGGCCATTTCTTCACCACCACCGGTACCTAATCCTCTACCTTACCACTTTTCCAAGGTACTCACGGGGTGGCAAGGCGGATTCAAGACATACTCCCCCGGCTTCTCCTCCATATGCCAAGGGTGGAGGGGGTGTTGATGATGAAGGGGGTGTGGTGAGGCTGACATCGAGAAAAGGTGGGGGTTTGGCAGATGTGGAGGGTATATCCTAGAATGCTTTGTATGTTCCTAAGTTTAAGGGATAGTGAAGGTGGCGAGGGGGGTGTGGGTGATGGGGGTGGAGTGGAAAAGTGAAGGGGGGGAGAAGGTGGGGCACAAAAAAGAGGAAGAGCAGAGGTGCTTGAGGGGGGTGGTCGGGGTGGGAGTTGTGTGTGAGGAGGTGAAAACATGGAGTCTAATGGGGGAGGAGGGGGTGGTGGTGAAGAAGATCATGGGGGTGGAGGAGGCAAGCCACCCTGCTGCCCATCAGTGCCTTCGTCATTATCGTCTGGGGGTAGGGCCAGTTTGCCAACAACAGCCTTAGGATCGTGTGAGTATAGAAAAATTCAATTGCGAGCAACGACAACCTCGGCTTCACTGTACTCATCAAAAGGCAATGTGTGTGTTGTCGAACTGGCATATGCCGGTGGCCTCCATGACTTTGATCTAGATGAAGCAACAGTGGTAGTGAATGATTAAGCTGGGCGCCGAGAAGGGTGGTAGAGGATCATTTAGGAGGGAGAGGTAAGCGTCGTGGGCGACCTACCTACCAGCTATCCAGAGGTACTACAATGCCTGGCTAGAGATGAGGGGGAGATATGGGTAGGGGCGGCATATGCCATCTGGTAAGGATAAATCAATGAGATCAGTAGATTGGTGGGCTGTGGGGTAGCAGGAAAGCCATAGCAAAGTAGTAAACTCCAAACTGTGAGAGTGGCTTGAAGGGGGTGGAAGAGGAGTTCAAAGAGATTGTGAGGGTGTTGGAAGGTGAGAAGCCCCTGGAAGAAAAAATAGGAGATGATAGTTAGGCTATTTATGGGGAGCTTGGATAGAGCATATGTATATTGTGGGCGGGAGAGGGACTCTTCAATATATATATATCATGTTGGAGAAGGTTAAGGCGGATGGCTCGGAACTGTAGATCAAGAAGCCGATAAGGGGTTTGAGGGGGGAATGTTTTATGATCAACACTCCAAGATTTCAACTCTACACACTTTCTTGATAATAAAGATTTGCTACATTACTTCTAAGATGCTCCAAAGACTTGCACCTTTACAATTTCTTAATCTTTTGCCACCCATATTTGCACAAGACCAAAGATCTTTGACAAATCCCTCACTAAAACAAGAAATCGCTCATATATGATCACTTTGACCACGATCAATGCAAAAGTACTCTCTGTTTTGACTTCTTTGAAAAGTCAACCGGTGAGTAAATTGCCACTTTAACCAAGCAAACAGGGTCCAAATCTTGCAGTTTTTAGGTTGTGGGAATGAGGCAGCATACTATCCAGCCATGATGTCAAAATAGGTTTAGTCCAAAACCCTAACTTTTGTAGAGACAGGGTATCTAGTGAAAAAATGGATGTAGCCCGATAGCTCGGGTGTCCGAATGGTGAGTGGTGCATATGAGACAAGTGTGTTGGTGGGGATGCCAATGCATAGGCATACCATACACATAAGTTCCACCTTGTTGCATTGAATATGGAGGTAAGTTTCCCTTTCCAAACATAGAACATTGATCCCAATCTCCTTGTTGCAAATGAGCTTGAGAGATAAATGTTGTGCCTGCATGAGTAGCGTTAACAAAGGGTTCATAGACTTGTGGTTCTATCAGCCATGTCTTGAAACCTTTGGTCCCTTCTAGCTAAAGAATTTTGCATAGAGATCGTCAAAATACTCAAGTTTCCACTATCATTAAGCATCGGCATTGCATTTCTCCTTGTTGGCATTGTATCCAAATTCTCATAGTCCTAGGACTTCATCATCATTCTCATCAAATTCATCCCTTGTTGGGATTGTATCAAAATTCTCATAGTCCTCTTCATCACCCTTCTCATCAAATTCATCCACAAGGTCACATGCATTAATACTCTCACCGGTGGTGCCAAGTTGGAACTTTTCTTCACTTTCATATATCCGATCTCCATTGCCGCATTGACCAAATCCTCATTGTCATACATGCCCTCATAAAAAGAATCATGACTACGATGAATATCGTAGTCATAGGCATCACGGTCATCATAGGCATATGCATTGCCACCAGAATTCACACCATCCCAATATCCTTGAGAATCATAAGCATGCACTACCTCTTCCGCATCACCCCCTATGTATACGTGGGATCTTCAAAGCTATGACTCCCCTCATTGAAGTTATAATCTTCAAGGTAACCTTCTTCTTCATAGATGTGAATGCCATTGTTGGTGTCCATGCTATAGCCATTATCGGTGTGTCGGTATAACCATCTTCCTCTCCGTAATCACTAGCAACCTCACTATCATAAGCATCCAAGTATTACCCTGGTTTTTTGGTTGGATGGGTTCTCAAATTCCAAATTACGAGCATTTTAGCTCTATAGAGAGAGGAAATGACGTGTAGAACCCCCATATATGATCACTTTGACCACGATCAATGCAGAAGTACTCTCTGTTTTGACTTCTTTGAAAAGTCAATCGATGAGTAAATTGCCACTTTGACCAAGCAAACAGGGTCCAAATCTTGCAGTTTTTAGGTTGTCGGAATGAGGTAGCAAGAGCATACTATCCAGCCATGATGTCAAAATAGGTTTAGTCCAAAACCTAATTTTTGTAAAAACAGGGTATCTAGTGAAAAAATGGATGTAGCCCGATAGCTCGGGGTGCCCGAATGGTGAGGTCTAAGGCTAGATGGGAAGATTAGGGTGGTATGGGGAACCTGACCCTATTCTCACTTTGCCAGAATAAAGTGTTATTTTTTTTATTAGGCAGACTTTTTGTCTTGTGGATAGACTTGCCAATTGGAGAAGTAAAAGGAGTCCGAATCGAGCACTTGAGGGCTCCAAACGTAGCCCTTGGAGAGTAGAATGAGACTAAGCAAAAACTTTGGAAGCAGTCCTAACCCTCTTGGAATTAGGATTTAGTGCCACGACAGAAAACTATCAAACTTCTCTCCAATTACAATCCGCACTTCCCTTTTGCATTGGCAATGTCTTGGACCTTATTCGAAGGCATGAATCACAACAATTTGTAACTTGGCATCCACATGTAACCTCAAGTGCCTTGCATAAGTGCCCTTTGCAAAAAATTTAGTAGCACCTCATTTGTTTTTGCAATCAAATCAATTGAAATCAATTGCAATACTAAATTCCATGCTTGCCAAATCCTTGCCCAATAAAATACATCCACAATAGGCGCTAGGAAGTTGATGTGGAGCATTGAAGCTTGCCAATCTTCTGACCAAAGCTCTTCCCACCCTCGTATCTAGATCGAAACTAGGCACATGTTGGGGACATTTCTTAACCACCGGTACTTAATCCTCCACCTTACCATTTTTCCAAGGCACTCACGGCAAGGCGAATTCAAGACATACTTCCCCCGGCTTCTCCTCCATATGCCAAGGTACCCTCACACATCCACAGTAGGCACTAGGAAGTTGGTGTAGAGTGTTGAAGCTTGCCGATCTCCCGGCGCCAAGCTCTTCCCACCCTCATATCTAGGTTGAAACTAGGCACAAGTTGGGGCCATTTCTTCACCACCACCGGTACCTAATCCTCTACCTTACCACTTTTCCAAGGTACTCACGGGGTGGCAAGGCGGATTCAAGACATACTCCCCCGGCTTCTCCTCCATATGCCAAGGGTGGAGGGGGTGTTGATGATGAAGGGGGTGTGGTGAGGCTGACATCGAGAAAAGGTGGGGGTTTGGCAGATGTGGAGGGTATATCCTAGAATGCTTTGTATGTTCCTAAGTTTAAGGGATAGTGAAGGTGGCGAGGGGGGTGTGGGTGATGGGGGTGGAGTGGAAAAGTGAAGGGGGGGAGAAGGTGGGGCACAAAAAAGAGGAAGAGCAGAGGTGCTTGAGGGGGGTGGTCGGGGTGGGAGTTGTGTGTGAGGAGGTGAAAACATGGAGTCTAATGGGGGAGGAGGGGGTGGTGGTGAAGAAGATCATGGGGGTGGAGGAGGCAAGCCACCCTGCTGCCCATCAGTGCCTTCGTCATTATCGTCTGGGGGTAGGGCCAGTTTGCCAACAACAGCCTTAGGATCGTGTGAGTATAGAAAAATTCAATTGCGAGCAACGACAACCTCGGCTTCACTGTACTCATCAAAAGGCAATGTGTGTGTTGTCAAACTGGCATATGCCGGTGGCCTCCATGACTTTGATCTAGATGAAGCAACAGTGGTAGTGAATGATTAAGCTAGGCGTCGAGTAGGGTGGTAGAGGATCATTTAGGAGGGAGAGGTAAGCGTCGTGGGCGACCTACCTACCAGCTATCCAGAGGTACTACAATGCCTGGCTAGAGATGAGGGGGAGATATGGGTAGGGGCGGCATATTGCATCTGGTAAGGATAAATCAATGAGATCAGTAGATTGGTGGGCTGTGGGGTAGCAGGAAAGCCATAGCAAAGTAGTAAACTCCAAACTGTGAGAGTGGCTTGAAGGGGGTGGAAGAGGAGTTCAAAGAGATTGTGAGGGTGTTGGAAGGTGAGAAGCCCCTGGAAGAAAAAATAGGAGATGATAGTTAGGCTATTTATGGGGAGCTTGGATAGAGCATATGTATATTGTGGGCGGGAGAGGGACTCTTCAATATATATATATCATGTTGGAGAAGGTTAAGGCGGATGGCTCGGAACTGTAGATCAAGAAGCCGATAAGGGGTTTGAGGGGGGAATGTTTTATGATCAACACTCCAAGATTTCAACTCTACACACTTTCTTGATAATAAAGATTTGCTACATTACTTCTAAGATGCTCCAAAGACTTGCACCTTTACAATTTCTTAATCTTTTGCCACCCATATTTGCACAAGACCAAAGATCTTTGACAAATCCCTCACTAAAACAAGAAATCGCTCATATATGATCACTTTGACCACGATCAATGCAAAAGTACTCTCTGTTTTGACTTCTTTGAAAAGTCAACCGGTGAGTAAATTGCCACTTTAACCAAGCAAACAGGGTCCAAATCTTGCAGTTTTTAGGTTGTGGGAATGAGGCAGCATACTATCCAGCCATGATGTCAAAATAGGTTTAGTCCAAAACCCTAACTTTTGTAGAGACAGGGTATCTAGTGAAAAAATGGATGTAGCCCGATAGCTCGGGTGTCCGAATGGTGAGTGGTGCATATGAGACAAGTGTGTTGGTGGGGATGCCAATGCATAGGCATACCATACACATAAGTTCCACCTTGTTGCATTGAATATGGAGGTAAGTTTCCCTTTCCAAACATAGAACATTGATCCCAATCTCCTTGTTGCAAATGAGCTTGAGAGATAAATGTTGTGCCTGCATGAGTAGCGTTAACAAAGGGTTCATAGACTTGTGGTTCTATCAGCCATGTCTTGAAACCTTTGGTCCCTTCTAGCTAAAGAATTTTGCATAGAGATCGTCAAAATACTCAAGTTTCCACTATCATTAAGCATCGGCATTGCATTTCTCCTTGTTGGCATTGTATCCAAATTCTCATAGTCCTAGGACTTCATCATCATTCTCATCAAATTCATCCCTTGTTGGGATTGTATCAAAATTCTCATAGTCCTCTTCATCACCCTTCTCATCAAATTCATCCACAAGGTCACATGCATTAATACTCTCACCGGTGGTGCCAAGTTGGAACTTTTCTTCACTTTCATAGATCCGATCTCCATTGCCGCATTGACCAAATCCTCATTGTCATACATGCCCTCATAAAAAGAATCATGACTACGATGAATATCGTAGTCATAGGCATCACGGTCATCATAGGCATATGCATTGCCACCAGAATTCACACCATCCCAATATCCTTGAGAATCATAAGCATGCACTACCTCTTCCGCATCACCCCCTATGTATACGTGGGATCTTCAAAGCTATGACTCCCCTCATTGAAGTTATAATCTTCAAGGTAACCTTCTTCTTCATAGATGTGAATGCCATTGTTGGTGTCCATGCTATAGCCATTATCGGTGTGTCGGTATAACCATCTTCCTCTCCGTAATCACTAGCAACCTCACTATCATAAGCATCCAAGTATTACCCTGGTTTTTTGGTTGGATGGGTTCTCAAATTCCAAATTACGAGCATTTTAGCTCTATAGAGAGAGGAAATGACGTGTAGAACCCCCATATATGATCACTTTGACCACGATCAATGCAGAAGTACTCTCTGTTTTGACTTCTTTGAAAAGTCAATCGATGAGTAAATTGCCACTTTGACCAAGCAAACAGGGTCCAAATCTTGCAGTTTTTAGGTTGTCGGAATGAGGTAGCAAGAGCATACTATCCAGCCATGATGTCAAAATAGGTTTAGTCCAAAACCTAATTTTTGTAAAAACAGGGTATCTAGTGAAAAAATGGATGTAGCCCGATAGCTCGGGGTGCCCGAATGGTGAGGTCTAAGGCTAGATGGGAAGATTAGGGTGGTATGGGGAACCTGACCCTATTCTCACTTTGCCAGAATAAAGTGTTATTTTTTTTATTAGGCAGACTTTTTGTCTTGTGGATAGACTTGCCAATTGGAGAAGTAAAAGGAGTCCGAATCGAGCACTTGAGGGCTCCAAACGTAGCCCTTGGAGAGTAGAATGAGACTAAGCAAAAACTTTGGAAGCAGTCCTAACCCTCTTGGAATTAGGATTTAGTGCCACGACAGAAAACTATCAAACTTCTCTCCAATTACAATCCGCACTTCCCTTTTGCATTGGCAATGTCTTGGACCTTATTCGAAGGCATGAATCACAACAATTTGTAACTTGGCATCCACATGTAACCTCAAGTGCCTTGCATAAGTGCCCTTTGCAAAAAATTTAGTAGCACCTCATTTGTTTTTGCAATCAAATCAATTGAAATCAATTGCAATACTAAATTCCATGCTTGCCAAATCCTTGCCCAATAAAATACATCCACAATAGGCGCTAGGAAGTTGATGTGGAGCATTGAAGCTTGCCAATCTTCTGACCAAAGCTCTTCCCACCCTCGTATCTAGATCGAAACTAGGCACATGTTGGGGACATTTCTTAACCACCGGTACTTAATCCTCCACCTTACCATTTTTCCAAGGCACTCACGGCAAGGCGAATTCAAGACATACTTCCCCCGGCTTCTCCTCCATATGCCAAGGTACCCTCACACATCCACAGTAGGCACTAGGAAGTTGGTGTAGAGTGTTGAAGCTTGCCGATCTCCCGGCGCCAAGCTCTTCCCACCCTCATATCTAGGTTGAAACTAGGCACAAGTTGGGGCCATTTCTTCACCACCACCGGTACCTAATCCTCTACCTTACCACTTTTCCAAGGTACTCACGGGGTGGCAAGGCGGATTCAAGACATACTCCCCCGGCTTCTCCTCCATATGCCAAGGGTGGAGGGGGTGTTGATGATGAAGGGGGTGTGGTGAGGCTGACATCGAGAAAAGGTGGGGGTTTGGCAGATGTGGAGGGTATATCCTAGAATGCTTTGTATGTTCCTAAGTTTAAGGGATAGTGAAGGTGGCGAGGGGGGTGTGGGTGATGGGGGTGGAGTGGAAAAGTGAAGGGGGGGAGAAGGTGGGGCACAAAAAAGAGGAAGAGCAGAGGTGCTTGAGGGGGGTGGTGGGGGTGGGAGTTGTGTGTGAGGAGGTGAAAACATGGAGTCTAATGGGGGAGGAGGGGGTGGTGGTGAAGAAGATCATGGGGGTGGAGGAGGCAAGCCACCCTGCTGCCCATCAGTGCCTTCGTCATTATCGTCTGGGGGTAGGGCCAGTTTGCCAACAACAGCCTTAGGATCGTGTGAGTATAGAAAAATTCAATTGCGAGCAACGACAACCTCGGCTTCACTGTACTCATCAAAAGGCAATGTGTGTGTTGTCGAAGTGGCATATGCCGGTGGCCTCCATGACTTTGATCTAGATGAAGCAACAGTGGTAGTGAATGATTAAGCTAGGCGTCGAGTAGGGTGGTAGAGGATCATTTAGGAGGGAGAGGTAAGCGTCGTGGGCGACCTACCTACCAGCTATCCAGAGGTACTACAATGCCTGGCTAGAGATGAGGGGGAGATATGGGTAGGGGCGGCATATTGCATCTGGTAAGGATAAATCAATGAGATCGGTAGATTGGTGGGCTGTGGGGTAGCAGGAAAGCCATAGCAAAGTAGTAAACTCCAAACTGTGAGAGTGGCTTGAAGGGGGTGGAAGAGGAGTTCAAAGAGATTGTGAGGGTGTTGGAAGGTGAGAAGCCCCTGGAAGAAAAAATAGGAGATGATAGTTAGGCTATTTATGGGGAGCTTGGATAGAGCATATGTATATTGTGGGCAGGAGAGGGACTCTTCAATATATATATATCATGTTGGAGAAGGTTAAGGCGGATGGCTCGGAACTGTAGATCAAGAAGCCGATAAGGGGTTTGAGGGGGGAATGTTTTATGATCAACACTCCAAGATTTCAACTCTACACACTTTCTTGATAATAAAGATTTGCTACATTACTTCTAAGATGCTCCAAAGACTTGCACCTTTACAATTTCTTAATCTTTTGCCACCCATATTTGCACAAGACCAAAGATCTTTGACAAATCCCTCACTAAAACAAGAAATCGCTCATATATGATCACTTTGACCACGATCAATGCAAAAGTACTCTCTGTTTTGACTTCTTTGAAAAGTCAACCGGTGAGTAAATTGCCACTTTAACCAAGCAAACAGGGTCCAAATCTTGCAGTTTTTAGGTTGTGGGAATGAGGCAGCATACTATCCAGCCATGATGTCAAAATAGGTTTAGTCCAAAACCCTAACTTTTGTAGAGACAGGGTATCTAGTGAAAAAATGGATGTAGCCCGATAGCTCGGGTGTCCGAATGGTGAGTGGTGCATATGAGACAAGTGTGTTGGTGGGGATGCCAATGCATAGGCATACCATACACATAAGTTCCACCTTGTTGCATTGAATATGGAGGTAAGTTTCCCTTTCCAAACATAGAACATTGATCCCAATCTCCTTGTTGCAAATGAGCTTGAGAGATAAATGTTGTGCCTGCATGAGTAGCGTTAACAAAGGGTTCATAGACTTGTGGTTCTATCAACCATGTCTTGAAACCTTTGGTCCCTTCTAGCTAAAGAATTTTGCATAGAGATCGTCAAAATACTCAAGTTTCCACTATCATTAAGCATCGGCATTGCATTTCTCCTTGTTGGCATTGTATCCAAATTCTCATAGTCCTAGGACTTCATCATCATTCTCATCAAATTCATCCCTTGTTGGGATTGTATCAAAATTCTCATAGTCCTCTTCATCACCCTTCTCATCAAATTCATCCACAAGGTCACATGCATTAATACTCTCACCGGTGGTGCCAAGTTGGAACTTTTCTTCACTTTCATAGATCCGATCTCCATTGCCGCATTGACCAAATCCTCATTGTCATACATGCCCTCATAAAAAGAATCATGACTACGATGAATATCGTAGTCATAGGCATCACGGTCATCATAGGCATATGCATTGCCACCAGAATTCACACCATCCCAATATCCTTGAGAATCATAAGCATGCACTACCTCTTCCGCATCACCCCCTATGTATACGTGGGATCTTCAAAGCTATGACTCCCCTCATTGAAGTTATAATCTTCAAGGTAACCTTCTTCTTCATAGATGTGAATGCCATTGTTGGTGTCCATGCTATAGCCATTATCGGTGTGTCGGTATAACCATCTTCCTCTCCGTAATCACTAGCAACCTCACTATCATAAGCATCCAAGTATTACCCTGGTTTTTTGGTTGGATGGGTTCTCAAATTCCAAATTACGAGCATTTTAGCTCTATAGAGAGAGGAAATGACGTGTAGAACCCCCATATATGATCACTTTGACCACGATCAATGCAGAAGTACTCTCTGTTTTGACTTCTTTGAAAAGTCAATCGATGAGTAAATTGCCACTTTGACCAAGCAAACAGGGTCCAAATCTTGCAGTTTTTAGGTTGTCGGAATGAGGTAGCAAGAGCATACTATCCAGCCATGATGTCAAAATAGGTTTAGTCCAAAACCTAATTTTTGTAAAAACAGGGTATCTAGTGAAAAAATGGATGTAGCCCGATAGCTCGGGGTGCCCGAATGGTGAGGTCTAAGGCTAGATGGGAAGATTAGGGTGGTATGGGGAACCTGACCCTATTCTCACTTTGCCAGAATAAAGTGTTATTTTTTTTATTAGGCAGACTTTTTGTCTTGTGGATAGACTTGCCAATTGGAGAAGTAAAAGGAGTCCGAATTGAGCACTTGAGGGCTCCAAACGTAGCCCTTGGAGAGTAGAATGAGACTAAGCAAAAACTTTGGAAGCAGTCCTAACCCTCTTGGAATTAGGATTTAGTGCCACGACAGAAAACTATCAAACTTCTCTCCAATTACAATCCGCACTTCCCTTTTGCATTGGCAATGTCTTGGACCTTATTCGAAGGCATGAATCACAACAATTTGTAACTTGGCATCCACATGTAACCTCAAGTGCCTTGCATAAGTGCCCTTTGCAAAAAATTTAGTAGCACCTCATTTGTTTTTGCAATCAAATCAATTGAAATCAATTGCAATACTAAATTCCATGCTTGCCAAATCCTTGCCCAATAAAATACATCCACAATAGGCACTAGGAAGTTGATGTGGAGCATTGAAGCTTGCCAATCTTCTGACCAAAGCTCTTCCCACCCTCGTATCTAGATCGAAACTAGGCACATGTTGGGGACATTTCTTAACCACCGGTACTTAATCCTCCACCTTACCATTTTTCCAAGGCACTCACGGCAAGGCGAATTCAAGACATACTTCCCCCGGCTTCTCCTCCATATGCCAAGGTACCCTCACACATCCACAGTAGGCACTAGGAAGTTGGTGTAGAGTGTTGAAGCTTGCCGATCTCCCGGCGCCAAGCTCTTCCCACCCTCATATCTAGGTTGAAACTAGGCACAAGTTGGGGTCATTTCTTCACCACCACCGGTACCTAATCCTCTACCTTACCACTTTTCCAAGGTACTCACGGGGTGGCAAGGCGGATTCAAGACATACTCCCCCGGCTTCTCCTCCATATGCCAAGGTACCCTCACACATCCACAATAGGCACTAGGAAGTTGGTGCAGAGCATTGAAGCTTGTCGATCTCCCAGCACCAAGCTCTTCCCACCCTCATATCTAGGTCAAAACTAGGCACAAGTTGGGTTTGAGACTTACTTTAGATCAACAGCAATCTTAGATATGGATTCGTTGGTCCACGATGTGCACTACTGAGGTAATAAGAAGTTCGTGTAGACTCAATCTGTGTGCTACTACATTACATTGTGCATTACAGCCCTTCACATCAAAGGATCACTCTCACTCTGCAGCCAACAAGCATTGGAAGAGTTGAAAGTGAAGCCAAGCTAGCAAGAGAGGGGGAGGCGAAGGCAACAATAGGCTGCTTATCTGTAGCAAAAATGTGAATGGGCAAGAGTAGTCTTAGTTTCACATATTCAAGCCTATGTTTGTATGCATTGATATGGTGGGAGAGTGGAGGTAGATCAGAAAACTGGTTATTGCTTTCGTAGGCATTGTTTGTGGTGGCTGTTGGAAGACTCCATATCCATCTGCAGATAGCTTTGGTGCCCATCTTGCTGCTGCACGTGCTTAGCAAACTAGCCAAAATGAGTGCCCTTCTCATCACTACTCAGTCCTCCAGGAAGCCATGCCAAAAGTCTTCTACCATGCATATGCCTATGGTTATCCACCAGGAGAGTGGTCTGTCGTCGCCAAAGAAGGTCTTCACTGTTGAATCGAACGTAAATTGGATGTTGATCGCCATGATCAGATACATAGAGATGCCACGATCGCTGCAAATCGTCTTGAATCACCATGTAATCGGCCTCCACAAGCTTACTTAGGCTTTGGGTGCGCTTATTTATGACGTTGAAATTGCATGTGAGCTGCGATCTTCTGCGCCTGTGATCAGTTGCGCATCATTTGTCTTCCAGCTTCATGAAATAGAAGGAGGAGTTGCTTGTTGATGATTGTCCCAAAGAATAGCAAAAGATTTGAGTAAAATTTGGTCCCATGGCCATGGAAATTGCACAGAGCAAGAGATTATTGAGGAAAAATATTTGGATTAACATCTCTAATCATGATTAGTGAATTTCTCCCAATTTTGGTTCTCCCATTCAAATTTAGAGTAGCCACCTCAGATTTTGTCTCGAGACACTGACCCATAGCCCCCCCCCCCCCCCCCCAAAACCTTAGAACAACCAAAAATCAAAGAAATTTTCATCATCCCACAATCACCATATCCATTTCTTGATCAAGAAATCAAGAAAGTTCAATAAAAACCAAGAAAATGTAAGAAATTTAAAAAAAAATCAAAAAATTAGATAAAGACGTGGCTTTGATATCAATGAAAGAGAGAGGCACCCTGAATTTAGCATAATTAGCTTAGAATTGAGGAAAGCATAAAAGATTAGCGTAAGATTACCAGCTATCCAGAGGTACTACAATGCCTGGCTAGAGATGAGGGGGAGATATGGGTAGGGGCGGCATATGCCATCTGGTAAGGATAAATCAATGAGATCAGTAGATTGGTGGGCTGTGGGGTAGTAGGAAAGCCATAGCAAAGTAGTAAACTCCAAACTGTGAGAGTGGCTTGAAGGGGGTGGAAGAGGAGTTCAAAGAGATTGTGAGGGTGTTGGAAGGTGAGAAGCCCCTGGAATAAAAAATAGGGGATGATAGTTAGGCTATTTATGGGGAGCTTGGATAGAGCATATGTATATTGTGGGCGGGAGAGGGACTCTTCAATATATATATATATCATGTCAGAGAAGGTTAAGGCGGATGGCTCGGAACTGTAGATCAAGAAGCCGATAAGGGGTTTGAGGGGGGAATGTTTTATGATCAACACTCCAAGATTTCAACTCTACACACTTTCTTGATAATAAAGATTTGCTACATTACTTCTAAGATGCTCCAACGACTTGCACCTTTACAATTTCTTAATCTTTTGCCACCCAGATTTGCACAAGACCAAAGATCTTTTGACAAATCCCTCACTAAAACAAGAAATCGCTCAAGATTTTCAAGAAATGGTTGGTTCTAGTGTTTGTTGTAATAATGATAATGTCAAAATTAGGGTTTAGAAAGTGAAAAAATAAGTTTTAATCAAAGATTATGGTAGAAAAAACTCTAATCAAGAAGATAATCAAGTAACACCAACAACAAATTAGGATTTTTTCAATTTTTGATTAATACATACCCAAAAATGATTGATACTAATCCCATGGTTAATCCACTCTCAATAAAGAACAAATCAAATATGAAAAACTATGTAGAATCTAATCCAAAAATGACTAAGCACTGCCCTAAGCAGGATCTAAGCAAAGTCCTAATACTAATACAAGAAAGGGATCTAGTGAGAGATAAGTAAACTGCACTCATTATACAATGAGTACACACGCCTACTCATCATAGAGCGTAGTCACCTAAACATAGAAAAACTATCATGATTAGTCCCCATGAAAGCTTGAGCTATAAGCTCCAAGAAAGGTGACAATGTATGGTATGTTAAAAGATACATAAGATAATACCAAGTACATAAGACATGTTCAACAATATGGCTATGGCATTCTCTTCTCGTTCTCTTCTTCTGCAAGTTCCCCAATGCCAGCCAATTGTTGTGTTATACTTCATTTTGTTAAGGTGTGCTGAAAGAGATTCATTGTCTTTGTTGATCTCCAAGCCAAAGAATTATATTTTTAAGCAGTTCTTTTATTTTCCCCAAACAATCTCTCTAACTCATCCTAAGCACCCTTAGACGTATCTTATGATATTAGAATGTGATGGAAAGAAAGTGGCAACCTAGATTTAGCCTAATTAGCCTAGGATTAAGGAAAGTATGAGAGATTAACCTAGGATTAGAACAAGAAGAGAAAGCAAAGAACTTGTGTAATCTTGATTATCAACAAGGGTTCAAAAGATTCCTATATTATATTGGACCATATTCACTTATATACTAGGCCACCCTTTCACAGTACACTTATTCATGTCCATGGGCATGCCCAACCCTAGTCCTAGCCCTTGGCCCCTTTCACATCCCCCTCATCCCTTGGTCGCCTTGGGCAACTTGGTTATAAACCATCCCCACCCAAGAGGTTTCATCCTCAAAACCTTAAATATACATGTACAAACTTGCATGGATGAAGTATACCATTATGCATGCAATGTGCCATAACCAACTCCAATGTCACCACAATACACCATTGAAGAGCCATTTAACTGGAAGCATGCATTTGAGACTTCCTTTAGATCAACAACAATCTTAGATATGGATTCGTTGGTCCACGATGTGCACTGCTGAGGTAATAAGAAGCTCGTGTAGACTCAATCTGTGTGCTACTACATTACATTGCGCATTATAGCCCTTCACATCAAAGGATCACTCTCACTCTGCAGCCAACAAGCATTGGAAGAGTTAAAAGTGAAGCCAAGCTAGCAAGAGAGGGGGAGGCGAAGGCAACAATAGGCTGCTTATCTGTAGCAAAAATGTGAATGGGCAAGAGTAGTCTTAGTTTCACATATTCAAGACTATGTTTCTATGCATTGATATGGTGGGAGAGTGGAGGTAGATCAGAAAATTGGTTATTGCTTTCGTAGGCATTGTTTGTGGTGGCTGTTCGAAGACTCCATATCCATCTACAGATAGCTTTGGTGCTTATCTTGCTGCTGTCTGTTGCTTAGCAAACCAGCCAAAATGAGTGCCCTTCTCATCACTACTCAATCCTCCAGGAAGCCGTGCCAAAAGTCTTCTACCATGCATATGCCTATGGTTATCCACCAGGAGGGTGGTCTGTCGTCGCCAAACAAGGTCTTCACTGTTGAATCAAACGTAAATTGGATGTTGATTGCCACGATCAGATACATAGAGATGCCACGATCGCTGCAAATCATCTTGAATCACCATGTAATCGGCCTCCACAAGCTTACTTAGGCTTTGGGTGCGCTTATTTATGACGTTGAAATTGCATGTGAGCTGCAATCTTCTGCGCCGCCTGTGATCAGTTGCGCATCATTTGTCTTCCAGCTTCATGAAATAGAAGGAGGAGTTGCTTGTTGATGATTGTCCCAAAGAATAGCAAAAGATTTGAGTAAAATTTGGTCCCATGGCCATGGAAATTGCACAGAGCAAGAGATTATTGAGGAAAAATATTTTAATTAACATCTCTAATCATGATTAGCGAATTTCTCCCAATTTTGGTTCTCCCATTCAAATTTAGAGTAGCCACCTCAGATTTTGTCTCGAGACACTGACCCATAGCCCTCCCCCCAAAAGCTTAGAACAACCAAAAATCAAAGAAATTTTCATCATCCCACAATCACCATATCCATTTCTTGATCAAGAAATCAAGAAAGTTCAATAAAAACCAAGAAAATGTAAGAAATTTTAAAAAAAATCAAAGAATTAGATAAAGACGTGGCTTTGATATCAATGAAAGAGAGAGGCACCCTGAATTTAGCATAATTAGCTTAGAATTGAGGAAAGCATAAAAGATTAGCGTAAGATTAGAACAAAAAGAGAAACCAAAGAACTTGTGTAATCTTGATTATCAAAAGATTCATATTACATTGGCCCATATTCACTTATATACTAGGCCACCCTTTCACACTACACTTATTCATGTCGATGGGCATGCCCCCAACCCTAGTCCTAGCCCTTGGCCCCTTTCACATCGCCTTTATCCCTTGGCCTTGGGCCCAAATCGACTTGAGTCCCTTTTAACTTTGTTAAAATGATAAATACATCCATCCCCTAATCCTAATGCAATAATGGTTAATCCTTTTTTTATCCCAGCTTAACCAAATAATTTTTTTGCAATATCTTCATTTTCTAAGTACTTCTCTCTCCCACTAACAATCCCCTAAAGTGATTCCTTTACAAGAACTTGACTTTGACTTGCCAAGTATAAAACCCTTTAGTGCACTTTTCAAACACAAATGGGGTTGCCATTGTATACAAATGAGGTGAATGAGAAGGTCTTTTGACTTGAGTATATCTCAAGGCCAGGTTTTGATAGCTTGGGTTTTCTTGAGACTTTAGAACTTAAAGATGGCAATCACCGCTGGGTCGGGGGACGTGGTCGTAGGCGGATGAATTCGTGGGGAAGCGCCTGACCATGGATTCTTGAGTACATGGATGTTGTGTTGACAGGGGCGGCGTGAACCATGTGAAGTTAAATTGCAACTTCGGGTTCTGCTGTTGTTCTTCACGGAACGTCTTCCAGGCCCACTGTCTTCGAATGGGAAGGTAATCAGGGCTGAACCTTAGTGCGCGAGGTGCGTTACAATAGACCTCCCAACCATATGAAGGGTTTGCTAAGGAAGGACCATCCGCCAGGCCGGCTGCTCACCCATGAGATTGAAGGTGATGGGATGAGCAGCGGCGGCGGCGGCGGGTGGCCGATGGTATTCGCCGTCTCGTGGGTTCGGATGGGTGGTCATGCCGCTAGGTTGTGTGCTTGGCGTCGAGGTACGGGTGAAGGAAATATATGTCGAAGGTGATCAATGACGTGGGTGATGGGGGGTGATTTTGGAGTTGTCAATTGATTAGGATGATGACGGCCAGCTCAAACTCCATGCGGTCCAGAGGATCACACCAATTCAAAGGGTTTGGCAGAGGGTCTACTTCCTCGTGCTGGAATGGTGATGGTGGCAGAATCTCCCCTTCTTCGAGTGGTGGGTTGTGGAGCCAGCGAGACGAGGGTGGAGGGGTGGTTGATGATGAAGGGGGTGTGGTGAGGCTGACATCGAGAAAAGGTGGGGGTTTGGCACATGTGGAGGGTATAATCTAGAATGCTTTGTATGTTCCTAAGTTTAAGGGATAGTGAAGGTGGCGAGGGGGGTGTGGGTGATGGGGGTGGAGTGGGAAAGTGAAGGGGGGGAGAAGAAGAAGGTGGGGCACAAAAAAGAGGAAGAGCAGAGGTGCTTGAGGGGGGTGGGAGTTGTGTGTGAGGAGGTGAAAACATGGAGCCTAATGGGGGAGGAGGGGGGTGGTGGTGAAGAAGATCATGGGGGTGGAGGAGGCAAGCCACCCTGCCACCCATCATCAGTGCCATCGTCATTATCGTCTGGGGGGTAGGGCCAGTTTGCCAACAGCAGCCTTAGGATCGTGTGAGTATAGAAAAATTCAATTGCGAGCAACGACAGCCTCGGCTTCACTGTACTCATCAAAAGGCAATGTGTGTGCTGTCGAACTGGCATATGCCAGTGGCCTCCATGACTTTGATCTAGATGAAGCAACAGTGGTAGTGAATGATTAAGTTAGGCGCCGAGAAGGGTGGTAGAGGATCATTTAGGAGGGAGAGGTAAGCGTCGTGGGCGACCTACCTACCAGCTATCCAGAGGTACTACAATGCCTGGCTAGAGACGAGGGGGAGATATGGGTAGGGGCGGCATATGCCATCTGGTAAGGATAAATCAATGAGATGAGTAGATTGGTGGGCTGTGGGGTAGCAGGAAAGCCATAGCGAAGTAGTGAACTCCAAACTGTGAGAGTGGCTTGAAGGGGGTGGAAGAGGAGTTCAAAGAGATTGTGAGGGTGTTGGAAGGTGAGAAGCCCCTGGAAGAAAAAATAGGGGATGATAGTTAGGCTATTTATGGGGAGCTTGGATAGAGCATATGTATATTGTGGGCGGGAGAGGGACTCTTCAATATATATATATCATGTCAGAGAAGGTTAAGGCGGATGGCTCGGAACTGTAGATCAAGAAGCCGATAAGGGGTTTGAGGGGGGAATGTTTTATGATCAACACTCCAAGATTTCAACTCTACACACTTTCTTGATAATAAAGATTTGCTACATTACTTCTAAGATGCTCCAAAGACTTGCACCTTTACAATTTCTTAATCTTTTGCCACCCAGATTTGCACAAGACCAAAGATCTTTTGACAAATCCCTCACTAAAACAAGAAATCGCTCAAGATTTTCAAGAAATGGTTGGTTCTAGTGTTTGTTGTAATAATGATAATGTCAAAATTAGGGTTTATAAAGTGAGAAAAAATAAGTTTTAATCAAAGATTATGGTAGAAAAAACTCTAATCAAGAAGATAATCAAGTAACACCAACAACAAATTAGGATTTTTTCAATTTTTGATTAATACATACCCAAAAATGATTGATACTAATCCCATGGTTAATCCACTCTCAATAAAGAACAAATCAAATATGAAAAACTATGTAGAATCTAATCCAAAAATGACTAAGCACTCCCCTAAGCAGGATCTAAGCAAAGCTCTAATACTAATACAAGAAAGGGATCTAGTGAGAGATAAGTAAACTGCACTCATTATACAATGAGTACACATGCCTACTCGTCATAGAGCGTAGTCACCTAAACATAGAAAAACTATCATGATTAGTCCCCATGAAAGCTTGAGCTATAAGCTCCAAGAAAGGTGACAATGTATGGTATGTTAAAAGATACATAAGATAATACCAAGTACATAAGACATGTTCAACAATATGGCTATGGAATTCTCTTCTCGTTCTCTTCTTCTGCAAGTTCCCCAATGCCAGCCAATTGTTGTGTTATACTTCATTTTGTTAAGGTGTGCTGAAAGAGATTCATTGTCTTTGTTGATCTCCAAGCCAAAGAATTATATTTTTAAGCAGTTCTTTTATTTTTCCCAAACAATCTCTCTAACTCATCCTAAGCACCCTTAGACGTATCTTATGATATTAGAATGTGATGGAAAGAAAGTGGCAACCTAGATTTAGCCTAATTAGCCTAGGATTAAGGAAAGTATGAGAGATTAACCTAGGATTAGAACAAGAAGAGAAAGCAAAGAACTTGTGTAATCTTGATTATCAAAAAGGGTTCAAAAGATTCCTATATTATATTGGACCATATTCACTTATATACTAGGCCACCCTTTCACACTACACTTATTCATGTCCATGGGCATGCCCAACCCTAGTCCTAGCCCTTGGCCCCTTTCACATCCCCCTCATCCCTTGGCCGCCTTGGGCAACTTGGTTATAAACCATCCCCACCCAAGAGGTTTCATCCTCAAAACCTTATGAAGGGTTTGCTAAGGAAGGACCATCCGCCAGGCCGGCTGCTCACCCATGAGATTGAAGGTGATGGGATGAGCAGCGGCGGCGGCGGCAGGTGGCCGGTGGTATTCGCCATCGTGGGTTCGGGATGGGTGGTCATGCCACTAGGTTGTGTGCTTGGCGTCGAGGTACGGGTGAAGGAAATATATGTCGAAGGTGATCAGTGACGTGGGTGATGGGGGGTGATTTTGGAGTTGTCAATTGATTTGGATGATGACGGCCAGCTCAAACTCCATGCGGTCCAGAGGATCACACCAATTCAAAGGGTTTGGCAGAGGGTCTACTTCCTCGTGCTGGAATGGTTATGGTGGCAGAATCTCCCCTTCTTCGAGTGGTGGGTTGTGGAGCCAGCGAGACGAGGGTGGAGGGGTGGTTGATGATGAAGGGGGTGTGGTGAGGCTGACATCGAGAAAAGGTGGGGGTTTGGCACATGTGGAGGGTATAATCTAGAATGCTTTGTATGTTCCTAAGTTTAAGGGATAGTGAAGGTGGCGAGGGGGGTGTGGGTGATGGGGGTGGAGTGGGAAAGTGAAGGGGGGGAGAAGAAGAAGGTGGGGCACAAAAAAGAGGAAGAGCAGAGGTGCTTGAGGGGGGTGGTGGGGGTGGGAGTTGTGTGTGAGGAGGTGAAAACATGGAGCCTAATGGGGGAGGAGGGGGGTGGTGGTGAAGAAGATCATGGGGGTGGAGGAGGCAAGCCACCCTGCCACCCATCATCAGTGCCATCGTCATTATCGTCTGGGGGGTAGGGCCAGTTTGCCAACAGCAGCCTTAGGATCGTGTGAGTATAGAAAAATTCAATTGCGAGCAACGACAGCCTCGGCTTCACTGTACTCATCAAAAGGCAATGTGTGTGCTGTCGAACTGGCATATGCCAGTGGCCTCCATGACTTTGATCTAGATGAAGCAACAGTGGTAGTGAATGATTAAGTTAGGTGCCGAGAAGGGTGGTAGAGGATCATTTAGGAGGGAGAGGTAAGCGTCGTGGGCGACCTACCTACCAGCTATCCAGAGGTACTACAATGCCTGGCTAGAGACGAGGGGGAGATATGGGTAGGGGCGGCATATGCCATCTGGTAAGGATAAATCAATGAGATGAGTAGATTGGTGGGATGTGGGGTAGCAGGAAAGCCATAGCGAAGTAGTGAACTCCAAACTGTGAGAGTGGCTTGAAGGGGGTGGAAGAGGAGTTCAAAGAGATTGTGAGGGTGTTGGAAGGTGAGAAGCCCCTGGAAGAAAAAATAGGGGATGATAGTTAGGCTATTTATGGGGAGCTTGGATAGATCATATGTATATTGTGGGCGGGAGAGGGACTCTTCAATATATATATATCATGTCAGAGAAGGTTAAGGCGGATGGCTCGGAACTGTAGATCAAGAAGCCGATAAGGGGTTTGAGGGGGGAATGTTTTATGATCAACACTCCAAGATTTCAACTCTACACACTTTCTTGATAATAAAGATTTGCTACATTACTTCTAAGATGCTCCAAAGACTTGCACCTTTACAATTTCTTAATCTTTTGCCACCCAGATTTGCACAAGACCAAAGATCTTTTGACAAATCCCTCACTAAAACAAGAAATCGCTCAAGATTTTCAAGAAATGGTTGGTTCTAGTGTTTGTTGTAATAATGATAATGTCAAAATTAGGGTTTATAAAGTGAGAAAAAATAAGTTTTAATCAAAGATTATGGTAGAAAAAACTCTAATCAAGAAGATAATCAAGTAACACCAACAACAAATTAGGATTTTTTCAATTTTTGATTAATACATACCCAAAAATGATTGATACTAATCCCATGGTTAATCCACTCTCAATAAAGAACAAATCAAATATGAAAAACTATGTAGAATCTAATCCAAAAATGACTAAGCACTCCCCTAAGCAGGATCTAAGCAAAGCTCTAATACTAATACAAGAAAGGGATCTAATGAGAAATAAGTAAACTGCACTCATTATACAATGAGTACACATGCCTACTCGTCATAGAGCGTAGTCACCTAAACATAGAAAAACTATCATGATTAGTCCCCATGAAAGCTTGAGCTATAAGCTCCAAGAAAGGTGACAATGTATGGTATGTTAAAAGATACATAAGATAATACCAAGTACATAAGACATGTTCAACAATATGGCTATGGCATTCTCTTCTCGTTCTCTTCTTCTGCAAGTTCCCCAATGCCAGCCAATTGTTGTGTTATACTTCATTTTGTTAAGGTGTGCTGAAAGAGATTCATTGTCTTTGTTGATCTCCAAGCCAAAGAATTATATTTTTAAGCAGTTCTTTTATTTTCCCCAAACAATCTCTCTAACTCATCCTAAGCACCCTTAGACGTATCTTATGATATTAGAATGTGATGGAAAGAAAGTGGCAACCTAGATTTAGCCTAATTAGCCTAGGATTAAGGAAAGTATGAGAGATTAACCTAGGATTAGAACAAGAAGAGAAAGCAAAGAACTTGTGTAATCTTGATTATCAAAAAGGGTTCAAAAGATTCCTATATTATATTGGACCATATTCACTTATATACTAGGCCACCCTTTCACACTACACTTATTCATGTCCATGGGCATGCCCAACCCTAGTCCTAGCCCTTGGCCCCTTTCACATCCCCCTCATCCCTTGGCCGCCTTGGGTAACTTGGTTATAAACCATCCCCACCCAAGAGGTTTCATCCTCAAAACCTTAAATATACATGTACAAACTTGCATGGATGAAGTATACCATTATGCATGCAATGTGCCATAACCAACTCCAATGTCACCACAATACACCATTGAAGAGCCATTTAACTGGAAGCATGCATTTGAGACTTACTTTAGATCAACAACAATCTTAGATATGGATTCGTTGGTCCACGATGTGCACTGCTGAGGTAATAAGAAGTTCGTGTAGACTCAATCTGTGTGCTACTACATTACATTGCGCATTATAGCCCTTCACATCAAAGGATCACTCTCACTCTGCAGCCAACAAGCATTGGAAGAGTTAAAAGTGAAGCCAAGCTAGCAAGAGAGGGGGAGGCGAAGGCAACAATAGGCTGCTTATCTGTAGCAAAAATGTGAATGGGCAAGAGTAGTCTTAGTTTTACATATTCAAGACTATGTTTCTATGCATTGATATGGTGGGAGAGTGGAGGTAGATCGGAAAACTGGTTATTGCTTTCGTAGGCATTGTTTGTGGTGGCTGTTGGAAGACTCCATATCCATCTGCAGATAGCTTTGGTGCCCATCTTGCTGCTGTCCGTTGCTTAGCAAACCAGCCAAAATGAGTGCCCTTCTCATCACTACTCAATCCTCCAGGAAGCCGTGCCAAAAGTCTTCTACCATGCATATGCCTATGGTTATCCACCAGGAGGGTGGTCTGTCGTCGCCAAACAAGGTCTTCACTGTTGAATCAAACGTAAATTGGATGTTGATTGCCACGATCAGATACATAGAGATGCCACGATCCCTGCAAATCATCTTGAATCACCATGTAATCGGCCTCCAAAAGCTTACTTAGGATTTGGGTGCGCTTATTTATGACGTTGAAATTGCATGTGAGCTGCAATCTTCTGCGCCTGTGATCAGTTGCGCATCATTTGTCTTCTAGCTTCATGAAATAGAAGGAGGAGTTGCTTGTTGATGATTGTCCCAAAGAATAGCAAAAGATTTGAGTAAAATTTGGTCCCATGGCCATGGAAATTGCACAGAGCAAGAGATTATTGAGGAAAAATATTTTAATTAACATCTCTAATCATGATTAGCGAATTTCTCCCAATTTTGGTTCTCCCATTCAAATTTAGAGTAGCCACCTCAGATTTTGTCTCGAGACACTGACCCATAGCCCTCCCCCCACCAAAAGCTTAGAACAACCAAAAATCAAAGAAATTTTCATCATCCCACAATCACCATATCCATTTCTTGATCAAGAAATCAAGAAAGTTCAATAAAAACCAAGAAAATGTAAGAAATTTAAAAAAAATCAAAAAAATAGATAAAGACGTGGCTTTGATATCAATGAAAGAGAGAGGCACCCTGAATTTAGCATAATTAGCTTAGAATTGAGGAAAGCATAAAAGATTAGCGTAAGATTAGAACAAAAAGAGAAACCAAAGAACTTGTGTAATCTTGATTATCAAAAGATTCATATTACATTGGCCCATATTCACTTATATACTAGGCCACCCTTTCACACTACACTTATTCATGTCTATGGGCATGCCCCCAACCCTAGTCCTAGCCCTTGGCCCCTTTCACATCGCCTTTATCCCTTGGCCTTGGGCCCAAATCGACTTGAGTCCCTTTTAACTTTGTTAAAATGATAAATACATCCATCCCCTAATCCTAATGCAATAATGGTTAATCCTTTTTTTATCCCAGCTTAACCAAATAATTTTTTTGCAATATCTTCATTTTCTAAGTACTTCTCTCTCCCACTAACAATCCCCTAAAGTGATTCCTTTACAAGAACTTGACTTTGACTTGCCAAGTATAAAACCCTTTAGTGCACTTTTCAAACACAAATGGGGTTGCCATTGTATACAAATGAGGTGAATGAGAAGGTCTTTTGACTTGAGTATATCTCAAGGCCAGGTTTTGATAGCTTGGGTTTCCTTGAGACTTTAGAACTTAAAGATGGCAATCACCGCTGGGTCGAGGGACGTGGTCGTAGGCGGATGAATTCGTGGGGAAGCGCCTGACCATGGATTCTTGAGTACATGGATGTTGTGTTGACAGGGGCGGCGTGAACCATGTGAAGTTGAATTGCAACTTCGGGTTCTGCTGTTGTTCTTCATGGAACGTCTTCCAGGCCCACTGTCTTCGAATGGGAAGGTAATCAGGGCTGAACCTTAGTGCGCGAGGTGCGTTACAATAGACCTCCCAACCATATGAAGGGTTTGCTAAGGAAGGACCATCCGCCAGGCCGGCTGCTCACCCATGAGATTGAATGTGATGGGATGAGCAGCGGCGGCGGCGGCGGGTGGCCGGTGGTATTCACCGTCGTGGGTTCGGGATGGGTGGTCATGCCGCTAGGTTGTGTGCTTGGCGTCGAGGTACGGGTGAAGGAAATATATGTCGAAGGTGATCAATGATGTGGGTGATGGGGGGTGATTTTGGAGTTGTCAATTGATTAGGATGATGACGGCCAGCTCAAACTCCATGCGGTCCAGAGGATCACACCAATTCAAAGGGTTTGGCAGAGGGTCTACTTCCTCGTGCTGGAATGGTGATGGTGGCAGAATCTCCCCTTCTTCGAGTGGTGGGTTGTGGAGCCAGCGAGACGAGGGTGGAGGGGTGGTTGATGATGAAGGGGGTGTGGTGAGGCTGACATCGAGAAAAGGTGGGGGTTTGGCACATGTGGAGGGTATAATCTAGAATGCTTTGTATGTTCCTAAGTTTAAGGGATAGTGAAGGTGGCGAGGGGGGTGTGGGTGATGGGGGTGGAGTGGGAAAGTGAAGGGAGGGAGAAGAAGAAGGTGGGGCACAAAAAAGAGGAAGAGCAGAGGTGCTTGAGGGGGTGGTGGGGGTGGGAGTTGTGTGTGAGGAGGTGAAAACATGGAGCCTAATGGGGGAGGAGGGGGGTGGTGGTGAAGAAGATCATGGGGGTGGAGGAGGCAAGCCACCCTGCCACCCATCATCAGTGCCATCGTCATTATCGTCTGGGGGGTAGGGCCAGTTTGCCAACAGCAGCCTTAGGATCGTGTGAGTATAGAAAAATTCAATTGCGAGCAACGATAGCCTCGGCTTCACTGTACTCATCAAAAGGCAATGTGTGTGCTGTCGAACTGGTATATGCCAGTGGCCTCCATGACTTTGATCTAGATGAAGCAACAGTGGTAGTGAATGATTAAGTTAGGCGCCGAGAAGGGTGGTAGAGGATCATTTAGGAGGGAGAGGTAAGCGTCGTGGGTGACCTACCTACCAGCTATCCAGAGGTACTACAATGCCTGGCTAGAGACGAGGGGGAGATATGGGTAGGGGCGGCATATGCCATCTGGTAAGGATAAATCAATGAGATGAGTAGATTGGTGGGCTGTGGGGTAGCAGGAAAGCCATAGCGAAGTAGTAAACTCCAAACTGTGAGAGTGGCTTGAAGGGGGTGCAAGAAGCCGATAAGGGGTTTGAGGGGGGAATGTTTTATGATCAACACTCCAAGATTTCAACTCTACACACTTTCTTGATAATAAAGATTTGCTACATTACTTCTAAGATGCTCCAAAGACTTGCACCTTTACAATTTCTTAATCTTTTGCCACCCAGATTTGCACAAGACCAAAGATCTTTTGACAAATCCCTCACTAAAACAAGAAATCGCTCAAGATTTTCAAGAAATGGTTGGTTCTAGTGTTTGTTGTAATAATGATAATGTCAAAATTAGGGTTTATAAAGTGAGAAAAAATAAGTTTTAATCAAAGATTATGGTAGAAAAAACTCTAATCAAGAAGATAATCAAGTAACACCAACAACAAATTAGGATTTTTTCAATTTTTGATTAATACATACCCAAAAATGATTGATACTAATCCCATGGTTAATCCACTCTCAATAAAGAACAAATCAAATATGAAAAACTATGTAGAATCTAATCCAAAAATGACTAAGCACTCCCCTAAGCAGGATCTAAGCAAAGCTCTAATACTAATACAAGAAAGGGATCTAGTGAGAGATAAGTAAACTGCACTCATTATACAATGAGTACACATGCCTACTCGTCATAGAGCGTAGTCACCTAAACATAGAAAAACTATCATGATTAGTCCCCATGAAAGCTTGAGCTATAAGCTCCAAGAAAGGTGACAATGTATGGTATGTTAAAAGATACATAAGATAATACCAAGTACATAAGACATGTTCAACAATATGGCTATGGAATTCTCTTCTCGTTCTCTTCTTCTGCAAGTTCCCCAATGCCAGCCAATTGTTGTGTTATACTTCATTTTGTTAAGGTGTGCTGAAAGAGATTCATTGTCTTTGTTGATCTCCAAGCCAAAGAATTATATTTTTAAGCAGTTCTTTTATTTTCCCCAAACAATCTCTCTAACTCATCCTAAGCACCCTTAGACGTATCTTATGATATTAGAATGTGATGGAAAGAAAGTGGCAACCTAGATTTAGCCTAATTAGCCTAGGATTAAGGAAAGTATGAGAGATTAACCTAGGATTAGAACAAGAAGAGAAAGCAAAGAACTTGTGTAATCTTGATTATCAAAAAGGGTTCAAAAGATTCCTATATTATATTGGACCATATTCACTTATATACTAGGCCACCCTTTCACACTACACTTATTCATGTCCATGGGCATGCCCAACCCTAGTCCTAGCCCTTGGCCCCTTTCACATCCCCCTCATCCCTTGGCCGCCTTGGGCAACTTGGTTATAAACCATCCCCACCCAAGAGGTTTCATCCTCAAAACCTTAAATATACATGTACAAACTTGCATGGATGAAGTATACCATTATGCATGCAATGTGCCATAACCAACTCCAATGTCACCACAATACACCATTGAAGAGCCATTTAACTGGAAGCATGCATTTGAGACTTACTTTAGATCAACAACAATCTTAGATATGGATTCGTTGGTCCACGATGTGCACTGCTGAGGTAATAAGAAGTTCGTGTAGACTCAATCTGTGTGCTACTACATTACATTGCGCATTATAGCCCTTCACATCAAAGGATCACTCTCACTCTGCAGCCAACAAGCATTGGAAGAGTTAAAAGTGAAGCCAAGCTAGCAAGAGAGGGGGAGGCGAAGGCAACAATAGGCTGCTTATCTGTAGCAAAAATGTGAATGGGCAAGAGTAGTCTTAGTTTCACATATTCAAGACTATGTTTCTATGCATTGATATGGTGGGAGACTGGAGGTAGATCAGAAAACTGGTTATTGCTTTCGTAGGCATTGTTTGTGGTGGCTGTTGGAAGACTCCATATCCATCTGCAGATAGCTTTGGTGCCCATCTTGCTGCTGTCCGTTGCTTAGCAAACCAGCCAAAATGAGTGCCCTTCTCATCACTACTCAATCCTCCAGGAAGCCGTGCCAAAAGTCTTCTACCATGCATATACCTATGGTTATCCACCAGGAGGGTGGTCTGTCGTCGCCAAACAAGGTCTTCACTGTTGAATCAAACGTAAATTGGATGTTGATCGCCACGATCAGATACATAGAGATGCCACGATCGCTGCAAATCATCTTGAATCACCATGTAATCAGCCTCCACAAGCTTACTTAGGCTTTGGGTGCGCTTATTTATGACGTTGAAATTGCATGTGAGCTGCAATCTTCTGCGCGCCTGTGATCAGTTGCGCATCATTTGTCTTCCAGCTTCATGAAATAGAAGGAGGAGTTGTTTGTTGATGATTGTCCCAAAGAATAGCAAAAGATTTGAGTAAAATTTGGTCCCATGGCCATGGAAATTGCACAGAGCAAGAGATTATTGAGGAAAAATATTTTAATTAACATCTCTAATCATGATTAGCAAATTTCTCCCAATTTTGGTTCTCCCATTCAAATTTAGAGTAGCCACCTCAGATTTTGTCTCGAGACACTGACCCATAGCCCTCCCCCCAAAAGCTTAGAACAACCAAAAATCAAAGAAATTTTCATCATCCCACAATCACCATATCCATTTCTTGATCAAGAAATCAAGAAAGTTCAATAAAAACCAAGAAAATGTAAGAAATTTAAAAAAAAAATCAAAAAATTAGATAAAGACGTGGCTTTGATATCAATGAAAGAGAGAGGCACCCTGAATTTAGCATAATTAGCTTAGAATTGAGGAAAGCATAAAAGATTAGCGTAAGATTAGAACAAAAAGAGAAACCAAAGAACTTGTGTAATCTTGATTATCAAAAGATTCATATTACATTGGCCCATATTCACTTATATACTAGGCCACCCTTTCACACTACACTTATTCATGTCTATGGGCATGCCCCCAATCCTAGTCCTAGCCCTTGGCCCCTTTCACATCGCCTCTATCCCTTGGCCTTGGGCCCAAATCGACTTGAGTCCCTTTTAACTTTGTTAAAATGATAAATACATCCATCCCCTAATCCTAATGCAATAATGGTTAATCCTTTTTTTATCCCAGCTTAACCAAATAATTTTTTTGCAATATCTTCATTTTCTAAGTACTTCTCTCTCCCACTAACAATCCCCTAAAGTGATTCCTTTACAAGAACTTGACTTTGACTTGCCAAGTATAAAACCCTTTAGTACACTTTTCAAACACAAATGGGGTTGCCATTGTATACAAATGAGGTGAATGAGAAGGTCTTTTGACTTGAGTATATCTCAAGGCCAGGTTTTGATAGCTTGGGTTTCCTTGAGACTTTAGAACTTAAAGATGGCAATCACCGCTGGGTCGGGGGACGTGGTCGTAGGCGGATGAATTCGTGGGGAAGCGCCTGACCATGGATTCTTGAGTACATGGATGTTGTGTTGACAGGGGCGGCGTGAACCATGTGAAGTTGAATTGCAACTTCGGGTTCTGCTGTTGTTCTTCATGGAACATCTTCCAGGCCCACTGTCTTCGAATGGGAAGGTAATCAGGGCTGAACCTTAGTGCGCGAGGTGCGTTACAATAGACCTCCCAACCATATGAAGGGTTTGCTAAGGAAGGACCATCCGCCAGGCCGGCTGCTCACCCATGAGATTGAAGGTGATGGGATGAGCAGCGGCGGCGGCGGCGGCGGGTGGCCGGTGGTATTCGCCGTCGTGGGTTCGGGATGGGTGGTCATGCCGCTAGGTTGTGTGCTTGGCGTCGAGGTACGGGTGAAGGAAATATATGTCGAAGGTGATCAATGACGTGGGTGATGGGGGGTGATTTTGGAGTTGTCAATTGATTAGGATGATGACGGCCAGCTCAAACTCCATGCGGTCCAGAGGATCACACCAATTCAAAGGGTTTGGCAGAGGGTTTACTTCCTCGTGCTGGAATGGTGATGGTGGCAGAATCTCCCCTTCTTCGAGTGGTGGGTTGTGGAGCCAGCAAGACGAGGGTGGAGGGGTGGTTGATGATGAAGGGGGTGTGGTGAGGCTGACATCGAGAAAAGGTGGGGGTTTGGCAGATGTGGAGGGTATAATCTAGAATGCTTTGTATGTTTCTAAGTTTAAGGGATAGTGAAGGTGGCGAGGGGGGTGTGGGTGATGGGGGTGGAGTGGGAAAGTGAAGGGGGGGAGAAGAAGAAGGTGGGGCACAAAAAAGAGGAAGAGCAGAGGTGCTTGAGGGGGGTGGTGGGGGTGGGATTTGTGTGTGAGGAGGTGAAAACATGGAGCCTAATGGGGGAGGAGGGGGGTGGTGGTGAAGAAGATCATGGGGGTGGAGGAGGCAAGCCACCCTGCCACCCATCATCAGTGCCATCGTCATTATCGTCTGGGGGGTAGGGCCAGTTTGCCAACAGCAGCCTTAGGATCGTGTGAGTATAGAAAAATTCAATTGCGAGCAACGACAGCCTCGGCTTCACTGTACTCATCAAAAGGCAATGTGTGTGCTGTCGAACTGGCATATGCTAGTGTCCTCCATGACTTTGATCTAGATGAAGCAACAGTGGTAGTGAATGATTAAGCTAGGCGCCGAGTAGGGTGGTAGAGGATCATTTAGGAGGGAGAGGTAAGCGTCGTGGGCGACCTACCTACCAGCTATCCAGAGGTACTACAATGCCTGGCTAGAGATGAGGGGGAGATATGGGTAGGGGCGGCATATGCCATTTGGTAAGGATAAATCAATGAGATCAGTAGATTGGTGGGCTGTGGGGTAGCAGGAAAGCCATAGCGAAGTAGTAAACTCCAAACTGTGAGAGTGGCTTGAAGGGGGTGGAAGAGGAGTTCAAAGAGATTGTGAGGGTGTTGGAAGGTGAGAAGCCCCTGGAAGAAAAAATAGGGGATGATAAATAGGCTATTTATGGGGAGCTTGGATAGAGCATATGTATATTGTGGGCGGGAGAGGGACTCTTCAATATATATATATCATGTCAGAGAAGGTTAAGGCGGATGGCTCGGAACTGTAGATCAGGAAGCCGATAAGGGGTTTGAGGGGGGAATGTTTTATGATCAACACTCCAAGATTTCAACTCTACACACTTTCTTGATAATAAAGATTTGCTACATTACTTCTAAGATGCTCCAAAGACTTGCACCTTTACAATTTCTTAATCTTTTGCCACCCAGATTTGCACAAGACCAAAGATCTTTTGACAAATCCCTCACTAAAACAAGAAATCGCTCAAGATTTTCAAGAAATGGTTGGTTCTAGTGTTTGTTGTAATAATGATAATGTCAAAATTAGGGTTTATAAAGTGAGAAAAAATAAGTTTTAATCAAAGATTATGGTAGAAAAAACTCTAATCAAGAAGATAATCAAGTAACACCAACAACAAATTAGGATTTTTTCAATTTTTGATTAATACATACCCAAAAATGATTGATACTAATCCCATGGTTAATCCACTCTCAATAAAGAACAAATCAAATATGAAAAACTATGTAGAATCTAATCCAAAACTAAGCACTCCCCTAAGCAGGATCTAAGCAAAGCTCTAATACTAATACAAGAAAGGGATCTAGTGAGAGATAAGTAAACTGCACTCATTATACAATGAGTACACATGGCTACTCGTCATAGAGCGTAGTCACCTAAACATAGAAAAACTATCATGATTAGTCCCCATGAAAGCTTGAGCTATAAGCTCCAAGAAAGGTGACAATGTATGGTATGTTAAAAGATACATAAGATAATACCAAGTACATAAGACATGTTCAACAATATGGCTATGGCATTCTCTTCTCGTTCTCTTCTTCTGCAAGTTCCCCAATGCCAGCCAATTGTTGTGTTATACTTCATTTTGTTAAGGTGTGCTGAAAGAGATTCATTGTCTTTGTTGATCTCCAAGCCAAAGAATTATATTTTTAAGCAGTTCTTTTATTTTCCCCAAACAATCTCTCTAACTCATCCTAAGCACCCTTAGACGTATCTTATGATATTAGAATGTGATGGAAAGAAAGTGGCAACCTAGATTTAGCCTAATTAGCCTAGGATTAAGGAAAGTATGAGAGATTAACCTAGGATTAGAACAAGAAGAGAAAGCAAAGAACTTGTGTAATCTTGATTATCAAAAAGGGTTCAAAAGATTCCTATATTATATTGGACCATATTCACTTATATACTAGGCCACCCTTTCACACTACACTTATTCATGTCCATGGGCATGCCCAACCCTAGTCCTAGCCCTTGGCCCCTTTCACATCCCCCTCATCCCTTGGCCGCCTTGGGCAACTTGGTTATAAACCATCCCCACCCAAGAGGTTTCATCCTCAAAACCTTAAATATACATGTACAAACTTGCATGGATGAAGTATACCATTATGCATGCAATGTGCCATAACCAACTCCAATGTCACCACAATACACCATTGAAGAGCCATTTAACTGGAAGCATGCATTTGAGACTTACTTTAGATCAACAACAATCTTAGATATGGATTCGTTGGTCCACGATGTGCACTGCTGAGGTAATAAGAAGCTCGTGTAGATTCAATCTGTGTGCTACTACATTACATTGCGCATTATAGCCCTTCACATCAAAGGATCACTCTCACTCTGCAGCCAACAAGCATTGGAAGAGTTAAAAGTGAAGCCAAGCTAGCAAGAGAGGGGGAGGCGAAGGCAACAATAGGCTGCTTATCTGTAGCAAAAATGTGAATGGGCAAGAGTAGTCTTAGTTTCACATATTCAAGACTATGTTTCTATGCATTGATATGGTGGGAGAGTGGAGGTAGATCAGAAAACTGGTTATTGCTTTCGTAGGCATTGTTTGTGGTGGCTGTTGGAAGACTCCATATCCATCTGCAGATAGCTTTGGTGCCCATCTTGCTGCTGTCCGTTGCTTAGCAAACCAGCCAAAATGAGTGCCCTTCTCATCACTACTCAATCCTCCAGGAAGCCGTGCCAAAAGTCTTCTACCATGCATATGCCTATGGTTATCCACCAGGAGGGTGGTCTGTCGTCGCCAAACAAGGTCTTCACTGTTGAATCAAACGTAAATTGGATGTTGATCGCCACGATCAGATACATAGAGATGCCACGATCGCTGCAAATCATCTTGAATCACCATGTAATCAGCCTCCACAAGCTTACTTAGGCTTTGGGTGCGCTTATTTATGACGTTGAAATTGCATGTGAGCTGCAATCTTCTGCGCGCCTGTGATCAGTTGCGCATCATTTGTCTTCCAGCTTCATGAAATAGAAGGAGGAGTTGCTTGTTGATGATTGTCCCAAAGAATAGCAAAAGATTTGAGTAAAATTTGGTCCCATGGCCATGGAAATTGCACAGAGCAAGAGATTATTGAGGAAAAATATTTTAATTAACATCTCTAATCATGATTAGCGAATTTCTCCCAATTTTGGTTCTCCCATTCAAATTTAGAGTAGCCACCTCAGATTTTGTCTCGAGACACTGACCCATAGCCCTCCCCCCAAAAGCTTAGAACAACCAAAAATCAAAGAAATTTTCATCATCCCACAATCACCATATCCATTTCTTGATCAAGAAATCAAGAAAGTTCAATAAAAACCAAGAAAATGTAAGAAATTTAAAAAAAAATCAAAAAATTAGATAAAGACGTGGCTTTGATATCAATGAAAGAGAGAGGCACCCTGAATTTAGCATAATTAGCTTAGAATTGAGGAAAGCATAAAAGATTAGCGTAAGATTAGAACAAAAAGAGAAACCAAAGAACTTGTGTAATCTTGATTATCAAAAGATTCATATTACATTGGCCCATATTCACTTATATACTAGGCCACCCTTTCACACTACACTTATTCATGTCTATGGGCATGCCCCCAATCCTAGTCCTAGCCCTTGGCCCCTTTCACATCGCCTCTATCCCTTGGCCTTGGGCCCAAATTGACTTGAGTCCCTTTTAACTTTGTTAAAATGATAAATACATCCATCCCCTAATCCTAATGCAATAATGGTTAATCCTTTTTTTATCCCAGCTTAACCAAATAATTTTTTTGCAATATCTTCATTTTCTAAGTACTTCTCTCTCCCACTAACAATCCCCTAAAGTGATTCCTTTACAAGAACTTGACTTTGACTTGCCAAGTATAAAACCCTTTAGTGCACTTTTCAAACACAAATGGGGTTGCCATTGTATACAAATGAGGTGAATGAGAAGGTCTTTTGACTTGAGTATATCTCAAGGCCAGGTTTTGATAGCTTGGGTTTTCTTGAGACTTTAGAACTTAAAGATGGCAATCACCGCTGGGTCGGGGGACGTGGTCGTAGGCGGATGAATTCGTGGGGAAGCGCCTGACCATGGATTCTTGAGTACATGGATGTTGTGTTGACAGGGGCGGCGTGAACCATGTGAAGTTAAATTGCAACTTCGGGTTCTGCTGTTGTTCTTCATGAAACGTCTTCCAGGCCCACTGTCTTCGAATGGGAAGGTAATCAGGGCTGAACCTTAGTGCGCGAGGTGCGTTACAATAGACCTCCCAACCATATGAAGGGTTTGCTAAGGAAGGACCATCCGCCAGGCCGGCTGCTCACCCATGAGATTGAAGGTGATGGGATGAGCAGCGGTGGCGGCGGCGGGTGGCCGATGGTATTCGCCGTCTCGTGGGTTCGGATGGGTGGTCATGCCGCTAGGTTGTGTGCTTGGCGTCGAGGTACGGGTGAAGGAAATATATGTCGAAGGTGATCAATGACGTGGGTGATGGGGGGTGATTTTGGAGTTGTCAATTGATTAGGATGATGACGGCCAGCTCAAACTCCATGCGGTCCAGAGGATCACACCAATTCAAAGGGTTTGGCAGAGGGTCTACTTCCTCGTGCTGGAATGGTGATGGTGGCAGAATCTCCCCTTCTTCGAGTGGTGGGTTGTGGAGCCAGCGAGACGAGGGTGGAGGGGTGGTTGATGATGAAGGGGGTGTGGTGAGGCTGACATCGAGAAAAGGTGGGGGTTTGGCAGATGTGGAGGGTATAATCTAGAATGCTTTGTATGTTTCTAAGTTTAAGGGATAGTGAAGGTGGCGAGGGGGGTGTGGGTGATGGGGGTGGAGTGGGAAAGTGAAGGGGGGGAGAAGAAGAAGGTGGGGCACAAAAAAGAGGAAGAGCAGAGGTGCTTGAGGGGGGTGGTGGGGGTGGGAGTTGTGTGTGAGGAGGTGAAAACATGGAGCCTAATGGGGGAGGAGGGGGGTGGTGGTGAAGAAGATCATGGGGGTGGAGGAGGCAAGCCACCCTGCCACCCATCATCAGTGCCATCGTCATTATCATCTGGGGGGTAGGGCCAGTTTGCCAACAGCAGCCTTAGGATCGTGTGAGTATAGAAAAATTCAATTGCGAGCAACGACAGCCTCGGCTTCACTGTACTCATCAAAAGGCAATGTGTGTGCTGTCGAACTGGCATATGCCAGTGGCCTCCATGACTTTGATCTAGATGAAGCAACAGTGGTAGTGAATGATTAAGTTAGGCGCCGAGAAGGGTGGTAGAGGATCATTTAGGAGGGAGAGGTAAGCGTCGTGGGCGACCTACCTACCAGCTATCCAGAGGTACTACAATGCCTGGCTAGAGATGAGGGGGAGATATGGGTAGGGGCGGCATATGCCATCTGGTAAGGATAAATCAATGAGGTCAGTAGATTGGTGGGCTGTGGGGTAGCAGGAAAGCCATAGCGAAGTAGTAAACTCCAAACTGTGAGAGTGGCTTGAAGGGGGTGGAAGAGGAGTTCAAAGAGATTGTGAGGGTGTTGGAAGGTGAGAAGCCCCTGGAAGAAAAAATAGGGGATGATAAATAGGCTATTTATGGGGAGCTTGGATAGAGCATATGTATATTGTGGGCGGGAGAGGGACTCTTCAATATATATATATCATGTCAGAGAAGGTTAAGGCGGATGGCTCGGAACTGTAGATCAGGAAGCCGATAAGGGGTTTGAGGGGGGAATGTTTTATGATCAACACTCCAAGATTTCAACTCTACACACTTTCTTGATAATAAAGATTTGCTACATTACTTCTAAGATGCTCCAAAGACTTGCACCTTTACAATTTCTTAATCTTTTGCCACCCAGATTTGCACAAGACCAAAGATCTTTTGACAAATCCCTCACTAAAACAAGAAATCGCTCAAGATTTTCAAGAAATTGTTGGTTCTAGTGTTTGTTGTAATAATGATAATGTCAAAATTAGGGTTTATAAAGTGAGAAAAAATAAGTTTTAATCAAAGATTATGGTAGAAAAAACTCTAATCAAGAAGATAATCAAGTAACACCAACAACAAATTAGGATTTTTTCAATTTTTGATTAATACATACCCAAAAATGATTGATACTAATCCCATGGTTAATCCACTCTCAATAAAGAACAAATCAAATATGAAAAACTATGTAGAATCTAATCCAAAAATGACTAAGCACTCCCCTAAGCAGGATCTAAGCAAAGCTCTAATACTAATACAAGAAAGGGATCTAGTGAGAGATAAGTAAACTGCACTCATTATACAATGAGTACACATGCCTACTCGTCATAGAGCGTAGTCACCTAAACATAGAAAAACTATCATGATTAGTCCCCATGAAAGCTTGAGCTATAAGCTCCAAGAAAGGTGACAATGTATGGTATGTTAAAAGATACATAAGATAATACCAAGTACATAAGACATGTTCAACAATATGGCTATGGCATTCTCTTCTCGTTCTCTTCTTCTGCAAGTTCCCCAATGCCAGCCAATTGTTGTGTTATACTTCATTTTGTTAAGGTGTGCTGAAAGAGATTCATTGTCTTTGTTGATCTCCAAGCCAAAGAATTATATTTTTAAGCAGTTCTTTTATTTTCCCCAAACAATCTCTCTAACTCATCCTAAGCACCCTTAGACGTATCTTATGATATTAGAATGTGATGGAAAGAAAGTGGCAACCTAGATTTAGCCTAATTAGCCTAGGATTAAGGAAAGTATGAGAGATTAACCTAGGATTAGAACAAGAAGAGAAAGCAAAGAACTTGTGTAATCTTGATTATCAAAAAGGGTTCAAAAGATTCCTATATTATATTGGACCATATTCACTTATATACTAGGCCACCCTTTCACACTACACTTATTCATGTCCATGGGCATGCCCAACCCTAGTCCTAGCCCTTGGCCCCTTTCACATCCCCCTCATCCCTTGGCCGCCTTGGGCAACTTGGTTATAAACCATCCCCACCCAAGAGGTTTCATCCTCAAAACCTTAAATATACATGTACAAACTTGCATGGATGAAGTATACCATTATGCATGCAATGTGCCATAACCAACTCCAATGTCACCACAATACACCATTGAAGAGCCATTTAACTAGAAGCATGCATTTGAGACTTACTTTAGATCAACAACAATCTTAGATATGGATTCGTTGGTCCACGATGTGCACTGCTGAGGTAATAAGAAGCTCGTGTAGATTCAATCTGTGTGCTACTACATTACATTGCGCATTTTAGCCCTTCACATCAAAGGATCACTCTCACTCTGCAGCCAACAAGCATTGGAAGAGTTAAAAGTGAAGCCAAGCTAGCAAGAGAGGGGGAGGCGAAGGCAACAATAGGCTGCTTATCTGTAGCAAAAATGTGAATGGGCAAGAGTAGTCTTAGTTTCACATATTCAAGACTATGTTTCTATGCATTGATATGGTGGGAGACTGGAGGTAGATCAGAAAACTGGTTATTGCTTTCGTAGGCATTGTTTGTGGTGGCTGTTGGAAGACTCCATATCCATCTGCAGATAGCTTTGGTGCCCATCTTGCTGCTGTCTGTTGCTTAGCAAACCAGCCAAAATGAGTGCCCTTCTCATCACTACTCAATCATCTAGGAAGCCATGCCAAAAGTCTTCTACCATGCATATGCCTATGGTTATCCACCAGGAGGGTGGTCTGTCGTCGCCAAACAAGGTCTTCACTGTTGAATCAAACGTAAATTGGATGTTGATCGCCACGATCAGATACATAGAGATGCCACGATCGCTGCAAATCATCTTGAATCACCATGTAATCGGCCTCCACAAGCTTACTTAGGCTTTGTGGGTGCGCTTATTTATGACGTTGAAATTTCATGTGAGCTGCAATCTTCTGCGCCTGTGATCAGTTGCGCATCATTTGTCTTCCAGCTTCATGAAATAGAAGGAGGAGTTGCTTGTTGATGATTGTCCCAAAGAATAGCAAAAGATTTGAGTAAAATTTGGTCCCATGGCCATGGAAATTGCACAGAGCAAGAGATTATTGAGGAAAAATATTTTAATTAACATCTCTAATCATGATTAGCAAATTTCTCCCAATTTTGGTTCTCCCATTCAAATTTAGAGTAGCCACCTCAGATTTTGTCTCGAGACACTGACCCATAGCCGTCCCCCCAAAAGCTTAGAACAACCAAAAATCAAAGAAATTTTCATCATCCCACAATCACCATATCCATTTCTTGATCAAGAAATCAAGAAAGTTCAATAAAAACCAAGAAAATGTAAGAAATTTTAAAAAAAAATCAAAAAATTAGATAAAGACGTGGCTTTGATATCAATGAAAGAGAGAGGCACCCTGAATTTAGCATAATTAGCTTAGAATTGAGGAAAGCATAAAAGATTAGCGTAAGATTAGAACAAGAAGAGAAACCAAAGAACTTGTGTAATCTTGATTATCAAAAGATTCATATTACATTGGCCCATATTCACTTATATACTAGGCCACCCTTTCACACTACACTTATTCATGTCTATGGGCATGCCCCCAACCCTAGTCCTAGCCCTTGGCCCCTTTCACATCGCCTTTATCCCTTGGCCTTGGGCCCAAATCGACTTGGCCCCTTTCACATCGCCTTTATCCCTTGGCCTTGGGCCCAAATCGACTTGAGTCCCTTTTAACTTTGTTAAAATGATAAATACATCCATCCCCTAATCCTAATGCAATAATGGTTAATCCTTTTTTTATCCCAGCTTAACCAAATAATTTTTTTGCAATATCTTCATTTTCTAAGTACTTCTCTCTCCCACTAACAATCCCCTAAAGTGATTCCTTTACAAGAACTTGACTTTGACTTGCCAAGTATAAAACCCTTTAGTGCACTTTTCAAACACAAATGGGGTTGCCATTGTATACAAATGAGGTGAATGAGAAGGTCTTTTGACTTGAGTATATCTCAAGGCCAGGTTTTGATAGCTTGGGTTTCCTTGAGACTTTAGAACTTAAAGATGGCAATCACCGCTGGGTCGGGGGACGTGGTCGTAGGCGGATGAATTCGTGGGGAAGCGCCTGACCATGGATTCTTGAGTACATGGATGTTGTGTTGCGTGGTGATTTTGGAGTTGTCAATTGATTAGGATGATGACGGCCAGCTCAAACTCCATACGGTCCAGAGGATCACACCAATTCAAAGGGTTTGGCAGAGGGTCTACTTCCTCGTGCTGGAATGGTGATGGTGGCAGAATCTCCCCTTCTTCGAGTGGTGGGTTGTGGAGCCAGCGAGACGAGGGTGGAGGGGTGGTTGATGATGAAGGGGGTGTGGTGAAGCTGACATCGAGAAAAGGTGGGGGTTTGGCAGATGTGGAGGGTATAATCTAGAATGCTTTGTATGTTTCTAAGTTTAAGGGATAGTGAAGGTGGCGAGGGGGGTGTGGGTGATGGGGGTGGAGTGGGAAAGTGAAGGGGGGGAGAAGAAGAAGGTGGGGCACAAAAAAGAGGAAAAGCAGAGGTGCTTGAGGGGGGTGGTGGGGGTGGGAGTTGTGTGTGAGGAGGTGAAAACATGGAGCCTAATGGGGGAGGAGGGGGGTGGTGGTGAAGAAGATCATGGGGGTGGAGGAGGCAAGCCACCCTGCCACCCATCATCAGTGCCATCGTCATTATCGTCTGGGGGGTAGGGCCAGTTTGCCAACAGCAGCCTTAGGATCGTGTGAGTATAGAAAAATTCAATTGCGAGCAACGACAGCCTCGGCTTCACTGTACTCATCAAAAGGCAATGTGTGTGCTGTCGAACTGGCATATGCCAGTGGCCTCCATGACTTTGATCTAGATGAAGCAACAGTGGTAGTGAATGATTAAGCTAGGCGCCGAGTAGGGTGGTAGAGGATCATTTAGGAGGGAGAGGTAAGCGTCGTGGGCGACCTACCTACCAGCTATCCAGAGGTACTACAATGCCTGGCTAGAGATGAGGGGGAGATATGGGTAGGGGCGGCATATGCCATCTGGTAAGGATAAATCAATGAGATGAGTAGATTGGTGGGCTGTGGGGTAGCAGGAAAGCCATAGCGAAGTAGTAAACTCCAAACTGTGAGAGTGGCTTGAAGGGGGTGGAAGAGGAGTTCAAAGAGATTGTGAGGGTGTTGGAAGGTGAGAAGCCCCTGGAAGAAAAAATAGGGGATGATAGTTAGGCTATTTATGGGGAGCTTGGATAGAGCTTGGATTGTGAGGGTGTTGGAAGGTGAGAAGCCCCTGGAAGAAAAAATAGGGGATGATAGTTAGGCTATTTATGGGGAGCTTGGATAGAGCATATGTATATTGTGGGCGGGAGAGGGACTCTTCAATATATATATATCATGTCAGAGAAGGTTAAGGCGGATGGCTCGGAACTGTAGATCAAGAAGCCGATAAGGGGTTTGAGGGGGGAATGTTTTATGATCAACACTCCAAGATTTCAACTCTACACACTTTCTTGATAATAAAGATTTGCTACATTACTTCTAAGATGCTCCAAAGACTTGCATCTTTACAATTTCTTAATCTTTTGCCACCCAGATTTGCACAAGACCAAAGATCTTTTGACAAATCCCTCACTAAAACAAGAAATCGCTCAAGATTTTCAAGAAATGGTTGGTTCTAGTGTTTGTTGTAATAATGATAATGTCAAAATTAGGGTTTATAAAGTGAGAAAAAATAAGTTTTAATCAAAGATTATGGTAGAAAAGACTCTAATCAAGAAGATAATCAAGTAACACCAACAACAAATTAGGATTTTTTCAATTTTTGATTAATACATACCCAAAAATGATTGATACTAATCCCATGGTTAATCCACTCTCAATAAAGAACAAATCGAATATGAAAAACTATGTAGAATCTAATCCAAAAATGACTAAGCACTCCCCTAAGCAGGATCTAAGCAAAGCTCTAATACTAATACAAGAAAGGGATCTAGTGAGAGATAAGTAAACTGCACTCATTATACAATGAGTACACATGCCTACTCGTCATAGAGCGTAGTCACCTAAACATAGAAAAAATATCATGATTAGTCCCCATGAAAGCTTGAGCTATAAGCTCCAAGAAAGGTGACAATGTATGGTATGTTAAAAGATACATAAGATAATACCAAGTACATAAGACATGTTCAACAATATGGCTATGGCATTCTCTTCTCGTTCTCTTCTTCTGCAAGTTCCCCAATGCCAGCCAATTGTTGTGTTATACTTCATTTTGTTAAGGTGTGCTGAAAGAGATTCATTGTCTTTGTTGATCTCCAAGCCAAAGAATTATATTTTTAAGCAGTTCTTTTATTTTCCCCAAACAATCTCTCTAACTCATCCTAAGCACCCTTAGACGTATCTTATGATATTAGAATGTGATGGAAAGAAAGTGGCAACCTAGATTTAGCCTAATTAGCCTAGGATTAAGGAAAGTATGAGAGATTAACCTAGGATTAGAACAAGAAGAGAAAGCAAAGAACTTGTGTAATCTTGATTATCAAAAAGGGTTCAAAAGATTCCTATATTATATTGGACCATATTCACTTATATACTAGGCCACCCTTTCACACTACACTTATTCATGTCCATGGGCATGCCCAACCCTAGTCCTAGCCCTTGGCCCCTTTCACATCCCCCTCATCCCTTGGCCGCCTTGGGCAACTTGGTTATAAACCATCCCCACCCAAGAGGTTTCATCCTCAAAACCTTAAATATACATGTACAAACTTGCATGGATGAAGTATACCATTATGCATGCAATGTGCCATAACCAACTCCAATGTCACCACAATACACCATTGAAGAGCCATTTAACTGGAAGCATGCATTTGAGACTTACTTTAGATCAACAACAATCTTAGATATGGATTCGTTGGTCCACGATGTGCACTGCTGAGGTAATAAGAAGCTCGTGTAGACTCAATCTGTGTGCTACTACATTACATTGCGCATTATAGCCCTTCACATCAAAGGATCACTCTCACTCTGCAGCCAACAAGCATTGGAAGAGTTAAAAGTGAAGCCAAGCTAGCAAGAGAGGGGGAGGCGAAGGCAACAATAGGCTGCTTATCTGTGTGAGATCCCTGTTCCCCACCGATCAACGGATTCGGGGTACTAGCAGCGGAAGTAGCACATCATGCGTGGGTAGGGGTCTCACACTCGGGGCCTCGCCCACGGATATCCGGACAAGAGACTAATCCGTCGGTTTGTCCAAAACCGAAACTGGAAAAACTTCCTTTACTCGGAAAGCATGGGCGATTCCACCAGGATAACTCTTTACTCTAACGTAGTCAAGATCATTACGGATCAACTGATCTGACTGCACCTTTAACGGTACTTGGTCAATTCAAGGTAGAAACTTGCACTTGGATCATTGGGATCAACGCTTTTTTCCCCATCAAGAGGCACAGCCGTTGATTCCTATCCATAGAACAATTTCTATCCGGGATTTACTTTATCTATCGTAAAAACAAAGTTGAGTCTCGATTTATGGATCCATCAGTCCAGCCTAACCCCATCCGATCCCATGGGTTAGCCAACCGCCCAACCACTGTAGTGATGGGATCCAATTTGGAATTTGGTTAGGTTTTGTCCCGGGTACCAAGGAAAAGAGTTCCAAGGCCCCCTAGCCGGAATTTCATGCAAACATAAAACTAGCCACACCACTTACACACCCAATATGAAAATTGCCTTTTTCTTAGCATCAGCTAACTTTAAAACAATCCTTTAATGAAACCATAGTACCACTGATCACAATCTCCCAATTTATCCAGTTGATTCATAATTTCCCATCATTCCTTCATCAGAGTATCTATGGCATCATTGGCAACTAGAACGCTCACCACCTGTCCACACAGAGGCCGTTTCCATAGTTCCTAGCCCATAATACTCGGCAATATAATCACTTATCAAGATGGACTCTCGTTGAAGATCAGCAAGATCAACCAACAGATCCATATAAAAGAGCCATGGACTCATCCCTTGAGGACCAGCAAGGTCAGTCAACCAGATCCATGCCCGGTTTCACAAAACAACTCTTACTCCTTGTTCCAATATCTTCCTCGACGCACGCGTGGGTATCCTAGGCGACCCAGAGCCCGAGCACCGTATGGTCAGCACCCTCTACGATCCTTCGCAGGTGACCTAGCGCTTCACTCATAGGCCGCTTCCTTGGTCCCTCATCCACCGTACCGGAAGCTCACCATTTTAATCGAACCGAGGCTGGTCAAGACCTCGGTCGACCTTGCTACGCGAGACGTCCTCCATTGACTCTCCGTCAGCAGTTGCAACTTTATCAGTTAGGTCTCCACGACCTTAATCACAAGACGGTCAAAATGCTTCCCCAGCATTCTTGACATAAAACAGCCATTTACAAACAGCATTTACAAACAGTTTACAAATACAGTTTCTATATTAACTCTCATTTTTTCACATTATCCCTCATTAATCCACATTACTTATTCCACATTCCATGTATATGTGTACTCATCCAATCACCTCCTTTTCCATCTCTTCACTTCAGATTCCTTCACATCACATATCATATATTCACATCCATATCCACATCCATACATCCACATCCACATCCACATTCACATCCATACATCCACATCTACATGCTTATCTCCATTTTCACATCCTCATTTATACATCCACATCCCATATCCACATTCATACATACACATCCATATATCCACATCTACATCCACATACATACATACATCCACATCCACATTCCACATTCACATCTATACATCCACATCTACATTCACATTCACATACATCCACATCCACATTCCCATACATCCACATCTATACATCCACATTCCACATTCACATCTACATTCACATTCACATACATGCATCCACATCTACATGCTTACCTCCATTTTCACATCCTCATTTATACATCCACATCCCATATCCACATTCATACATACACATCCATACATCCACATCTACATCCACATACATACATACATCCACATCCACATTCCACATTCACATCTATACATCCACATCTACATTCACATTCACATACATCCACATCCACATTCCCATACATCCACATTCCACATTCACATCTACATTCACATTCACATACATCCACATCTACATTCACATTCACATACATCCACATCCCCATTCCCATTCACATCTATACATCCACATCTACATCCACATACATACATACATCCACATCCACATTCCACATTCACATCTATACATCCACATCTACATCCACATTCACATACATCCACATCCACATTTCCATTCACATCTATACATCCACATCCATTCACATCTATACATCCACATCTACATCCACATTTACATCTATGCATATACATCTTCATGCATATATCCATTTTCATGTTCATACATCCACACTCCCATCTCCATATCCACACATCCACATACATACATCCATTTTCACATTCCCATTTATATAACCCCATATACTTTCACATCTAATCTTTTACATCACATCCATTCTCACCCTATCACAACCCATATACATCTTATCCTATCACATACACTTCTTACCTCATCCCCCCATACACATCTTAATTCATCTTATCACATCCTAACTTATTTCATAAGCATCTTATCACCTCTTATCACATCTTATCACATTTCATATCTTTTTTTTTAAAAAAAAAGAGAATTCTTTTATTTGATATAAGATTTCTCTACACATTTATTTATACATAAATTCCATTTAAGGAGACTAACACTTTCGAAATTAAAATCCATCTTTTATGCATCTTCTTATGCATGATTTCAATTTGGTAGGGAATTATACTTTTAGAATAAAAGAATTTCTCTTATGCATCTAAGTTAAGCATAAAATCCATTTATGAGGAAAATCATACTTTTAGTATAAAAAGAATATCTTTTATGCATACCTATATGCATGAAATCCAATATGATAAAAGTAACACTTTTGATATAAAAATTTTTCCTTTATGCATACTTCTATGCATGAAAATTAAAAATGATAAAAGTAACACTTTTGATATAAAAATTTTCCTTTATGCATACTTCTATGCATGAAAATTAAAAATGATAAAAGTAACACTTTTGATATAAAAATTTTCTTTTATGCATACTTTTATGTATGAAATAAAAATGATAAAAGTAACACTTTTGATATAAAAATTTATCCATTATGCATACTTCTATGCATGAAAATAAAAATGGTAAAAATAACACTTTTGATATAAAAATTTATCCTTTATGCATACTTCTATGCATGAAAGTAAAAATGATAAAAGTAACACTTTTGATATAAAAATTTATCCATTATGCATACTTCTATGCATGAAAATAAAAATGGTAAAAATAACACTTTTGATATAAAAATTTATCCTTTATGCATACTTCTATGCATGAAAGTAAAAATGATTAAAGTAACACTTTTGATATAAAAATTTATCCATTATGCATACTTCTATGCATGAAAATAAAAATGGTAAAAATAACACTTTTGATATAAAAATTTATCCTTTATGCATAATATTAAAATTCAATTTCTCCATGATTATAATGAAATTCTTTCAATTAATCTAGGATGATGATTCCTAGAATATGGTAGGAAGTCCTCTTTTTATGCTTTGAATGAAAATTTTTTATGCATAATTTTTATAAAAATTTTGCCATAGCTCCGCTGCTATGACTGATAAATCTCAATTTTTCTAAGGGATAAAGCTTATCAATAAGGAAATAATTAAAATGATTCTCTAATTGGATCCTTAATCCATAATGGATTGAATCATCAATATACATAAACTAAAAGCATAAGAAAAAGCCATTAATTTGGCCTCAAGCATAGCTTTATCTTGGGTTAAGGAAAAGCTTTATGAAAAGCTTGATTTGGATTGAGAATGGGTCATGAGTATGACCATTTCTTACAACTTGCTTGATTCTTTGTTCACGGTAGAGGCCCCCAACCAATCAATTGGTTAAGTATGTTGATGGAGCCACTAATGGGGATTGAAGAAAGAGGGAAGCTCCAAAAACTAGTGAATTATTAAATGAATTCACAGTTCTTGGCTTAGGTGGAGTAGAGTAACGATGCATAAACACTATATATTTTTCAACAAGGGTGAGGCTTCTATTTATAGGAAAAATTGAGCTCCTAACCAAACAAACTGATTCTAGAATTTTCTAAATCAGTTTGGTCAATATTTGACCATTTTTAGGTCAGTTAAGCTAACTTTTTGGAACTAGACTTGAATGAGGAGAGAGGAGAGATGAAATATCTCAATTTTTATGAGTTTAAAACTCATTCAAGCATGTGAAATATGCACCTCCTTTAAAGAACTCCCCTTCCTTACATATGTCATATTTTTAATATTGCTCATAGTTTTTTACTAATAAACCTTGTACATTTTCAACTCTTCATCTTATGTGAAATATGCACCTCCTTTAAAGAACTCCCCTTCCTTACATATGTCATACTTTTAATATTGCTCATAATTTTTTATTAATAAACCTTGTACATTTTCAACTCTTCATCTTATGTGAAATATTTACTCATTTTTGGGTATTTTCTTTTTACAAGTTGGATTTATCTCCTCCCTACACATGGATTGATGCTATTGGTCCATAGGAACCTTAATTGGACCATAATCTAAAGATTTCTTAAAATCTAGACCCTTAGGCTAAGGTTCTTTATAGCTATTTTCAATTAATTCCAATTGCACATTGGAAAATTCTTTTTGAATTTCTGTTTCAGGGGAACTCATCTGAATTAGAAGAGATATTTTTCTATCCAAAAATATTCAAAATTTAAATATTCTCTCTCTAGAATATTTTTCTCTCTCTAGGCTAAAACAGATAGAAACAAGGTCTTTATATTTCTGAAGAGGGATTGATTACAGGGAAAGATACTAGACATCAAAAAGGGGGTGGGAGAGGAATCTTACAATCTGTAGCAAAAATGTGAATGGGCAAGAGTAGTCTTAGTTTCACATATTCAAGACTATGTTTCTATGCATTGATATGGTGGGAGAGTGGAGGTAGATCAGAAAACTGGTTATTGCTTTCGTAGGCATTGTTTGTGGTGGCTGTTGGAAGACTCCATATCCATCTGCAGATAGCTTTGGTGCCCATCTTGCTGCTATCCGCCGTTGCTTAGCAAACCAGCCAAAATGAGTGCCCTTCTTATCACTACTCAATCCTCCAGGAAGCTGTGCCAAAAGTCTTCTACCATGCATATGCCTATGGTTATCCACCAGGAGGGTGGTCTGTCTCGTCGCCAAACAAGGTCTTCACTGTTGAATCAAACGTAAATTGGATGTTGATCGCCACGATCAGATACATAGAGATGCCACGATCGCTGCAAATCATCTTGAATCACCATGTAATCGGCCTCCACAAGCTTACTTAGGCTTTGGGTGCGCTTATTTATGACGTTGAAATTGCATGTGAGCTGCAATCTTCTGCGCCTGTGATCAGTTGCGCATCATTTGTCTTCCAGCTTCATGAAATAGAAGGAGGAGTTGCTTGTTGATGATTGTCCCAAAGAATAGCAAAAGATTTGAGTAAAATTTGGTCCCATGGCCATGGAAATTGCACAGAGCAAGAGATTATTGAGGAAAAATAGAAGAAGAAGAAGGTGGGGCACAAAAAAGAGGAAGAGCAGAGGTGCTTGAGGGGGGTGGTGGGGGTGGGAGTTGTGTGTGAGGAGGTGAAAACATGGAGCCTAATGGGGGAGGAGGGGGGTGGTGGTGAAGAAGATCATGGGGGTGGAGGAGGCAAGCCACCCTGCCACCCATCAGTGCCATCGTCATTATCGTCTGGGGGGTAGGGCAAGTTTGCCAACAGCCGCCTTAGGATCGTGTGAGTATAGAAAAATTCAATTGCGAGCAACGACAGCCTCGGCTTCACTGTACTCATCAAAAGGCAATGTGTGTGCTGTCGAACTGGCATATGCCAGTGGCCTCCATGACTTTGATCTAGATGAAGCAACAGTGGTAGTGAATGATTAAGCTAGGCGCCGAGTAGGGTGGTAGAGGATCATTTAGGAGGGAGAGGTAAGCGTCGTGGGCGACCTACCTACCAGCTATCCAGAGGTACTACAATGCCTGGCTAGAGATGAGGGGGAGATATGGGTAGGGGCGGCATATGCCATCTGGTAAGGATAAATCAATGAGATCAGTAGATTGGTGGGCTGTGGGGTAGCAGGAAAGCCATAGCGAAGTAGTAAACTCCAAACTGTGAGAGTGGCTTGAAGGGGGTGGAAGAGGAGTTCAAAGAGATTGTGAGGGTGTTGGAAGGTGAGAAGCCCCTGGAAGAAAAAATAGGGGATGATAGTTAGGCTATTTATGGGGAGCTTGGATAGAGCATATGTATATTGTGGGCGGGAGAGGGACTCTTCAATATATATATATCATGTCAGAGAAGGTTAAGGCGGATGGCTCGGAACTGTAGATCAAGAAGCCGATAAGGGGTTTGAGGGGGGAATGTTTTATGATCAACACTCCAAGATTTCAACTCTACACACTTTCTTGATAATAAAGATTTGCTACATTACTTCTAAGATGCTCCAAAGACTTGCACCTTTACAATTTCTTAATCTTTTGCCACCCAGATTTGCACAAGACCAAAGATCTTTTGACAAATCCCTCACTAAAACAAGAAATCGCTCAAGATTTTCAAGAAATGGTTGGTTCTAGTGTTTGTTGTAATAATGATAATGTCAAAATTTAGGGTTTATAAAGTGAGAAAAAATAAGTTTTAATCAAAGATTATGGTAGAAAAAACTCTAATCAAGAAGATAATCAAGTAACACCAACAACAAATTAGGATTTTTTAAATTTTTGATTAATACATACCCAAAAATGATTGATACTAATCCCATGGTTAATCCACTCTCAATAAAGAACAAATCAAATATGAAAAACTATGTAGAATCTAATCCAAAAATGACTAAGCACTCCTCTAAGCAGGATCTAAGCAAAGCTCTAATACTAATACAAGAAAGGGATCTAGTGAGAGATAAGTAAACTGCACTCATTATACAATGAGTACACATGCCTACTCATCATAGAGCGTAGTCACCTAAACATAGAAAAACTATCATGATCCCATGAAAGCTTGAGCTATAAGCTCCAAGAAAGGTGACAATGTATGGTATGTTAAAAGATACATAAGATAATACCAAGTACATAAGACATGTTCAACAATATGGCTATGGCATTCTCTTCTCGTTCTCTTCTTCTGCAAGTTCCCCAATGCCAGCCAATTGTTGTGTTATACTTCATTTTGTTAAGGTGTGCTGAAAGAGATTCATTGTCTTTGTTGATCTCCAAGCCAAAGAATTATATTTTTAAGCAGTTCTTTTATTTTCCCCAAACAATCTCTCTAACTCATCCTAAGCACCCTTAGACGTATCTTATGATATTAGAATGTGATGGAAAGAAAGTGGCAACCTAGATTTAGCCTAATTAGCCTAGGATTAAGGAAAGTATGAGAGATTAACCTAGGATTAGAACAAGAAGAGAAAGCAAAGAACTTGTGTAATCTTGATTATCAAAAAGGGTTCAAAAGATTCCTATATTATATTGGACCATATTCACTTATATACTAGGCCACCCTTTCACACTACACTTATTCATGTCCATGGTGGGCATGCCCAACCCTAGTCCTAGCCCTTGGCCCCTTTCACATCCCCCTCATCCCTTGGCCGCCTTGGGCAACTTGGTTATAAACCATCCCCACCCAAGAGGTTTCATCCTCAAAACCTTAAATATACGTGTACAAACTTGCATGGATGAAGTATACCATTATGCATGCAATGTGCCATAACCAACTCCAATGTCACCACAATACACCATTGAAGAGCCATTTAACTGGAAGCATGCATTTGAGACTTACTTTAGATCAACAACAATCTTAGATATGGATTCGTTGGTCCACGATGTGCACTGCTGAGGTAATAAGAAGTTCGTGTAGACTCAATCTGTGTGCTACTACATTACATTGCGCATTATAGCCCTTCACATCAAAGGATCACTCTCACTCTGCAGCCAACAAGCATTGGAAGAGTTAAAAGTGAAGCCAAGCTAGCAAGAGAGGGGGAGGCGAAGGCAACAATAGGCTGCTTATCTGTAGCAAAAATGTGAATGGGCAAGAGTAGTCTTAGTTTCACATATTCAAGACTATGTTTCTATGCATTGATATGGTGGGAGAGTGGAGGTAGATCAGAAAACTGGTTATTGCTTTCGTAGGCATTGTTTGTGGTGGCTGTTGGAAGACTCCATATCCATCTGCAGATAGCTTTGGTGCCCATCTTGCTGCTGTCCGCCGTTGCTTAGCAAACCAGCCAAAATGAGTGCCCTTCTCATCACTACTCAATCCTCCAGGAAGCCGTGCCAAAAGTCTTCTACCATGCATATGCCTATGGTTATCCACCAGGAGGGTGGTCTGTCGTCGCCAAACAAGGTCTTCACTGTTGAATCAAACGTAAATTGGATGTTGATCGCCACGATCAGATACATAGAGATGCCACGATCGCTGCAAATCATCTTGAATCACCATGTAATCGGCCTCCACAAGCTTACTTAGGCTTTGGGTGCGCTTATTTATGACGTTGAAATTGCATGTGAGCTGCAATCTTCTGCGCCTGTGATCAGTTGCGCATCATTTGTCTTCCAGCTTCATGAAATAGAAGGAGGAGTTGCTTGTTGATGATTGTCCCAAAGAATAGCAAAAGATTTGAGTAAAATTTGGTCCCATGGCCATGGAAATTGCACAGAGCAAGAGATTATTGAGGAAAAATATTTTAATTAACATCTCTAATCATGATTAGCAAATTTCTCCCAATTTTGGTTCTCCCATTCAAATTTAGAGTAGCCACCTCAGATTTTGTCTCGAGACACTGACCCATAGCCCTCCCCCCAAAAGCTTAGAACAACCAAAAATCAAAGAAATTTTCATCATCCCACAATCACCATATCCATTTCTTGATCAAGAAATCAAGAAAGTTCAATAAAAACCAAGAAAATGTAAGAAATTTTAAAAAAAAATCAAAAAATTAGATAAAGACGTGGCTTTGATATCAATGAAAGAGAGAGGCACCCTGAATTTAGCATAATTAGCTTAGAATTGAGGAAAGCATAAAAGATTAGAGTAAGATTAGAACAAAAAGAGAAACCAAAGAACTTGTGTAATTTTGATTATCAAAAGATTCATATTACATTGGCCCATATTCACTTATATACTAGGCCACCCTTTCACACTACACTTATTCATGTCTATGGGCATGCCCCCAACCCTAGTCCTAGCCCTTGGCCCCTTTCACATCGCCTTTATCCCTTGGCCTTGGGCCCAAATCGACTTGAGTCCCTTTTAACTTTGTTAAAATGATAAATACATCCATCCCCTAATCCTAATGCAATAATGGTTAAACCTTTTTTTATCCCAGCTTAACCAAATAATTTTTTTGCAATATCTTCATTTTCTAAGTACTTCTCTCTCCCACTAACAATCCCCTAAAGTGATTCCTTTACAAGAACTTGACTTTGACTTGCCAAGTATAAAACCCTTTAGTGCACTTTTCAAACACAAATGGGGTTGCCATTGTATACAAATGAGGTGAATGAGAAGGTCTTTTGACTTGACTATATCTCAAGGCCAGGTTTTGATAGCTTGGGTTTCCTTGAGACTTTAGAACTTAAAGATGGCAATCACCGCTGGGTCGGGGGATGTGGTCGTAGGCGGATGAATTCGTGGGGAAGCGCCTGACCATGGATTCTTGAGTACATGGATGTTGTGTTGACAGGGGCGGCGTGAACCATGTGAAGTTAAATTGCAACTTCGGGTTGTGCTATTGTTCTTCATGGAACGTCTTCCAGGCCCACTGTCTTCGAATGGGAAGGTAATCAGGGCTGAACCTTAGTGCGCGAGGTGCGTTACAATAGACCTCCCAACCATATGAAGGGTTTGCTAAGGAAGGACCATCCGCCAGGCCGGCTGCTCACCCATGAGATTGAAGGTGATGGGATGAGCAGCGGCGGCGGCGGCAGCGGGTGGCCGGTGGTATTCGCCGTCGTGGGTTCGGGATGGGTGGTCATGCCGCTAGGTTGTGTGCTTGGTGTCGAGGTACGGGTGAAGGAAATATATGTCGAAGGTGATCAATCACGTGGGTGATGGGGGGTGATTTTGGAGTTGTCAATTGATTAGGATGATGATGGCCAGCTCAAACTCCATGCGGTCCAGAGGATCACACCAATTCAAAGGGTTTGGCAGAGGGTCTACTTCCTCGTGCTGGAATGGTGATGGTGGCAGAATCTCCCCTTCTTCGAGTGGTGGGTTGTGGAGCCAGCGAGACGAGGGTGGAGGGGTGGTTGATGATGAAGGGGGTGTGGTGAGGCTGACATCGAGAAAAGGTGGGGGTTTGGCAGATGTGGAGGGTATAATCTAGAATGCTTTGTATGTTCCTAAGTTTAAGGGATAGTGAAGGTGGCGAGGGGGGTGTGGGTGATGGGGGTGGAGTGGGAAAGTGAAGGGGGGGAGAAGAAGAAGGTGGGGCACAAAAAAGAGGAAGAGCAGAGGTGCTTGAGGGGGGTGGTGGGGGTGGGAGTTGTGTGTGAGGAGGTGAAAACATGGAGCCTAATGGGGGAGGAGGGGGGTGGTGGTGAAGAAGATCATGGGGGTGGAGGAGGCAAGCCACCCTGCCACCCATCAGTGCCATCGTCATTATCGTCTGGGGGGTAGGGCCAGTTTGCCAACAGCCGCCTTAGGATCGTGTGAGTATAGAAAAATTCAATTGCGAGCAACGACAGCCTCGGCTTCACTGTACTCATCAAAAGGCAATGTGTGTGCTGTCGAACTGGCATATGCCAGTGGCCTCCATGACTTTGATCTAGATGAAGCAACAGTGGTAGTGAATGATTAAGCTAGGCGCCGAGTAGGGTGGTAGAGGATCATTTAGGAGGGAGAGGTAAGCGTCGTGGGCGACCTACCTACCAGCTATCCAGAGGTACTACAATGCCTGGCTAGAGATGAGGGGGAGATATGGGTAGGGGCGGCATATGCCATCTGGTAAGGATAAATCAATGAGATCAGTAGATTGGTGGGCTGTGGGGTAGCAGGAAAGCCATAGCGAAGTAGTAAACTCCAAACTGTGAGAGTGGCTTGAAGGGGGTGGAAGAGGAGTTCAAAGAGATTGTGAGGGTGTTGGAAGGTGAGAAGCCCCTGGAAGAAAAAATAGGGGATGATAGTTAGGCTATTTATGGGGAGCTTGGATAGAGCATATGTATATTGTGGGCGGGAGAGGGACTCTTCAATATATATATATCATGTCAGAGAAGGTTAAGGCGGATGGCTCGGAACTGTAGATCAAGAAGCCGATAAGGGGTTTGAGGGGGGAATGTTTTATGATCAACACTCCAAGATTTCAACTCTACACACTTTATTGATAATAAAGATTTGCTACATTACTTCTAAGATGCTCCAAAGACTTGCACCTTTACAATTTCTTAATCTTTTGCCACCCAGATTTGCACAAGACCAAAGATCTTTTGACAAATCCCTCACTAAAACAAGAAATCGCTCAAGATTTTCAAGAAATGGTTGGTTCTAGTGTTTGTTGTAATAATGATAATGTCAAAATTAGGGTTTATAAAGTGAGAAAAAATAAGTTTTAATCAAAGATTATGGTAGAAAAAACTCTAATCAAGAAGATAATCAAGTAACACCAACAACAAATTAGGATTTTTTCAATTTTTGATTAATACATACCCAAAAATTATTGATACTAATCCCATGGTTAATCCACTCTCAATAAAGAACAAATCAAATATGAAAAACTATGTAGAATCTAATCCAAAAATGACTAAGCACTCCCCTAAGCAGGATTTAAGCAAAGCTCTAATACTAATACAAGAAAGGGATCTAGTGAGAGATAAGTAAACTGCACTCATTATACAATGAGTACACATGCCTACTCGTCATAGAGCATAGTCACCTAAACATAGAAAAACTATCATGATTAGTCCCCATGAAAGCTTGAGCTATAAGCTCCAAGAAAGGTGACAATGTATGGTATGTTAAAAGATACATAAGATAATACCAAGTACATAAGACATGTTCAACAATATGGCTATGGCATTCTCTTCTCGTTCTCTTCTTCTGCAAGTTCCCCAATGCCAGCCAATTGTTGTGTTATACTTCATTTTGTTAAGGTGTGCTGAAAGAGATTCATTGTCTTTGTTGATCTCCAAGCCAAAGAATTATATTTTTAAGCAGTTCTTTTATTTTCCCCAAACAATCTCTCTAACTCATCCTAAGCACCCTTAGACGTATCTTATGATATTAGAATGTGATGGAAAGAAAGTGGCAACCTAGATTTAGCCTAATTAGCCTAGGATTAAGGAAAGTATGAGAGATTAACCTAGGATTAGAACAAGAAGAGAAAGCAAAGAACTTGTGTAATCTTGATTATCAAAAAGGGTTCAAAAGATTCCTATATTATATTGGACCATATTCACTTATATACTAGGCCACCCTTTCACACTACACTTATTCATGTCCATGGTGGGCATGCCCAACCCTAGTCCTAGCCCTTGGCCCCTTTCACATCCCCCTCATCCCTTGGCCGCCTTGGGCAACTTGGTTATAAACCATCCCCACCCAAGAGGTTTCATCCTCAAAACCTTAAATATACATGTACAAACTTGCATGGATGAAGTATACCATTATGCATGCAATGTGCCATAACCAACTCCAATGTCACCACAATACACCATTGAAGAGCCATTTAACTGGAAGCATGCATTTGAGACTTACTTTAGATCAACAACAATCTTAGATATGGATTCGTTGGTCCACGATGTGCACTGCTGAGGTAATAAGAAGTTCGTGTAGACTCAATCTGTGTGCTACTACATTACATTGCGCATTATAGCCCTTCACATCAAAGGATCACTCTCACTCTGCAGCCAACAAGCATTGGAAGAGTTAAAAGTGAAGCCAAGCTAGCAAGAGAGGGGGAGGCGAAGGCAACAATAGGCTGCTTATCTGTAGCAAAAATGTGAATGGGCAAGAGTAGTCTTAGTTTCACATATTCAAGACTATGTTTCTATGCATTGATATGGTGGGAGAGTGGAGGTAGATCAGAAAACTGGTTATTGCTTTCGTAGGCATTGTTTGTGGTGGCTGTTGGAAGACTCCATATCCATCTGCAGATAGCTTTGGTGCCCATCTTGCTGCTGTCCGTTGCTTAGCAAACCAGCCAAAATGAGTGCCCTTCTCATCACTACTCAATCCTCCAGGAAGCCGTGCCAAAAGTCTTCTACCATGCATATGCCTATGGTTATCCAACAGGAGGGTGGTCTGTCATCGCCAAACAAGGTCTTCACTGTTGAATCAAACGTAAATTGGATGTTGATCGCCACGATCAGATACATAGAGATGCCACGATCGCTGCAAATCATCTTGAATCACCATGTAATCGGCCTCCACAAGCTTACTTAGGCTTTGGGTGCGCTTATTTATGACGTTGAAATTGCATGTGAGCTGCAATCTTCTGCGCCTGTGATCAGTTGCGCATCATTTGTCTTCCAGCTTCATGAAATAGAAGGAGGAGTTGCTTGTTGATGATTGTCCCAAAGAATAGCAAAAGATTTGAGTAAAATTTGGTCCCATGGCCATGGAAATTGCACAGAGCAAGAGATTATTGAGGAAAAATATTTTAATTAACATCTCTAATCATGATTAGCGAATTTCTCCCAATTTTGGTTCTCCCATTCAAATTTAGAGTAGCCACCTCAGATTTTGTCTCGAGACACTGACCCATAGCCCTCCCCCCAAAAGCTTAGAACAACCAAAAATCAAAGAAATTTTCATCATCCCACAATCACCATATCCATTTCTTGATCAAGAAATCAAGAAAGTTCAATAAAAACCAAGAAAATGTAAGAAATTTAAAAAAAAAATCAAAAAATTAGATAAAGACGTGGCTTTGATATCAATGAAAGAGAGAGGCACCCTGAATTTAGCATAATTAGCTTAGAATTGAGGAAAGCATAAAAGATTAGCGTAAGATTAGAACAAAAAGAGAAACCAAAGAACTTGTGTAATCTTGATTATCAAAAGATTCATATTACATTGGCCCATATTCACTTATATACTAGGCCACCCTTTCACACTACACTTATTCATGTCTATGGGCATGCCCCCAACCCTAGTCCTAGCCGTTGGCCCCTTTCACATCGCCTTTATCCCTTGGCCTTGGGCCCAAATCGACTTGAGTCCCTTTTAACTTTGTTAAAATGATAAATACATCCATCCCCTAATCCTAATGCAATAATGGTTAAACCTTTTTTTATCCCAGCTTAACCAAATAATTTTTTTGCAATATCTTCATTTTCTAAGTACTTCTCTCTCCCACTAACAATCCCCTAAAGTGATTCCTTTACGAGAACTTGACTTTGACTTGCCAAGTATAAAACCCTTTAGTGCACTTTTCAAACACAAATGGGGTTGCCATTGTATACAAATGAGGTGAATGAGAAGGTCTTTTGACTTGAGTATATCTCAAGGCCAGGTTTTGATAGCTTGGGTTTCCTTGAGACTTTAGAACTTAAAGATGGCAATCATCGCTGGGTCGGGGGACGTGGTCGTAGGCGGATGAATTCGTGGGGAAGCGCCTGACCATGGATTCTTGAGTACATGGATGTTGTGTTGTGACAGGGGCGGCGTGAACCATGTGAAGTTGAATTGCAACTTCGGGTTCTGCTGTTGTTCTTCATGGAACATCTTCCAGGCCCACTGTCTTCGAATGGGAAGGTAATCAGGGCTGAACCTCAGTGCACGAGGTGCGTTACAATAGACCTCCCAACCATATGAAGGGTTTGCTAAGGAAGGACCATCCGCCAGGCCGGCTGCTCACCCATGAGATTGAAGGTGGGATGAGCAGCGGCGGCGGGGGCGGCGGGTGGCCGGTGGTATTTGCCGTCGTGGGTTCGGGATGGGTGGTCATGCCGCTAGGTTGTGTGCTTGGCGTCGAGGTACGGGTGAAGGAAATATATGTCGAAGGTGATCAGTGACGTGGGTGATGGGGGGTGATTTTGGAGTTGTCAATTGATTAGGATGATGACGGCCAGCTCAAACTCCATGCGGTCCAGAGGATCACACCAATTCAAAGGGTTTGGCAGAGGGTCTACTTCCTCGTGCTGGAATGGTGATGGTGGCAGAATCTCCCCTTCTTCGAGTGGTGGGTTGTGGAGCCAGCGAGACGAGGGTGGAGGGGTGGTTGATGATGAAGGGGGTGTGGTGAGGCTGACATCGAGAAAAGGTGGGGGTTTGGCAGATGTGGAGGGTATAATCTAGAATGCTTTATATGTTCCTAAGTTTAAGGGATAGTGACGGTGGCGAGGGGGGTGTGGGTGATGGGGGTGGAGTGGGAAAGTGAAGGGGGGGAGAAGAAGAAGGTGGGGCACAAAAAAGAGGAAGAGCAGAGGTGCTTGAGGGGGGTGGTGGGGGTGGGAGTTGTGTGTGAGGAGGTGAAAACATGGAGCCTAATGGGGGAGGAGGGGGGTGGTGGTGAAGAAGATCATGGGGGTGGAGGAGGCAAGCCACCCTGCCACCCAGTGCCATCGTCATTATCGTCTGGGGGGTAGGGCCTGTTTGCCAACAGCAGCCTTAGGATCGTGTGAGTATAGAAAAATTCAATTGCGAGCAACGACAGCCTCGGCTTCATTGTACTCATCAAAAGGCAATGTGTGTGCTGTCGAACTGGCATATGCCAGTGGCCTCCATGACTTTGATCTAGATGAAGCAACAGTGGTAGTGAATGATTAAGCTAGGCGCTGAGTAGGGTGGTAGAGGATCATTTAGGAGGGAGAGGTAAGCGTCGTGGGCGACCTACCTACCAGCTATCCAGAGGTACTACAACGCCTGGCTAGAGATGAGGGGGAGTATGGGTAGGGGCGGCATATGCCATCTGGTAAGGCTAAATCAATGAGATCAATAGATTGGTGGGCTGTGGGGTAGCAGGAAAGCCATAGCGAAGTAGTAAACTCCAAACTGTGAGAGTGGCTTGAAGGGGGTGGAAGAGGAGTTCAAAGAGATTGTGAGGGTGTTGGAAGGTGAGAAGCCCCTGGAAGAAAAAATAGGGGATGATAGTTAGGCTATTTATGGGGAGCTTGGATAGAGCATATGTATATTGTGGGCGGGAGAGGGACTCTTCAATATATATATATCATGTCAGAGAAGGTTAAGGCGGATGGCTCGGAACTGTAGATCAAGAAGCCGATAAGGGGTTTGAGGGGGGAATGTTTTATGATCAACACTCCAAGATTTCAACTCTACACACTTTCTTGATAATAAAGATTTGCTACATTACTTCTAAGATGCTCCAAAGACTTGCACCTTTACAATTTCTTAATCTTTTGCCACCCAGATTTGCACAAGACCAAAGATCTTTTGACAAATCCCTCACTAAAACAAGAAATCGCTCAAGATTTTCAAGAAATGGTTGGTTCTAGTGTTTGTTGTAATAATGATAATGTCAAAATTTAGGGTTTATAAAGTGAGAAAAAATAAGTTTTAATCAAAGATTATGGTAGAAAAAACTCTAATCAAGAAGATAATCAAGTAACACCAACAACAAATTAGGATTTTTTAAATTTTTGATTAATACATACCCAAAAATGATTGATACTAATCCCATGGTTAATCCACTCTCAATAAAGAACAAATCAAATATGAAAAACTATGTAGAATCTAATCCAAAAATGACTAAGCACTCCTCTAAGCAGGATCTAAGCAAAGCTCTTATACTAATACAAGAAAGGGATCTAGTGAGAGATAAGTAAACTGCACTCATTATACAATGAGTACACATGCCTACTCATCATAGAGCGTAGTCACCTAAACATAGAAAAACTATCATGATCCCATGAAAGCTTGAGCTATAAGCTCCAAGAAAGGTGACAATGTATGGTATGTTAAAAGATACATAAGATAATACCAAGTACATAAGACATGTTCAACAATATGGCTATGGCATTCTCTTCTCGTTCTCTTCTTCTGCAAGTTCCCCAATGCCAGCCAATTATTGTGTTATACTTCATTTTGTTAAGGTGTGCTGAAAGAGATTCATTGTCTTTGTTGATCTGCAAGCCAAAGAATTATATTTTTAAGCAGTTCTTTTATTTTCCCCAAACAATCTCTCTAACTCATCCTAAGCACCCTTAGACGTATCTTATGATATTAGAATGTGATGGAAAGAAAGTGGCAACCTAGATTTAGCCTAATTAGCCTAGGATTAAGGAAAGTATGAGAGATTAACCTAGGATTAGAACAAGAAGAGAAAGCAAAGAACTTGTGTAATCTTGATTATCAAAAAGGGTTCAAAAGATTCCTATATTATATTGGACCATATTCACTTATATACTAGGCCACCCTTTCACACTACACTTATTCATGTCCATGGTGGGCATGCCCAACCCTAGTCCTAGCCCTTGGCCCCTTTCACATCCCCCTCATCCCTTGGCCGCCTTGGGCAACTTGGTTATAAACCATCCCCACCCAAGAGGTTTCATCCTCAAAACCTTAAATATACATGTACAAACTTGCATGGATGAAGTATACCATTATGCATGCAATGTGCCATAACCAACTCCAATGTCACCACAATACACCATTGAAGAGCCATTTAACTGGAAGCATGCATTTGAGACTTACTTTAGATCAACAACAATCTTAGATATGGATTCGTTGGTCCACGATGTGCACTGCTGAGGTAATAAGAAGTTCGTGTAGACTCAATCTGTGTGCTACTACATTACATTGCGCATTATAGCCCTTCACATCAAAGGATCACTCTCACTCTGCAACCAACAAGCATTGGAAGAGTTAAAAGTGAAGCCAAGCTAGCAAGAGAGGGGGAGGCGAAGGCAACAATAGGCTGCTTATCTGTAGCAAAAATGTGAATGGGCAAGAGTAGTCTTAGTTTCACATATTCAAGACTATGTTTCTATGCATTGATATGGTGGGAGAGTGGAGGTAGATCAGAAAATTGGTTATTGCTTTCGTAGGCATTGTTTGTGGTGGCTGTTGGAAGACTCCATATCCATCTGCAGATAGCTTTGGTGCCCATCTTGCTGCTGTCCGTTGCTTAGCAAACCAGCCAAAATGAGTGCCCTTCTCATCACTACTCAATCCTCCAGGAAGCCGTGCCAAAAGTCTTCTACCATGCATATGCCTATGGTTATCCACCAGGAGGGTGGTCTGTCGTCGCCAAACAAGGTCTTCACTGTTGAATCAAACAAAAATTGGATGTTGATCGCCACGATCAGATACATAGAGATGCCACGATCGCTGCAAATCATCTTGAATCACCATGTAATCGGCCTCCACAAGCTTACTTAGGCTTTGGGTGCGCTTATTTATGACGTTGAAATTGCATGTGAGCTGCAATCTTCTGCGCCTGTGATCAGTTGCGCATCATTTGTCTTCCAGCTTCATGAAATAGAAGGAGGAGTTGCTTGTTGATGATTGTCCCAAAGAATAGCAAAAGATTTGAGTAAAATTTGGTCCCATGGCCATGGAAATTGCACAGAGCAAGAGATTATTGAGGAAAAATATTTTAATTAACATCTCTAATCATGATTAGCAAATTTCTCCCAATTTTGGTTCTCCCATTCAAATTTAGAGTAGCCACCTCAGATTTTGTCTCGAGACACTGACCCATAGCCCTCCCCCCAAAAGCTTAGAACTGTAAGATTCCTCCCCCATTGATGTCTAGTATCTTCCCCTGTAATCAACCCTCTTCAGAAATATAAAGACCCTGTTGCTAACTATTTTAGCCTAGAGAGAGGAAAATTATTCTAGAGAGAGAATATTCAGATTTTGAATATTTTTGGATAGAAAAATATCTCTTATAATTCAGATAAGTTCCCCTGAAACAGAAATTCAAAAAGAATTTTCCAATGTGCAATTGGAATTAATTGGAAATAGGTATAAAGAACCTTAGTCTAAGGGTCTAGATTTTCAGAAATCTTTAGCCTATGGTCCAATTAAGGTTCCTATGGGCCAATAGCATCAATCCATGTGTAGGGAAGAGATAAATCCAAATTTGTAAAAAGAAGATACCCAAAAATGAGTAAATACTCACATAAGGTGAAGAGTTGAAAATGTACAAGGTTTATTAGTAAAAAACTATGAGCAATATTAAAAATATGAGATATTTTGGGTATCCAAAAATGAGTAAATGCTCACATAAGGTGAAGAGTTGAAAACGTACAAGGTTTATTAGTAAAAAACTATGAGCAATATTAAAAATATGAGATATTTTGGGTATCCAAAAATGAGTAAATGCTCACATAAGGTGAAGAGTTGAAAATGTACAAGGTTTATTAGTAAAAAACTATGAGCAATATTAAAATGATTCCATTATGACACATATGTAAGGAAGGGGAATTCTTTAAAGGAGGTGCATATTTCACATAAGATGAAGAGTTGAAAATGTACAAGGTTTATTAGTAAAAAAATATGAGCAATATTAAAATGATTCCATTATGACACATATGAAGGGAAGGGGAATTCTTTAAAGGAGGTGCATATTTCACATAAGATGAAGAGTTGAAAATGTACAAGGTTTATTAGTAAAAAAACTATGAGCAATATTAAAATGATTCCATTATGACACATATGTAAGGAAGGGGAGTTCTTTAAAGGAGGTGCATATTTCACATGCTTGAATGAGTTTTAAACTCATAAAAATTGAGATATTTCATCTCTCCTCTCTCCTCATTCAAGTCTAGTTCCAAAAAGTTAGCTTAACTGACCTAAAAATGGTCAAATATTGACCAAACTGATTTAGAAAATTCTAGAATCAGTTTGTTTGGTTAGGAGCTCAATTTTTCCTATAAATAGAAGCCTCCCCCTTGTTGAAAAATAGATAGTGTTTATGCATCGTTACTCTACTCCACCTAAGCCAAGAACTGTGAATTCATTTAATAATTCACTAGTTTTTGGAGCTTCCCTCTTTCTTCAATCCCCATTAGTGGCTCCATCAACATACTTAACCAATTGATTGGTTGGGGGCCTCTACCATGAACAAAGAATCAAGCAAGTTGTAAGGTAATTAGTGAATATTGATCTTTCTATAATTTCTCAATGTTTCTCTCTTCTCAACCCCTCTCAAGCTTGAGAAGTTTAATTGGTATGGTTTTTTTTAAATGCTATTGAAGTTTGAATAGTAGTGAAGAGTTACATAATTTAATAAATGCTATTGAAGTTAATTTTCATTTATGTTTAAATTCTAATGATTTTTATGTGAATTCTCTCTCTCACTCAAGAAATGGTCATACTCATGACCCGTTCTCAATCCAAATCAAGCTTTTCATAAAGCTTTTCCTTAACCCAAGATTAAGCTATGCTTGAGGTCAAATTAATGGCTTTTTTCTATGCTTTTAGTTTATGTATAGTGATGATTCAATCCATTATGGATTAATAATCCAATTAGAGATCATTTTAATTATTTCCTTAATGATAAGCATTATCCCTTAGAAAAATTGAGATTTATCAGTCATAGCAGCGGAGCTATGGCAAAATTTTTATAAAAATTATGCATAAAATAATTTCATTCAAAGCATAAAAAGAGGACTTCCTACCATATTCTAGGAATTATCATCCTAGATTAATTGAAAGAATTTCATTACAATCATGGAGAAATTAAATTTTAATATCATGCATAAAGGATAAGTTTTTATATCAAAAGTGTTATTTTTACCATTTTTATTTCATGCATAGAAGTATGCATAATGGATAAATTTTTATATCAAAAGTGTTATTTTTACCATTTTTATTTCATGCATAGAAGTATGCATAATGGATAAATTTTTATATCAAAAGTGTTATTTTTACCAATTTTAGTTCATGCATAGAAGTATGCATAGTGGATAAATTTTTATATCAAAAGTGTTATTTTTATCATTTTTAATTTTCATGCATAGAGGTATGCATAAAGGAAATTTTTTTATATCAAAAGTGTTACTTTTATCATTTTTAATTTTCATGCATAGAAGTATGCATAAAAGAAAATTTTTATATCAAAAGTGTTACTTTTATCATTTTTAATTTTCATGCATAGAAGTATGCATAAAAGAAAATTTTTTTTATATCAAAAGTGTTACTTTTATCATTTTTAATTTTCATGCATAGAAGTATGCATAAAAGAAAATTTTTATATCAAAAGTGTTACTTTTATCATTTTTAATTTTCATGCATAGAAGTATGCATAAAAGAAAATTTTTTTTATATCAAAAGTGTTACTTTTATCATTTTTAATTTTCATGCATAAAAGTATGCATAAAAGAAAATTTTTATATCAAAAGTGTTACTTTTATCATTTTTAATTTTCATGCATAGAAGTATGCATAAAGGAAAATTTTTTATATCAAAAGTGTTACTTTTATCATTTTTAATTTTCATGCATAGAAGTATGCATAAAGGAAAAATTTTTATATCAAAAGTGTTACTTTTATCATATTGGATTTCATGCATATAGGTATGCATAAAAGATATTCTTTTTATACTAAAAGTGTGATTTTCCTCATAAATGGATTTTATGCTTAACTTAGATGCATAAGAGAAATTCTTTTATTCTAAAAGTGTAATTCCCTACCAAATTGAAATTATGCATAAGAAGATGCATAAAGATTGATTTTAATTTCGAAAGTGTTAGTCTCCTTAAATGGAATTTATGTATAAATAAATGTGTAGAGAAATCTTATATCAAATATAAGAATTCTCTTTAAAAAAAAAAGATATGAAATGTGATAAGATCAATAAAAACCAAGAAAATATAAGAAATTTAAAAAAAATCAAAAAATTAGATAAAGACGTGGCTTTGATATCAATGAAAGAGAGAGGCACCCTGAATTTAGCATAATTAGCTTAGAATTGAGGAAAGCATAAAAGATTAGCGTAAGATTAGAACAAAAAGAGAAACCAAAGAACTTGTGTAATCTTGATTATCAAAAGATTCATATTACATTGGCCCATATTCACTTATATACTAGGCCACCCTTTCACACTACACTTATTCATGTCTATGGGCATGCCCCCAACCCTAGTCCTAGCCCTTGGCCCCTTTCACATCGCCTTTATCCCTTGGCCTTGGGCCCAAATCGACTTGAGTCCCTTTTAACTTTGTTAAAATGATAAATACATCCATCCCCTAATCCTAATGCAATAATGGTTAATCCTTTTTTTATCCCAGCTTAACCAAATAATTTTTTTGCAATATCTTCATTTTCTAAGTACTTCTCTCTCCCACTAACAATCCCCTAAAGTGATTCCTTTACGAGAACTTGACTTTGACTTGCCAAGTATAAAACCCTTTAGTGCACTTTTCAAACACAAATGGGGTTGCCATTGTATACAAATGAGGTGAATGAGAAGGTCTTTTGACTTGAGTATATCTCAAGGCCAGGTTTTGATAGCTTGGGTTTCCTTGAGACTTTAGAACTTAAAGATGGCAATCACCGCTGGGTCGGGGGACGTGGTCGTAGGCGGATGAATTCGTGGGGAAGCGCCTGACCATGGATTCTTGAGTACATGGATGTTGTGTTGACAGGGGCGGCGTGAACCATGTGAAGTTGAATTGCAACTTCGGGTTCTGCTGTTGTTCTTCATGGAACGTCTTCCAGGCCCACTGTCTTCGAATGGGAAGGTAATTGTAAGATTCCTCCCCCACCCCCTTTTTGATGTCTAGTATCTTTCCCTGTAATCAATCCCTCTTCAGAAATATAAAGACCTTGTTTCTATCTGTTTTAGCCTAGAGAGAGAAAAATATTCTAGAGAGAGAATATTCAGATTTTGAATATTTTTGGATAGAAAAATATCTCTTCTAATTTAGATGAGTTCCCCTGAAACAGAAATTCAAAAAGAATTTTCCAATGTGCAATTGGAATTAATTGAAAATAGCTATAAAGAACCTTAGCCTAAGGGTCTAGATTTTCAGAAATCTTTAGACTATGGTCCAATTAAGGTTCCTATGGACCAATAGCATCAATCCATGTGTAGGGAGGAGATAAATCCAACTTGTAAAAAGAAAATACCCAAAAATGAGTAAATGCTCACATGAGGTGAAGAGTTGAAAATGTACAAGGTTTATTAGTAAAAAAACTATGAGCAATATTAAAAGTATGACATATGTAAGGAAGAGGAGTTCTTTAAAGGAGGTGCATATTTCACATAAGATGCAGAGTTGAAAATGTACAAGGTTTATTAGTAAAAAATTATGAGCAATATTAAAAGTATGGCATATGTAAGGAAGAGGAGTTCTTTAAAAGAGGTGCATATTTCACATAAGATGAAGAGTTGAAAATGTACAAGGTTTATTAATAAAAAATTATGAGCAATATTAAAAGTATGACATATGTAAGGAAGGGGAGTTCTTTAAAGGAGGTGCATATTTCACATAAGATGAAGAGTTGAAAATGTACAAGGTTTATTAGTAAAAAACTATGAGCAATATTAAAAATATGACATATGTAAGGAAGAGGAGTTCTTTAAAGGAGGTGCATAATTCACATGCTTGAATGAATTTTAAACTCATAAAAATTGAGATATTTCATCTCTCCTCTCTCCTCATTCAAGTCTAGTTCCAAAAAGTTAGCTTAACTGACCTAAAAATGGTCAAATATTGACCAAACTGATTTAGAAAATTCTAGAATCAGTTTGTTTGGTTAGGAGCTCAATTTTTCCTATAAATAGAAGCCTCCCCCTTGTTGAAAAATATATAGTGTTTATGCATCGTTACTCTACTCCACCTAAGCCAAGAACTATGAATTCATTTAATAATTCACTAGTTTTTGGAGCTTCCCTCTTTCTTCAATCCCTATTAGTGGCTCCATCAACATACTTAACCAATTGATTGGTTGGGGGCCTCTACCGTGAACAAAGAATCAAGCAAGTTGTAAGGTAATTAGTGAATATTCATCTTTCTATAATTTCTCAATGTTTCTCTCTTCTCAACCCCTCTCAAGCTTGAGAAGTTTAATTGGTATGGTTTTTTTTTAAATGCTATTGAAGTTTGAATAGTAGTGAAGAGTTACATAATTTAATAAATGCTATTGAAGTTAATTTTCATTTATGTTTAAATTCTAATGATTCTTATGTAAATTCTCTCTCTCACTCAAGAAATGGTCATACTCATGACCCATTCTCAATCCAAATCAAGCTTTTCATAAAGCTTTTCCTTAACCCAAGATAAAGCTATGCTTGAGGCCAAATTAATGGCTTTTTCCTATGCTTTTAGTTTATGTATATTGATGATTCAATCCATTATGGATTAAGGATCCAATTAGAGAATCATTTTAATTATTTCCTTAATGATAAGCTTTATCCCTTAGAAAAATTGAGATTTATCAGTCATAGCAGCGGAGCTATGGCAAAATTTTTATAAAAATTATGCATAAAATAATCTCATTCAAAGCATAAAAAGAGGATTTCCTACCATATTCTAGGAATTATCATCCTAGATTAATTGAAAGAATCTCATTATAATCATGGAGAAATTGAATTTTAATATCATGCATAAAGGATAAGTTTTTATATCAAAAGTGTTATTTTTACCATTTTTATTTCATGCATAGAAGTATGCATAATGGATAAATTTTTATATCAAAAGTGTTATTTTTATCATTTTTATTAGAAGTATGCATAATGGATAAATTTTTATATCAAAAGTGTTATTTTTATCATTTTTATTTTCATGCATAGAAGTATGCATAAAGGATAAATTTTTATATTAAAAGTGTTACTTTTATCATTTTTAATTTTCATGCATAGAAGTATGCATAAAGGAAAATTTTTTATATCAAAAGTGTTACTTTTATCATATTGGATTTCATGCATATAGGTATGCATAAAAGATATTCTTTTTATACTAAAAGTGTGATTTTCCTCATAAATGGATTTTATGCATAACTTAGATGCATAAGAGAAATTCTTTTATTCTAAAAGTATAATTCCTACTAAATTGAATTTATGCATAAGAAGATGCATAAAAAAATTGATTTTTAATTCAAAAGTGTCATTCTCATCTAAATTGAATTTATGCATAGGAAGATGCATAAAAGATTGAATTTTAATTCAAAAGTGTCATTTTCATTTAAAATGAATTTATGCATAGGAAGATGCATAAAAGATTGATTTTACTTCGGAAGTATTAATCTCCTTAAATGGAATTTATGGATAAGTAAATGTGTAAAGAAATCTTATATCAAATATAAGAATTCTCTTATATTCTATAAATAGATATGGGAAGGGATAGGATGCGATAAGAGATGTATGTATGTGGATGTGTGGATGTGGAGATGGGAGTGTGGATGTATGAATGTGAAAATGGATGTATGCATGAAGATGAGTGTGGATGTATGAATGTGAAAATGGATGTATGCATGAAGATGTATATGCATAGAGGTGAATGTGGATGTAGATGTGGATGTATAGATGTGAATGGGAATGTGGATATAGATGTATGTATGTATGTGGATGTAGATGTGGATGTATAGATGTGAATGGGAATGTGGATGTGGATGTATGTGAATGTGGATATAGATGTGGATGTATGTGAATGTGGATATAGATGTGGATGTATGTATATGGATGTAGATGTGGATGTATAGATGTGAATGGGAATGTGGATATAGATGTATGTATGTATGTGGATGTAGATGTGTATGTATGAATGTGGATATGGGATGTGGATGTGAAAATGGAGGTAAGCATGTAGATGTGGATGTATGGATGTGAATGTGGATGTGGATGTGGATGTATGGATGTGGATATGGATGTGAATATATGATATATGATGTGAAGGAATCTGAAGTGAAGAGATGGAAAAGGAGGTGATTGGATGAGTACACATATACATGGAATGTGGAATAAGTAATGTGGATTAATGAGGGATAATGTGGAAAAATGAGAGTTAATATAGAAACTGTATTTGTAAACTGTTTGTAAATGCTGTTTGTAAATGGCTGTTTTATGTCAAGAATGCTGGGGAAGCATTTTGACCGTCTTGTGATTAAGGTCGTGGAGACCTAACTGATAAAGTTGCAACTGCTGACGGAGAGTCAATGGAGGACGTCTCGCGTAGCAAGGTCGACCGAGGTCTTGACCAGCCTCGGTTCGATTAAAATGGTGAGCTTCCGGTACGGTGGATGAGGGACCAAGGAAGCGGCCTATGAGTGAAGCGCTAGGTCACCTGCGAAGGATCCTAGAGGGTGCTGACCATACACGGTGCTCGGGCTCTGGGTCGCCTAGGATACCCACGCGTGCGTCGAGGAAGATATTGGAACAAGGAGTAAGAGTTGTTTTCTGGAACCGGGCATGGATCTGGTTGACTGACCTTGCTGGTCCTCAACGGATGAGTCCATGGCTCTTTTATATGGATCTGTTGGTTGATCTTGCTGATCTTCAACGAGAGTCCATCTTGATAAGTGATTATATTGTTGAGTATTATGGGCTAGGAACTATTGAAACGGCCCCTGTGTGGACAGGTGGTGAGCGTTCTAGTTGCCAATGATGCCATAGATACTCTGATGAAGGAATGATGGAAAATTATGAATCAACTGGATAAATTGGGAGATTGTGATCAGTGGTACTATGGTTTCATTAAAGGATTGTTTTAAAGTTAGCTGATGCTAAGAAAAAGGCAATTTTCATATTGGGTGTGTAAGTGGTGTGGCTAGTTTTATGTTTGCATGAAATTCCGGCTAGGGGGCCTTGGAACTCTTTTCCTTGGTACCCGGGACAAAACCTAACCAAATTCCAAATTGGATCCCATCACTACAGTGGTTGGGCGGTTGGCTAACCCATGGGATCGGATGGGGTTAGGCTGGACTGATGGATCCGTAAATCGAGATTTAATTTCTATTATTACGATAGATGAAGTAAATCCCGGATAGAAATTGTTCTATGGATAGGAATCAACGGCTGTGCCTCTTGATGGGGAAAAAAGCGTTGATCCCAATGATCCAAGTGCAAGTTTCTTCCTTGATTTGACCAAGTACCGTTAAAGGTGCAGTCAGATCAGTTGATCCGTAATGATCTTGACTACGTTAGAGTAAAGAGTTATCCTGGTGGAATTGCCCATGCTTTCCGGGTAAAGGAAGTTTTTTCGGTTTCGGTTTTGGACAAACCGACGGATTAGTCTCTTGTCCGGATATCCGTGGGCGAGGCCCCGAGTGTGAGACCCCTACCCGCACATGATGTGTTACTTCCGCTGCCAGTATCCTGAATCCGTTGCTCGGTGGGAACAGGGATCTCACAGTTGGTATCAGAGCGAATTGGTTAATAAAGATCAACTGAGAAGACAAATATGTCAAAAATTTATGTAGAAACACAAAAAGGTTGTAATTGTGTGATATAATTCATACAATTTGATATATTCAAACTGAAATTCGTAATTTGGAAATTGGGTCTTCAGATAGAAGTACCGCAATTATATAGAATCCCTGACTTGCTTGAGGCCTAGACATGATGGTATTTACCTTATAATTCCAAGAGCCACGACTACCCGTATATACCGAGAGTATACTGCAGCTCTTTACTGACAGTATATACGAGTAAATCTAAGACTTGAAATTATAAGCGTTAATGCTATCCAGATGATGAATTCGAATGTGGTTGATATGATTTTTAATTCTGTTTGAGAATTGATGAATTGAATTGGATTCTGATTGAAAAATGACGATTTTCGAAATTTAGTTGAAATGTAATAAGCTGAGCGAAACCACAATGAGGATGAATGGGACGAGTCCCAGTGATGATATTCATAACTGGAATGATGATAATGATTTCAACAAATCACTATGAGATTAGTGGATTGTGCTGTCAGATTGCTACTGTTAACACTTGAGACGGTAGATTAAGTTAAGGGATGACAAATTGAGAACTTGCTTAACTAAAATTCCTGTGGAGGAATGTTCAGAAGGAAAATTTTCAGACTAATGGACCATTATCGTGTTAAAGATATGAATGATATGATCTGAATGAATTGTTATTTAATGATGAGTTCTATATAAGGGATAATTATCCCCGTATTCTGTTGGGTTGACCAGAATATAAGGAACCCCAGAATAAATTGGATCTTAAGAAAAAGAGTTGTCCTCTACCTTGCGAGATGAGGACATCTCGCACTTTTCAAGTGGGGTAGAATGTAAGATTCTCCCCCAGCCTTAGAGATATACAGGAGTAAGAATCTCCCTTTCTGATCTTATAATTATTCTCTCTCTAAAATAAAAGAAAGATTCTGTTTAAAAAAGGAAGAACCTTTTTCCTGAATACTTCTCAAGAGTCCCACCTGTTTTAAGATTCAGAACAATGAGTTCAGAAGGAGAATCGATGTTTTGGATATCAAGGTTTTGGTCTTCATTCGAGTACGGCCCAAAAGAAGTTCTTTATCTCTTGGGAAGAAGTTATCTCCCAGATATTGTGGACCAAAGAAAGTAGGTGATTTAGCTTACGAGCTTCTTTTATCTCCTCATCTCAAAGTTTGAATGCCTTCTATAGAAAAATGTGCCAAACCCAAATCATGGAAAGACGGTAAAACTTCAGTGGCAAGTTACCGTTGACTTCTAAGTTACGCTAGCTCCTTCCTTTATATAAGTCGTAACTTTTACTGTCGCTCACAGTAATCTTACTCCCATCAATCTTCTTTCTTTCTTAATCTCCTTCATGGCTTGGCAACAAGAATTAGTTTTATCCATGATGATTTCTTACCTTCAAGACGCAAGGGAGTCTGTGAAGAAAGATTTTATAGAGCAGTATGAGCGCTCACTTTTCCCTCACTTGGGAACTTCTGTAGCGCAGACAAAATGGCGGACCTATCAAGACATAACTAGGGTAACACCCTGGGGTCAGCAGCACTTTCGTAACAATGTCCGCTTGGCCATGGTTATTGAAGCTTTGGGTTTGGGTCCCCGATATTACTGTGTCATGAGATCAAGGCATCTTGGGTTTTCTGAGCGGGTCTTCTTACTGGCGTGTTTTCTTCCTCATGAGAAGATATACCTTTACCCCGTTTTTGGCTTGCCTCTCAGAGGTCCTTTTGTTAGATCACCTCATACCACTGAGATAGGTGCAGCAATAACCAACAGAATTATTCCCATAGATGAGTTACCTTATACTTGTGCAGCTTGTGAGGACTGCTTTTGTGATCATATGATGGACGGGCTTATGGAAGTGTAAAGAGTTCTTCTATCTTTACTGTATAAGTTCCGAGAATGAATAAAGTTTAAATCTTGTTCTTATTTTGAATCTTGCTCTCTTTAAGACGTTTCTTGGTGGTTAATCTTGATTAAAATTTTTCTCTAAGTCTCATATTCGTGCATCTTGCGAAATTATCCCAGTTTGCGAGATGAGGACATCTCGCATTTTTTTTAAGTGGGGTAGAATGTAAGATTCCTCCCCCACCCCCTTTTTGATGTCTAGTATCTTTCCCTGTAATCAATCCCTCTTCAGAAATATAAAGACCTTGTTTCTATCTGTTTTAGCCTAGAGAGAGAAAAATATTTTAGAGAGAGAATATTCAGATTTTGAATATTTTTGGATAGAAAAATATCTCTTCTAATTTAGATGAGTTCCCCTGAAACAGAAATTCAAAAAGAATTTTCCAATGTGCAATTGGAACTAATTGAAAATAGCTATAAAGAACCTTAGCCTAAGGGTCTAGATTTTCAGAAATCTTTAGACTATGGTCCAATTAAGGTTCCTATGGACCAATAGCATCAATCCATGTGTAGGGAGGAGATAAATCCAACTTGTAAAAAGAAAATACCCAAAAATGAGTAAATGCTCACATGAGGTGAAGAGTTGAAAATGTACAAGGTTTATTATTAAAAAAACTATGAGCAATATTAAAAGTATGACATATGTAAGGAAGAGGAGTTCTTTAAAGGAGGTGCATATTTCACATAAGATGAAGAGTTGAAAATGTACAAGGTTTATTAGTAAAAAATTATGAGCAATATTAAAAGTATGACATATGTAAGGAAGAGGAGTTCTTTAAAAGAGGTGCATATTTCACATAAGATGAAGAGTTGAAAATGTACAAGGTTTATTAATAAAAAATTATGAGCAATATTAAAAGTATGACATATGTAAGGAAGGGGAGTTCTTTAAAGGAGGTGCATATTTCACATAAGATGAAGAGTTGAAAATATACAAGGTTTATTAGTAAAAAACTATGAGCAATATTAAAAATATGACATATGTAAGGAAGAGGAGTTCTTTAAAGGAGGTGCATAATTCACATGCTTGAATGAATTTTAAACTCATAAAAATTGAGATATTTCATCTCTCCTCTCTCCTCATTCAAGTCTAGTTCCAAAAAGTTAGCTTAACTGACCTAAAAATGGTCAAATATTGACCAAACTGATTTAGAAAATTCTAGAATCAGTTTGTTTGGTTAGGAGCTCAATTTTTCCTATAAATAGAAGCCTCCCCCTTGTTGAAAAATATATAGTGTTTATGCATCGTTACTCTACTCCACCTAAGCCAAGAACTGTGAATTCATTTAATAATTCACTAGTTTTTGGAGCTTCCCTCTTTCTTCAATCCCTATTAGTGGCTCCATCAACATACTTAACCAATTGATTGGTTGGGGGCCTCTACCGTGAACAAAGAATCAAGCAAGTTGTAAGGTAATTAGTGAATATTCATCTTTCTATAATTTCTCAATGTTTCTCTCTTCTCAACCCCTCTCAAGCTTGAGAAGTTTAATTGGTATGGTTTTTTTTTAAATGCTATTGAAGTTTGAATAGTAGTGAAGAGTTACATAATTTAATAAATGCTATTGAAGTTAATTTTCATTTATGTTTAAATTCTAATGATTCTTATGTAAATTCTCTCTCTCACTCAAGAAATGGTCATACTCATGACCCATTCTCAATCCAAATCAAGCTTTTCATAAAGCTTTTCCTTAACCCAAGATAAAGCTATGCTTGAGGCCAAATTAATGGCTTTTTCCTATGCTTTTAGTTTATGTATATTGATGATTCAATCCATTATGGATTAAGGATCCAATTAGAGAATCATTTTAATTATTTCCTTAATGATAAGCTTTATCCCTTAGAAAAATTGAGATTTATCAGTCATAGCAGCGGAGCTATGGCAAAATTTTTATAAAAATTATGCATAAAATAATCTCATTCAAAGCATAAAAAGAGGATTTCCTACCATATTCTAGGAATTATCATCCTAGATTAATTGAAAGAATCTCATTATAATCATGGAGAAATTGAATTTTAATATCATGCATAAAGGATAAGTTTTTATATCAAAAGTGTTATTTTTACCATTTTTATTTCATGCATAGAAGTATGCATAATGGATAAATTTTTATATCAAAAGTGTTATTTTTATCATTTTTATTAGAAGTATGCATAATGGATAAATTTTTATATCAAAAGTGTTATTTTTATCATTTTTATTTTCATGCATAGAAGTATGCATAAAGGATAAATTTTTATATTAAAAGTGTTACTTTTATCATTTTTAATTTTCATGCATAGAAGTATGCATAAAGGAAAATTTTTTATATCAAAAGTGTTACTTTTATCATATTGGATTTCATGCATATAGGTATGCATAAAAGATATTCTTTTTATACTAAAAGTGTGATTTTCCTCATAAATGGATTTTATGCATAACTTAGATGCATAAGAGAAATTCTTTTATTCTAAAAGTGTAATTCCTACTAAATTGAATTTATGCATAAGAAGATGCATAAAAAAATTGATTTTTAATTCAAAAGTGTCATTCTCATCTAAATTGAATTTATGCATAGGAAGATGCATAAAAGATTGAATTTTAATTCAAAAGTGTCATTTTCATTTAAAATGAATTTATGCATAGGAAGATGCATAAAAGATTGATTTTACTTCGGAAGTATTAATCTCCTTAAATGGAATTTATGGATAAGTAAATGTGTAAAGAAATCTTATATCAAATATAAGAATTCTCTTATATTCTATAAATAGATATGGGAAGGGATAGGATGCGATAAGAGATGTATGTATGTGGATGTGTGGATGTGGAGATGGGAGTGTGGATGTATGAATGTGAAAATGGATGTATGCATGAAGATGAGTGTGGATGTATGAATGTGAAAATGGATGTATGCATGAAGATGTATATGCATAGAGGTGAATGTGGATGTAGATGTGGATGTATAGATGTGAATGGGAATGTGGATATAGATGTATGTATGTATGTAGATGTAGATGTGGATGTATAGATGTGAATGGGAATGTGGATGTGGATGTATGTGAATGTGGATATAGATGTGGATGTATGTGAATGTGGATATAGATGTGGATGTATGTATATGGATGTAGATGTGGATGTATAGATGTGAATGGGAATGTGGATATAGATGTATGTATGTATGTGGATGTAGATGTGTATGTATGAATGTGGATATGGGATGTGGATGTGAAAATGGAGGTAAGCATGTAGATGTGGATGTATGGATGTGAATGTGGATGTGGATGTGGATGTATGGATGTGGATATGGATGTGAATATATGATATGTGATGTGAAGGAATGTAAGATTCCTCCCCCAACCCCTTTTTGATGTCTAGTATATTCCCCTGTAATCAATTCCTTTTCTGAAATATAAGAGATCTTGTTTGTGGCTGTTTTAACCTAGAGAGAGAAAATATGCTAGAGAGAGAATATTCAGATTATGAATATTTTTGGATAGAAAATTAACTCATCTTATTAAAATAAGTTCCCCTGAAATAGAAATTCAAAAAGAATTTTTCAATGTGCAATTGGAATTAAATGGAAATAAGTATAAAGAACCTTAGTCTAAGGGTCTAGATTTTCAAAAAATTTTAGATTATGGTCCAATTAAGGTTCCTATGGGCCAATAGCATCAATCCATGTGTAGGGAGGAGATAAATCCAATTTGTAAAAGAAGATACCCAAAAATGAGTAAATGCTCACATAAGATGAAGAGTTGAAAATGTACAAGGTTTATTAGTAAATAAACACATATGTAAGGAAGGGGAGTTCTTTAAAGGAGGTGCATATTTCACATAAGATGAAGAGTCGAAAATGTACAAGGTTTATTAGTAAATAAACACATATGTAAGGAAGGGGAGTTCTTTAAAGGAGGTGCATATTTCACATAAGATGAAGAGTTGAAAATGTACAAGGCTTATTAGTAAAAAAACTATGACACATATGTAAGGAAGAGGAGTTCTTTAAAGGAGGTGCATATTTCACATAAGATGAAGAGTTGAAAATGTACAAGGTTTATTAGTAAAAAACTATGAGCAATAAAATTTTGACACATATGTAAGGAAGGGGAATTCTTTAAAGGAGGTGCATATTTCACATGCTTGAATGAGTTTTAAACTCAAAAATAATGTGATATTTTTATCTCTCATCTCTCTTGAACCAAACCAAATCAAAATGGAACCAAACCGAATCAAAAAGTAACCAAACTAGGTCCAAATCTAGTCCAAATTCAACCAAACTGACTTGGAAAATTCTAGAATCAGTTTGTTTGGTTAGGAGCTCAAATTTTCCTATAAATAGAAGCCTCCCCTTATTGAAAAAAACACAGTGTCTTATGCTTTGTCACTCTACTCCACCTAAGCCAAATTAGATAGAGTCTTATGCTTTGTTACTCTACTCCACCTAAGCCAAATTAGATAGAGTCTTATGCCTTGTTACTCTACTCCACCTAAGCCAAATTAGATAGAGTCTTATGCTTGTTACTCTACTCCACCTAAGCCAAAATATAGAGTGTCTTATGCATTGTTACTCTACTCTACCTAAGCCAAGAGTTGTGAATTCTTTAATAATTCACTAGTTTTGATACTTCTCTCTTTCTTCAATCCCCATTGGTGGCTCCATCAACATACTAAACCAATTGATTGGTTGGGGGCCTCTACCGTGAATAAAGAATCAAGCAAATCATAAGGTAAGTATATTGAATTTTGATCTTTTCTATGATTTCTCAATGATTCTCTCTTCTCAACCCCTCTCAAGCTTGAGAAGTTTAATTGGTATGGTTTTTTTTAAATGCTATTGAAGTTAATTGGTGAATAGTAGTGAAGAGTTACATAATTTAATAAATGCTATAGAAGTTAATTTCCACTTATATTTAAATTCTAATGGTTTTTATAATTTCTCTCTCTCACTCAAGAAATGGTCATACTCATGACCCATTCTCAATCCAAATGAAGCTTTTCATAAAGCTTTTCCTTAATCCAAGATTAAGCTATGCTTGAGGCTAAATTAATGGCTTTTTGCTATGCTTTTAGTTTATGCACATTGATGATTCAATCCATTATGGATTGATGACCCAATTAGAGACCATTCTAATTGTTTTCTTAATGATCCAATTAGAGACCATTATGGATTGATGATCCAATTAGAGACCATTCTAATTGTTTTCTTAATGATCCAATTAGAGACCATTATGGATTGATGATCCAATTAGAGACCATTCTAATTGTTTTCTTAATGATCCAATTGGAGACCATTATGGATTGATGATCCAATTAGAGACCATTCTAATTAATTCTTTAATAATGAGCTTTATCCCTTAGAAAAAAAATTGAGATTTATCAGTCATAGTAGCGGAGCATAATTTAATAAATGCTATAGAAGTTAATTTCCACTTATATTTAAATTCTAATGGTTTTTATAATTTCTCTCTCTCACTCAAGAAATGGTCATACTCATGACCCATTCTCAATCCAAATGAAGCTTTTCATAAAGCTTTTCCTTAATCCAAGATTAAGCTATGCTTGAGGCCAAATTAATGGCTTTTTGCTATGCTTTTAGTTTATGCACATTGATGATTCAATCCATTATGGATTGATGACCCAATTAGAGACCATTCTAATTGTTTTCTTAATGATCCAATTAGAGACCATTATGGATTGATGATCCAATTAGAGACCATTCTAATTGTTTTCTTAATGATCCAATTAGAGACCATTATGGATTGATGATCCAATTAGAGACCATTCTAATTGTTTTCTTAATGATCCAATTAGAGACCATTATGGATTGATGATCCAATTAGAGACCATTCTAATTAATTCTTTAATAATGAGCTTTATCCCTTAGAAAAAAAATTGAGATTTATCAGTCATAGTAGCGGAGCTATGGCAAAATTTTTATAGAAATTACGCATAAAATAAATTCATTCAAAGCATAAAAAGAGGACTTCCTACCATATTCTAGGAACTATCATCCTAGATTAATTAAAAGAATTTTATTATGCATGGAGATGTGGATGTTTGCATGTAGATGTAGATGTATAGATGTAGATGTGGATGTGGAGGTGGATGGATGCATGTAGATGTAGATGTATAGATGTAGATGTGAATGGAGATGTGGATGTATGCATGTAGATGTAGATGTATAGATGTGGATGTGGATGTATACATTTAGATGTAGATGTATAGATATGGATGTGGATGTGGAGGTGGATGTATACATGTAGATGTAGATGTATAGATGTAGATGTGGATGTGGAGGTAGATGGATGCATGTAGATGTAGATGTATAGATGTAGATGGGAATGGAGATGTGGATGTTTGCATGTAGATGTAGATGTAGATGTATAGATGTAGATGTGGATGTGGAGGTGGATGGATGCATGTAGATGTAGATGTATAGATGTAGATGTGAATGGAGATGTGGATGTATGCATGTAGATGTAGATGTATAGATGTGGATGTGGATGTATACATGTAGATGTAGATGTATAGATACGGATGTGGATGTGGAGGTGGATGTATACATGTAGATGTAGATGTATAGATGTAGATGTGGATGTGGAGGTAGATGGATGCATGTAGATGTAGATGTATAGATGTAGATGGGAATGGAGATATGGATGTATGCATGTAGATGTAGATGTATAGATGTAGATGTGGATGTGGAGGTGGATGGATGCATGTAGATGTAGATGTATAGATGTAGATGTGAATGGAGATGTGGATGTATGCATGTAGATGTAGATGAATGGAGGTGAATGTGAATGTGGATGTGGATGTATGCATAGAGATGTAGATATATGCATGTAGATGTGAATGTACGCATATAGATGTGGATGTATGGATGTGAATATACGATATGCGATGTGAGGGAACCTGAAGTGATGAGATAGAAATGATGTGATGGGATGAGTATACATATAAATGGAATATGGAATAAGTAATGTAGATTGATGAAGGATAATGTGGAAAAATGAAAGTTAAAATAGAAATTGTGTTGTAAACTGTTTGTAAATACTGTTTGTAAATGCTATTTGTAAATGATTGTTTTATGTCAAGAATGCTGGGGGGAGCATTTTGACCGTCTTGTGATTAAAGTCGTGATGGTAAAGTTGCAACTGCTGACGGGGAGTCAATGAAGGACGTCTCGCGTAGCAAGGTCGGCCGAGGTCTTGACCAGCCTCGGTGCGATTAAAATGGTGAGCTTCCGGTACGGTGGATGAGGGGCCAAGGAAGCGGCCTATGCGTGAAGCACTAGGTTACCTGCGAAGGATCCTAGAGGGTGCTGACCATACGGTGCTCGGGCTCTGGGTCGCCTAGGATACCCATGCGTGCGTCGAGGAAGATATTGGAACAGAGTTGGAGTTGTTTTCTGAAATCGAGCATGGATCTGGTTGATTGACCTTGCTGGTCTTCAATGGATGAGTCCATGGCTCCTTATATGGATCTGTTGGTTGATCTTGCTGATCTTCAACGAGAGTCCATCATGTTAAGTGATTATATTGCCAAGTATTATGGGCTAGGAACTATCGAAACGGCTCCTGAGCGTTCTAGTTGCCAATGATGCCATAGATACTCTGATGAAGGAATGATGGGAAATTAAGAATCAATTGGATAAATTGGAAGATGGTGATCAATGATACTATGGTTTTATTAAAGGATTGTTTTAAACTGGTTGAATCTGGTTGAAAAAGGCAATTTCATATTGGGTGTGTGAGTGGTGTGACTAGTTTTATTTTGCATGAACATCCGGCTAGGGGGCCTTGGAACTCTTTTCCTTGGTACCCGGGACAAAACCTAACCAAATTTTTAATTGGATCCCATCACTACAGTGGTTGGGCGGTTGGCTAACCCATGGGATTGGATGGGGTTAGGCTGGACTGATGGATCCGTAAATCGAGACTCAAACTTTTATTTTTACGATAGAAAAAAAAATAAATCCCGGATAGTAACTGTTCTATGGATAGGAATCAACGGCTGTGCCTCTTGAATGGGGAAAAAAGCGTTGATCCCAATGATCCAAGTGCAAGTTTCTTCCTTGAACTGACTTAGTACCTTATAGTTGTAATTGGATCATCTCGATCAGAAATGATCGTGACTACGTTAGAGTAAAAAGTTATCCTGGTGGAATCGCCCGTGCTTTCCGGTAAAGGAAGTTTTTTCGGGTTCGGTTTTGGAACAACCGACGGACTAGTCTCTTATCCGGATATCCGTGGGCGAGGCCCCGAGTGTGGGACCCCTGTCCCGCGCGAGAAGCGCTACTTCCGCTGCCAGTACCCCGAACCCGTTGCTCGGTGGGAACAGGGATCTTACAAGGAATCTGAAGTGAAGAGATGGAAAAGGAGGTGATTGGATGAGTACACATATACATGGAATGTGGAATAAGTAATGTGGATTAATGAGGGATAATGTGGAAAAATGAGAGTTAATATAGAAACTGTATTTGTAAACTTTTTGTAAATGCTGTTTGTAAATGGCTGTTTTATGTCAAGAATGCTGGGGAAGCATTTTGACTGTCTTGTGATTAAGGTCGTGGAGACCTAACTGATAAAGTTGCAACTGCTGACGGAGAGTCAATGGAGGACGTCTCGCGTAGCAAGGTCGACCGAGGTCTTGACCAGCCTTGGTTCGATTAAAATGGTGAGCTTCCAGTACGGTGGATGAGGGACCAAGGAAGCGGCCTATGAGTGAAGCGCTAGGTCACCTCCGAAGGATCCTAGAGGGTGCTGACCATACGGTGCTCGGGCTCTGGGTCGCCTAGGATACCCACGCGTGCGTCGAGGAAGATATTGGAACAAGGAGTAAGAGTTGTTTTCTGGAACCGGGCATGGATCTGGTTGACTGACCTTGCTGGTCCTCAACGGATGAGTCCATGGCTCTTTTATATGGATCTGTTGGTTGATCTTGCTGATCTTCAACGAGAGTCCATCTTGATAAGTGATTATATTGTTGAGTATTATGGGCTAGGAACTATTGAAACGGCCCCTGTGTGGACAGGTGGTGAGCGTTCTAGTTGCCAATGATGCCATAGATACTCTGATGAAGGAATGATGGAAAATTATGAATCAACTGGATAAATTGGGAGATTGTGATCAGTGGTACTATGGTTTCATTAAAGGATTGTTTTAAAGTTAGCTGATGCTAAGAAAAAGGCAATTTTCATATTGGGTGTGTAAGTGGTGTGGCTAGTTTTATGTTTGCATGAAATTCCGGCTAGGGGGCCTTGGAACTCTTTTCCTTGGTACCCGGGACAAAACCTAACCAAATTCCAAATTGGATCCCATCACTACAGTGGTTGGGCGGTTGGCTAACCCATGGGATCGGATGGGGTTAGGCTGGACTGATGGATCCGTAAATCGAGATTTAATTTCTATTATTACGATAGATGAAGTAAATCCCGGATAGAAATTGTTCTATGGATAGGAATCAACGGCTGTGCCTCTTGATGGGGAAAAAAGCGTTGATCCCAATGATCCAAGTGCAAGTTTCTTCCTTGATTTGACCAAGTACCGTTAAAGGTGCAGTCAGATCAGTTGATCCGTAATGATCTTGACTACGTTAGAGTAAAGAGTTATCCTGGTGGAATTGCCCATGCTTTCCGGGTAAAGGAAGTTTTTCCGGTTTCGGTTTTGGACAAACCGACGGATTAGTCTCTTGTCCGGATATCCGTGGGCGAGGCCCCGAGTGTGAGACCCCTACCCGCACATGATGTGTTACTTCCGCTGCCAGTATCCTGAATCCGTTGCTCGGTGGGAACAGGGATCTCACAGTAATCAGGGCTGAACCTTAGTTCGCGAGGTGCGTTACAATAGACCTCCCAACCATATGAAGGGTTTTCTAAGGAAGGACCATCCGCCAGGCCGGCTTCTCACCCATGAGATTGAAGGTGATGGGATGAGCAGCGGCGGCGGCGGCGGGTGGCCGGTGGTATTCGCCGTCGTGGGTTCGGGATGGGTGGTCATGCCACTAGGTTGTGTGCTTGGCGTCGAGGTACGGGTGAAGGAAATATATGTCGAAGGTGATCAGTGACGTGGGTGATGGGGGGTGATTTTGGAGTTGTCAATTGATTAGGATGATGACGGCCAGCTCAAACTCCATGCGGTCCAGAGGATCACACCAATTCAAAGGGTTTGGCAGAGGGTCTACTTCCTCGTGCTGGAATGGTGATGGTGGCAGAATCTCCCCTTCTTTGAGTGGTGGGTTGTGGAGCCAGCGAGACGAGGGTGGAGGGGTGGTTGATGATGAAGGGGGTGTGGTGAGGCTGACATCGAGAAAAGGTGGGGGTTTGGCAGATGTGGAGGGTATAATCTAGAATGCTTTGTATGTTCCTAAGTTTAAGGGATAGTGAAGGTGGCGAGGGGGGTGTGGGTGATGGGGGTGGAGTGGGAAAGTGAAGGGGGGGAGAAGAAGAAGGTGGGGCACAAAAAAGAGGAAGAGCAGAGGTGCTTGAGGGGGGTGGTGGGGGTGGGAGTTGTGTGTGAGGAGGTGAAAACATGGAGCCTAATGGGGGAGGAGGGGGGTGGTGGGGGTGGGAGTTGTGTGTGAGGAGGTGAAAACATGGAGCCTAATGGGGGAGGAGGGGGGTGGTGGTGAAGAAGATCATGGGGGTGGAGGAGGCAAGCCACCCTGCCACCCATCAGTGCCATCGTCATTATCGTCTGGGGGGTAGGGCCAGTTTGCCAACAGCAGCCTTAGGATCGTGTGAGTATAGAAAAATTCAATTGCGAGCAACGACAGCCTCGGCTTCACTGTACTCATCAAAAGGCAATGTGTGTGCTGTCGAACTGGCATATGCCAGTGGCCTCCATGACTTTGATCTAGATGAAGCAACAGTGGTAGTGAATGATTAAGCTAGGCGCCGAGTAGGGTGGTAGAGGATCATTTAGGAGGGAGAGGTAAGCGTCGTGGGCGACCTACCTACCAGCTATCCAGAGGTACTACAATGCCTGGCTAGAGATGAGGGGGAGATATGGGTAGGGGCGGCATATGCCATCTGGTAAGGATAAATCAATGAGATCAGTAGATTGGTGGGCTGTGGGGTAGCAGGAAAGCCATAGCGAAGTAGTAAACTCCAAACTGTGAGAGTGGCTTGAAGGGGGTGGAAGAGGAGTTCAAAGAGATTGTGAGGGTGTTGGAAGGTGAGAAGCCCCTGGAAGAAAAAATAGGGGATGATAGTTAGGCTATTTATGGGGAGCTTGGATAGAGCATATGTATATTGTGGGCGGGAGAGGGACTCTTCAATATATATATATCATGTCAGAGAAGGTTAAGGCGGATGGCTCGGAACTGTAGATCAAGAAGCCGATAAGGGGTTTGAGGGGGGAATGTTTTATGATCAACACTCCAAGATTTCAACTCTACGCACTTTCTTGATAATAAAGATTTGCTACATTACTTCTAAGATGCTCCAAAGACTTGCACCTTTACAATTTCTTAATCTTTTGCCACCCAGATTTGCACAAGACCAAAGATCTTTTGACAAATCCCTCACTAAAACAAGAAATCGCTCAAGATTTTCAAGAAATGGTTGGTTCTAGTGTTTGTTGTAATAATGATAATGTCAAAATTAGGGTTTATAAAGTGAGAAAAAATAAGTTTTAATCAAAGATTATGGTAGAAAAAACTCTAATCAAGAAGATAATCAAGTAACACCAACAACAAATTAGGATTTTTTCAATTTTTGATTAATACATACCCAAAAATGATTGATACTAATCCCATGGTTAATCCACTCTCAATAAAGAACAAATCAAATATGAAAAACTATGTAGAATCTAATCCAAAAATGACTAAGCACTCCCCTAAGCAGGATCTAAGCAAAGCTCTAATACTAATACAAGAAAGGGATCTAGTGAGAGATAAGTAAACTGCACTCATTATACAATGAGTACACATGCCTACTCATCATAGAGCGTAGTCACCTAAACATAGAAAAACTATCATGATTAGTCTCCATGAAAGCTTGAGCTATAAGCTCCAAGAAAGGTGACAATGTATGGTATGTTAAAAGATACATAAGATAATACCAAGTACATAAGACATGTTCAACAATATGGCTATGGCATTCTCTTCTCGTTCTCTTCTTTTGCAAGTTCCCCAATGCCAGCCAATTATTGTGTTATACTTCATTTTGTTAAGGTGTGCTGAAAGAGATTCATTGTCTTTGTTGATCTCCAAGCCAAAGAATTATATTTTTAAGCAGTTCTTTTATTTTCCCCAAACAATCTCTCTAACTCATCCTAAGCACCCTTAGACATATCTTATGATATTAGAATGTGATGGAAAGAAAGTGGCAACCTAGATTTAGCCTAATTAGCCTAGGATTAAGGAAAGTATGAGAGATTAACCTAGGATTAGAACAAGAAGAGAAAGCAAAGAACTTGTGTAATCTTGATTATCAAAAAGGGTTCAAAAGATTCCTATATTATATTGGACCATATTCACTTATATACTAGGCCACCCTTTCACACTACACTTATTCATGTCCATGGGCATGCCCAACCCTAGTCCTAGCCCTTGGCCCCTTTCACATCCCCCTCATCCCTTGGCCGCCTTGGGCAACTTGGTTATAAACCATCCCCACCCAAGAGGTTTCATCCTCAAAACCTTAAATATACATGTACAAACTTGCATGGATGAAGTATACCATTATGCATGCAATGTGCCATAACCAACTCCAATGTCACCACAATACACCATTGAAGAGCCATTTAACTGGAAGCATGCATTTGAGACTTACTTTAGATCAACAACAATCTTAGATATGGATTCGTTGGTCCACGATGTGCACTGCTGAGGTAATAAGAAGTTCGTGTAGACTCAATCTGTGTGCTACTACATTACATTGCGCATTATAGCCCTTCACATCAAAGGATCACTCTCACTCTGCAGCCAACAAGCATTGGAAGAGTTAAAAGTGAAGCCAAGCTAGCAAGAGAGGGGGAGGCAAAGGCAACAATAGGCTGCTTATCTGTAGCAAAAATGTGAATGGGCAAGAGTAGTCTTAGTTTCACATATTCAAGACTATGTTTCTATGCATTGATATGGTGGGAGAGTGGAGGTAGATTAGAAAACTGGCTATTGCTTTCGTAGGCATTGTTTGTCGTGGCTGTTGGAAGACTCCATATCCATCTGCAGATAGCTTTGGTGCCCATCTTGCTGCTGTCCGTTGCTTAGCAAACCAGCCAAAATGAGTGCCCTTCTCATCACTACTCAATCCTCCAGGAAGCCGTGCCAAAAGTCTTCTACCATGCATATGCCTATGGTTATCCACCAGGAGGGTGGTCTGTCGTCGCCAAACAAGGTCTTCACTCTTGAATCAAACGTAAATTGGATGTTGATCGCCACGATCAGATACATAGAGATGCCACGATCGCTGCAAATCATCTTGAATCACCATGTAATCGGCCTCCACAAGCTTACTTAGGCTTTGGGTGCGCTTATTTATGACGTTGAAATTGCATGTGAGCTGCAATCTTCTGCGCCTGTGATCAGTTGCGCATCATTTGTCTTCCAGCTTCATGAAATAGAAGGAGGAGTTGCTTGTTGATGATTGTCCCAAAGAATAGCAAAAGATTTGAGTAAAATTTGGTCCCATGGCCATGGAAATTGCACAGAGCAAGAGATTATTGAGGAAAAATATTTTAATTAACATCTCTAATCATGATTAGCAAATTTCTCCCAATTTTGGTTCTCCCATTCAAATTTAGAGTAGCCACCTCAGATTTTGTCTCGAGACACTGACCCATAGCCCTCCCCCCAAAAGCTTAGAACTGTAAGATTCCTCCCCCATTGATGTCTAGTATCTTCCCCTGTAATCAACCCTCTTCAGAAATATAAAGACCCTGTTGCTAACTATTTTAGCCTAGAGAGAGGAAAATTATTCTAGAGAGAGAATATTCAGATTTTGAATATTTTTGGATAGAAAAATATCTCTTATAATTCAGATAAGTTCCCCTGAAACAGAAATTCAAAAAGAATTTTCCAATGTGCAATTGGAATTAATTGGAAATAGGTATAAAGAACCTTAGTCTAAGGGTCTAGATTTTCAGAAATCTTTAGCCTATGGTCCAATTAAGGTTCCTATGGGCCAATAGCATCAATCCATGTGTAGGGAAGAGATAAATCCAAATTTGTAAAAAGAAGATACCCAAAAATGAGTAAATACTCACATAAGGTGAAGAGTTGAAAATGTACAAGGTTTATTAGTAAAAAACTATGAGCAATATTAAAAATATGAGATATTTTGGGTATCCAAAAATGAGTAAATGCTCACATAAGGTGAAGAGTTGAAAACGTACAAGGTTTATTAGTAAAAAACTATGAGCAATATTAAAAATATGAGATATTTTGGGTATCCAAAAATGAGTAAATGCTCACATAAGGTGAAGAGTTGAAAATGTACAAGGTTTATTAGTAAAAAACTATGAGCAATATTAAAATGATTCCATTATGACACATATGTAAGGAAGGGGAATTCTTTAAAGGAGGTGCATATTTCACATAAGATGAAGAGTTGAAAATGTACAAGGTTTATTAGTAAAAAACTATGAGCAATATTAAAATGATTCCATTATGACACATATGAAGGGAAGGGGAATTCTTTAAAGGAGGTGCATATTTCACATAAGATGAAGAGTTGAAAATGTACAAGGTTTATTAGTAAAAAAACTATGAGCAATATTAAAATGATTCCATTATGACACATATGTAAGGAAGGGGAGTTCTTTAAAGGAGGTGCATATTTCACATGCTTGAATGAGTTTTAAACTCATAAAAATTGAGATATTTCATCTCTCCTCTCTCCTCATTCAAGTCTAGTTCCAAAAAGTTAGCTTAACTGACCTAAAAATGGTCAAATATTGACCAAACTGATTTAGAAAATTCTAGAATCAGTTTGTTTGGTTAGGAGCTCAATTTTTCCTATAAATAGAAGCCTCCCCCTTGTTGAAAAATAGATAGTGTTTATGCATCGTTACTCTACTCCACCTAAGCCAAGAACTGTGAATTCATTTAATAATTCACTAGTTTTTGGAGCTTCCCTCTTTCTTCAATCCCCATTAGTGGCTCCATCAACATACTTAACCAATTGATTGGTTGGGGGCCTCTACCGTGAACAAAGAATCAAGCAAGTTGTAAGGTAATTAGTGAATATTCATCTTTCTATAATTTCTCAATGTTTCTCTCTTCTCAACCCCTCTCAAGCTTGAGAAGTTTAATTGGTATGGTTTTTTTTAAATGCTATTGAAGTTTGAATAGTAGTGAAGAGTTACATAATTTAATAAATGCTATTGAAGTTAATTTTTATTTATGTTTAAATTCTAATGATTTTTATGTAAATTCTCTCTCTCACTCAAGAAATGGTCATACTCATGACCCGTTCTCAATCCAAATCAAGCTTTTCATAAAGCTTTTCCTTAACCCAAGATTAAGCTATGCTTGAGGTCAAATTAATGGCTTTTTTCTATGCTTTTAGTTTATGTATAGTGATGATTCAATCCATTATGGATTAATAATCCAATTAGAGATCATTTTAATTATTTCCTTAATGATAAGCATTATCCCTTAGAAAAATTGAGATTTATCAGTCATAGCAGCGGAGCTATGGCAAAATTTTTATAAAAATTATGCATAAAATAATTTCATTCAAAGCATAAAAAGAGGACTTCCTACCATATTCTAGGAATTATCATCCTAGATTAATTGAAAGAATTTCATTACAATCATGGAGAAATTAAATTTTAATATCATGCATAAAGGATAAGTTTTTATATCAAAAGTGTTATTTTTACCATTTTTATTTCATGCATAGAAGTATGCATAATGGATAAATTTTTATATCAAAAGTGTTATTTTTACCATTTTTATTTCATGCATAGAAGTATGCATAATGGATAAATTTTTATATCAAAAGTGTTATTTTTACCATTTTTATTTCATGCATAGAAGTATGCATAGTGGATAAATTTTTATATCAAAAGTGTTATTTTTATCATTTTTAATTTTCATGCATAGAAGTATGCATAAAGGAAATTTTTTTATATCAAAAGTGTTACTTTTATCATTTTTAATTTTCATGCATAGAAGTATGCATAAAAGAAAATTTTTATATCAAAAGTGTTACTTTTATCATTTTTAATTTTCATGCATAGAAGTATGCATAAAAGAAAAAAAATTTTATATCAAAAGTGTTACTTTTATCATTTTTAATTTTCATGCATAGAAGTATGCATAAAAGAAAATTTTTATATCAAAAGTGTTACTTTTATCATTTTTAATTTTCATGCATAGAAGTATGCATAAAAGAAATTTTTTTTATATCAAAAGTGTTACTTTTATCATTTTTAATTTTCATGCATAAAAGTATGCATAAAAGAAAATTTTTATATCAAAAGTGTTACTTTTATCATTTTTAATTTTCATGCATAGAAGTATGCATAAAGGAAAATGTTTTATATCAAAAGTGTTACTTTTATCATTTTTAATTTTCATGCATAGAAGTATGCATAAAGGAAAAAATTTTATATCAAAAGTGTTACTTTTATCATATTGGATTTCATGCATATAGGTATGCATAAAAGATATTCTTTTTATACTAAAAGTGTGATTTTCCTCATAAATGGATTTTATGCTTAACTTAGATGCATAAGAGAAATTCTTTTATTCTAAAAGTGTAATTCCCTACCAAATTGAAATTATGCATAAGAAGATGCATAAAGATTGATTTTAATTTCGAAAGTGTTAGTCTCCTTAAATGGAATTTATGTATAAATAAATGTGTAGAGAAATCTTATATCAAATATAAGAATTCTCTTTAAAAAAAAAGATATGAAATGTGATAAGATGTGATAAGAGGTGTATGAGATGTGATAAGAATTGATAAGATGCGTATGGAAAGTGATAGGATGTGATAAGAGGTGTATGAGATGTGATAAGAATTGATAAGATGCGTATGGAAAGTGATAGGATGTGATAAGAGGTGTATGAGATGTGATAAGAATTGATAAGATGCGTATGGAAGTGATAGGATGTGATAAGAGGTGTATGAGATGTAAAAAGATGTGATAAGATGTGTATGAGATGTGATAAGATTTGATAAGATGCGTATGGAAAGTGATAGGATGTGATAAGAGGTGTATGAGATGTAAAAAGATGTGATAAGATGTGATAAGAATTGATAAGATGCGTATGGAAAGTGATAGGATGTGATAAGAGGTGTATGAGATGTGATAAGAATTGATAAGATGCGTATGGAAAGTGATAGGATGTGATAAGAGGTGTATGAGATGTGATAAGAATTGATAAGATGCGTATGGAAGTGATAGGATGTGATAAGAGGTGTATGAGATGTAAAAAGATGTGATAAGATGTGTATGAGATGTGATAAGATTTGATAAGATGCGTATGGAAAGTGATAGGATGTGATAAGAGGTGTATGAGATGTAAAAAGATGTGATAAGATGTGTATGAGATGTGATAGAATGTGTTAAGATGAGTTAGGATGTGTTAAGATGTATATGGGATGTGTTAGGACGAGAATGGATGTAATATGGTTGTATGAATGTGATGTGGATGTATACATGTAGATGTATATGTATGAATGTGAATGTTGATGTGGATGTGGATGTATGGATGTAGATACGGATGTGTATGTATGTATGTGGATGTGTATGTATGAATGAGGATGTAAAAATGGACGTATGTATATAGATGTGGATGTATGGATGTATGTATGTAGATGTGGATGTATGGATGTGATTGTGAATGAAGAGGTGGATGTGAATGTATGGATGTAGATACAGATGTGGATGTATGTATGTAGATGTGGATGTATGGATGTGATTGTGAATGAAGAGGTGGATGTGAATGTATGGATGTAGATACGGATGTGGATGTATGTATGTGAATGTGGATGTATGAATGAGGATGTGAAAATGGATGTATGCATGTGAATGTGGATGTATGAATATGAATGTGGATGTGTGGATGTGGAAATGGAGGTATGGATGTATGAATGTAGATGTGGATGTATGCATGTAGATGCGTATGTATGAATGTGAAATTGGATGTATGATGTGGACGTACGAACATGGATATGTATGTAGAATAATGAATATGAAGATGTATATGAGATAATGTATGCAGAATAATGAATATGTATGTAGAATAATGAATATGAAGATGTATATGAGATAATGTAGTCTATATGAGTGAATGGATGAGAACGAGTACACACTGAATGGAATGTGGAATAAGTAATGTGGTCCGAGAGTGGATAATATGGAAAGACAAGAGTTCGTTATAGAAACTGTATTTGTGACTGTTTGTAAATGACTGTTTTATGTCAAGAATGCTGGAGAAGCATTTTGACCGTCTTGAGGATTAAGGTCATGAAGACTGAACTGATAAAGTTGCAACTGCTGACGGAGAGTCAATGGAGGACGTCTCGCGTAGCAAGGTCGATCGAGGTCTTGACCAGCCTCGGCTCGATTTAAATGGTGAGCTTCCGGTACGGTGGGTGAGGGACCAAGGAAGCGGCCTATGAGTGAAGCGCTAGGTCACCTGCGAAGGATCCTAGAGGGTGCTGACCATACGGTGCTCGGGCTCTGGGTCGCCGAAGATACCCACACGTGCGTCGTGGAAGATATTGGAATAAGGAGTAAGAGTTGTTTTCTGAAACCGGGCATGGATCTGGTTGATTGACCTTGCTAGTCCTCAACAGATGAGTCCATGGCTCTTTTATATGGATCTGTGGGTTGATCTTGCTGATCTTCCACGGAGACTCCATTCTATTATATGAATATATTGACGGTTACTATGAGCTAGGAACCATGGAAAAGGCCCCTGAGAGAACAGGTGGTGAGCGTTTTGGTTGCCAATGATGCCATAAGTATACCGATGAAAGAATGACTGGAAATAAGGATTCAACCAGAGACTTTGAGGATTGTCATCAGTGACATAATGGTTTTATTAAAGGATTGTTTTAAAGCTAGTTGATGCTAAGAAAAAGGCATTTTCATATTGGGTGTGTAAGTGGTATGACTAGTTTTATGTTTGCATGAACTTCCGGCTAGGGGGCCTTGGAACTCTTTTCCTTGGTACCCGGGACAAAACCTAACCAAATTCCAAATTGGATCCCATCACTACAGTGGTTGGGCGGTTGGCTAACCCATGGGATCGGATGGGGTTAGGCTGGACTGATGGATCCGTAAATCAAGATTTAATTTCTATTATTATGATAGATGAAGTAAATCTCGGATAGAAATTGTTCTATGGATAGGAATCAACGGCTGTGCCTCTTGATGGGGAAAAAAGCGTTGATCCCAATGATCCAAGTGCAAGTTCTTCCTTGATTGACCAAGTACCGTCAAAGGTGCAGTCAGATCAGTTTGATCAGTAATGATCTTGACTACGTTAGAGTAAAGAGTTATCCTGGTGGAATCGCCCGTGCTTTCCGGGTAAAGGAAGTTTTTCCGGTTTCGGTTTTGGACAAACCGACGGATTAGTCTCTTGTCCGGATATCCGTGGGCGAGGCCCCGAGTGTGGGACCCCTGTCCCGCGCGAGAAGTGCTACTTCTGCTGCTAGTACCCCGAATCCGTTGCTCGGTGGGAACAGGGATCTCACAGTTGGTATCAGAGCGGTTTTGAAAGCTAATAAAGATAATTAAATTCTTATCTGAAATTGGTAATAAGAATTCAGAAACAGCATTTTCATAATGTATTTTCATTCCGTAAGCTTCTTTAATGAAGAAATTTTAATCAAAGAAATTGTTTTTATAGATGGAAGTTCCACATTTATCTGGTATTCCCGACCTCACCCAGTCTCAAGATATGATTGCATTTGCCTTCGAGCATCTCATCTCTTCCGCTTCAACTCAAACAAGCCGAGCAAGACTCGCACGCCATTTCGCGGATTTATATTTTCCTACCCCAGCGGAGAGAATACAACATAAGTGGTTTGCAGGGCAATATGTCCACGCCCATTGCAACCACCATACAATGCTGTGGCAGAATCTCTCATTGACTATGATCCTGTTAAAGCTGAAAATGGTGCGTGGTGTCATTCTATATCATTCGACACCTCGAAATTTCAGACTTTCATGTCGAATTTATAGACTCCTTAGTCGATTTATCCCTAAGGAGAAAATAATAGCTCCCTTCGCAGTTAGAGAACTTATGTAACAGGGCATGACTATGGCCCAGTACCATCGTCTTATGCGTCTCTCGAAGAGATTTTGAATTTTGGAGCCGAGCCACTCTATGTAATTATTGCAACTTGTATATAAATATACAAATGTTTTTTTTACGGACGATCGGATAAAGAAAAATCTATTTATCAGACTTAAGTCATAGATCTCCGATAAGATCAACTGAGGAGCAAATTATGTCAAAAGTTTATCAAGACGCACAAAAAGGTTGTAATTGTTTGATATAATTCATACAAATTGTTAATTCAAATTGAAATTCGTAAATTAGTAATTGGGTCTTCAATTGGAAGTACCGCAATTGTATGGAACCCTGACTTGCTTGAGACCTAGACATGATGGTATTTACCTTATAGTTTCGAGTATCATGACTATCCGTATATACCGAGGGTATAACTGCAGCTCTTTACCGACAGTATATACGAGTAAATCTAAGACTTGAAATTATAAGCGTTAATGCTATCCAGATGATGATTTTGAATGTGGTTGATATGATTTTTAATTCTGTTTGGGAACTGATGAATTGATTTGGATTCTGATTGAAAAATGATGATCCTTGAAAATGGGTTGAAATGTAATAAGCTGAGCGAAACCACAATGTGGATGATTGGGACGAGTCCCTGTAATGATAAATGATGAAAATGATTCAGCAAATCACTATGAGATTAGTGGATTATGTTGTCAAATTGCTACTGTTAATACTTGAGACGGTAGATCAAGTTAAGGGGGGATGACAAATTGAGAACTTGCTTAACTTAAATTCCGTGGAGGAATGTTCAGAAGGAAATTTTTCGGTCTAATGGACCATTATCGTGTTAAAGATATGAATGATATGATCTGAATGAATTGTTATTTAATGATGAGTTCTATATAAGAGATATTTATCCCCATATTCTGTTGGGTTGACCGGAATATAAGGAACCCCAGAATAAATTGGATCTTAAGCAAAAAAGTTGTCCTCTACTTGCGAGATGAGGACATCTTGTACCTTTTAAGTGGGGTAGAATGTAAGATTCCTCCCCCAGCCTTAGAGGTATACAGGAGTAAGAATCTCCCTTTCTGATCTTATAATTATTCTCTCTCTAAAATAAAAGAAACATTCTGTTTAAAAAAGGAAGAACCTTTTCCCTGAATACTTCTCAAGAGTCCCACCTGTTTTAAGATTCAGAACAATGAGTTCAGAAGTGAGAATCGATGTTTTGGATATCAAGGTTTTGGTCTTCATTCGAGTACGGCCCAAAAGAAGTTCTTTATCTCTTGGGAAGTATAAGAAGTTATCTCCCAGATATTGTGGACCAAAGAAAGTAGGTGATTTAGCTTACGAACTTCTTTTATCTCCTCATCTCAAAGTTCTAAATGCCTTCTATAGTAAAATATGCCAAACCCAAATCATGGAAAGACGGTAAAACTTCAGTGGCAAGTTACCGTTGGCTTCTAAGTTACGCTAGCTCCTTCCTTTATATAAGTCGTAACTTTTACTTGTCGTTCACAGTAATCTTACTCCCATCGATCTCCTTTCTTTCTTAATCTCCTTCATGGCTTGGCAACAAGAATTAGTTTTATCCATAATGATTCCTCACCTTCAAGATGCAAGTGAGTCTGTGAAGAAGGATTTTATAGAACAGTATGAGCGCTCACTTTTTCCTCACCTAGGAACTTCTGTAGCGCAGACCAAATGGCGGACCTATCAAGACATAACTAGGGTAACACCCTGGGGTCAGCAGCACTTTCGTAACAATGTCCGCTTGGCCATGGTTATCGAAGCCTTGGGTTTGGGTCCTCGATACTACTGCGTCATGAGATCAAGACATCTTGGGTTTTCTGAGCGGGTCTTCTTACTGGCGTGTTTTCTTCCTCATGAGAAGATATGCCTTTACCCCGTTTTTGGCTTGCCTCTCAGAGATCCTTTTGTTAGAACACCTCATACCACTGAGATAGGCGCAGCAATAACCCACAGAATCATTCCCATAGATGAGTTACCTTATACTTGTGCAGCTTGTGAGGACTGCTTTTGTGATCATATGATGGACGGGCTTATGGAAGTGTAAAGAGTTCCTCTATCTTTACTGTATAAGTTCCGAGAATGAATAAAGTTTAAATCTTGTTCGTATTTTGAATCTTGCTCTCTTTAAGACTTATCTTGGTGGTTAATCTTGATTAAAATTTTTCTCTAAGTCTCATATTCGTGAATCTTGCGAAATTATCACAAGTTGCGAGATGAGGACATCTTGCGTTTTTTAAGTGGGATAGAATGTAAGATTCCTCCCCCATTGATGTCTAGTATCTTCCCCTGTAATCAACCCTCTTCAGAAATATAAAGACCCTGTTGCTAACTATTTTAGCCTAGAGAGAGAAAAATTATTCTAGAGAGAGAATATTCAGATTTTGAATATTTTTGGATAGAAAAATATCTCTTATAATTCAGATAAGTTCCCCTGAAACAGAAATTCAAAAAGAATTTTCCAATGTGCAATTGGAATTAATTGGAAATAGGTATAAAGAACCTTAGTCTAAGGGTCTAGATTTTCAGAAATCTTTAGCCTATGGTCCAATTAAGGTTCCTATGGGCCAATAGCATCAATCCATGTGTAGGGAAGAGATAAATCCAAATTTGTAAAAAGAAGATACCCAAAAATGAGTAAATACTCACATAAGGTGAAGAGTTGAAAATGTACAAGGTTTATTAGTAAAAAACTATGAGCAATATTAAAAATATGAGATATTTTGGGTATCCAAAAATGAGTAAATGCTCACATAAGGTGAAGAGTTGAAAACGTACAAGGTTTATTAGTAAAAAACTATGAGCAATATTAAAAATATGAGATATTTTGGGTATCCAAAAATGAGTAAATGCTCACATAAGGTGAAGAGTTGAAAATGTACAAGGTTTATTAGTAAAAAACTATGAGCAATATTAAAATGATTCCATTATGACACATATGTAAGGAAGGGGAATTCTTTAAAGGAGGTGCATATTTCACATAAGATGAAGAGTTGAAAATGTACAAGGTTTATTAGTAAAAAACTATGAGCAATATTAAAATGATTCCATTATGACACATATGAAGGGAAGGGGAATTCTTTAAAGGAGGTGCATATTTCACATAAGATGAAGAGTTGAAAATGTACAAGGTTTATTAGTAAAAAAACTATGAGCAATATTAAAATGATTCCATTATGACACATATGTAAGGAAGGGGAGTTCTTTAAAGGAGGTGCATATTTCACATGCTTGAATGAGTTTTAAACTCATAAAAATTGAGATATTTCATCTCTCCTCTCTCTTCATTCAAGTCTAGTTCCAAAAAGTTAGCTTAACTGACCTAAAAATGGTCAAATATTGACCAAACTGATTTAGAAAATTCTAGAATCAGTTTGTTTGGTTAGGAGCTCAATTTTTCCTATAAATAGAAGCCTCCCCCTTGTTGAAAAATAGATAGTGTTTATGCATCGTTACTCTACTCCACCTAAGCCAAGAACTGTGAATTCATTTAATAATTCACTAGTTTTTGGAGCTTCCCTCTTTCTTCAATCCCCATTAGTGGCTCCATCAACATACTTAACCAATTGATTGGTTGGGGGCCTCTACCGTGAACAAAGAATCAAGCAAGTTGTAAGGTAATTAGTGAATATTGATCTTTCTATAATTTCTCAATGTTTCTCTCTTCTCAACCCCTCTCAAGCTTGAGAAGTTTAATTGGTATGGTTTTTTTTAAATGCTATTGAAGTTTGAATAGTAGTGAAGAGTTACATAATTTAATAAATGCTATTGAAGTTAATTTTCATTTATGTTTAAATTCTAATGATTTTTATGTAAATTCTCTCTCTCACTCAAGAAATGGTCATACTCATGACCCGTTCTCAATCCAAATCAAGCTTTTCATAAAGCTTTTCCTTAACCCAAGATTAAGCTATGCTTGAGGTCAAATTAATGGCTTTTTTCTATGCTTTTAGTTTATGTATAGTGATGATTCAATCCATTATGGATTAATAATCCAATTAGAGATCATTTTAATTATTTCCTTAATGATAAGCATTATCCCTTAGAAAAATTGAGATTTATCAGTCATAGCAGCGGAGCTATGGCAAAATTTTTATAAAAATTATGCATAAAATAATTTCATTCAAAGCATAAAAAGAGGACTTCCTACCATATTCTAGGAATTATCATCCTAGATTAATTGAAAGAATTTCATTACAATCATGGAGAAATTAAATTTTAATATCATGCATAAAGGATAAGTTTTTATATCAAAAGTGTTATTTTTACCATTTTTATTTCATGCATAGAAGTATGCATAATGGATAAATTTTTATATCAAAAGTGTTATTTTTACCATTTTTATTTCATGCATAGAAGTATGCATAATGGATAAATTTTTATATCAAAAGTGTTATTTTTACCATTTTTATTTCATGCATAGAAGTATGCATAGTGGATAAATTTTTATATCAAAAGTGTTATTTTTATCATTTTTAATTTTCATGCATAGAAGTATGCATAAAGGAAATTTTTTTATATCAAAAGTGTTACTTTTATCATTTTTAATTTTCATGCGTAGAAGTATGCATAAAAGAAAATTTTTATATCAAAAGTGTTACTTTTATCATTTTTAATTTTCATGCATAGAAGTATGCATAAAAGAAAAAAATTTTTATATCAAAAGTGTTACTTTTATCATTTTTAATTTTCATGCATAGAAGTATGCATAAAAGAAAATTTTTATATCAAAAGTGTTACTTTTATCATTTTTAATTTTCATGCATAGAAGTATGCATAAAAGAAATTTTTTTTTATATCAAAAGTGTTACTTTTATCATTTTTAATTTTCATGCATAAAAGTATGCATAAAAGAAAATTTTTATATCAAAAGTGTTACTTTTATCATTTTTAATTTTCATGCATAGAAGTATGTATAAAGGAAAATTTTTTATATCAAAAGTGTTACTTTTATCATTTTTAATTTTCATGCATAGAAGTATGCATAAAGGAAAAATTTTTATATCAAAAGTGTTACTTTTATCATATTGGATTTCATGCATATAGGTATGCATAAAAGATATTCTTTTTATACTAAAAGTGTGATTTTCCTCATAAATGGATTTTATGCTTAACTTAGATGCATAAGAGAAATTCTTTTATTCTAAAAGTGTAATTCCCTACCAAATTGAAATTATGCATAAGAAGATGCATAAAGATTGATTTTAATTTCGAAAGTGTTAGTCTCCTTAAATGGAATTTATGTATAAATAAATGTGTAGAGAAATCTTATATCAAATATAAGAATTCTCTTTAAAAAAAAAAGATATGAAATGTGATAAGATGTGATAAGAGGTGTATGAGATGTGATAAGAATTGATAAGATGCGTATGGAAAGTGATAGGATGTGATAAGAGGTGTATGAGATGTGATAAGAATTGATAAGATGCGTATGGAAAGTGATAGGATGTGATAAGAGGTGTATGAGATGTGATAAGAATTGATAAGATGCGTATGGAAGTGATAGGATGTGATAAGAGGTGTATGAGATGTAAAAAGATGTGATAAGATGTGTATGAGATGTGATAAGATTTGATAAGATGCGTATGGAAAGTGATAGGATGTGATAAGAGGTGTATGAGATGTAAAAAGATGTGATAAGATGTGATAAGAATTGATAAGATGCGTATGGAAAGTGATAGGATGTGATAAGAGGTGTATGAGATGTGATAAGAATTGATAAGATGCGTATGGAAAGTGATAGGATGTGATAAGAGGTGTATGAGATGTGATAAGAATTGATAAGATGCGTATGGAAGTGATAGGATGTGATAAGAGGTGTATGAGATGTAAAAAGATGTGATAAGATGTGTATGAGATGTGATAAGATTTGATAAGATGCGTATGGAAAGTGATAGGATGTGATAAGAGGTGTATGAGATGTAAAAAGATGTGATAAGATGTGTATGAGATGTGATAGAATGTGTTAAGATGAGTTAGGATGTGTTAAGATGTATATGGGATGTGTTAGGACGAGAATGGATGTAATATGGTTGTATGAATGTGATGTGGATGTATACATGTAGATGTATATGTATGAATGTGAATGTTGATGTGGATGTGGATGTATGGATGTAGATACGAATGTGTATGTATGTATGTGGATGTGTATGTGTATGTATGAATGAGGATGTAAAAATGGACGTATGTATATAGATGTGGATGTATGGATGTATGTATGTAGATGTGGATGTATGGATGTGATTGTGAATGAAGAGGTGGATGTGAATGTATGGATGTAGATACAGATGTGGATGTATGTATGTAGATGTGGATGTATGGATGTGATTGTGAATGAAGAGGTGGATGTGAATGTATGGATGTAGATACGGATGTGGATGTATGTATGTGAATGTGGATGTATGAATGAGGATGTGAAAATGGATGTATGCATGTGAATGTGGATGTATGAATATGAATGTGGATGTGTGGATGTGGAAATGGAGGTATGGATGTATGAATGTAGATGTGGATGTATGCATGTAGATGCGTATGTATGAATGTGAAATTGGATGTATGATGTGGACGTACGAACATGGATATGTATGTAGAATAATGAATATGAAGATGTATATGAGATAATGTAGTCTATATGAGTGAATGGATGAGAACGAGTACACACTGAATGGAATGTGGAATAAGTAATGTGGTCCGAGAGTGGATAATATGGAAAGACAAGAGTTCGTTATAGAAACTGTATTTGTGACTGTTTGTAAATGACTGTTTTATGTCAAGAATGCTGGAGAAGCATTTTGACCGTCTTGAGGATTAAGGTCATGAAGACTGAACTGATAAAGTTGCAACTGCTGACGGAGAGTCAATGGAGGACGTCTCGCGTAGCAAGGTCGATCAAGGTCTTGACCAGCCTCGGCTCGATTTAAATGGTGAGCTTCCGGTACGGTGGGTGAGGGACCAAGGAAGCGGCCTATGAGTGAAGCGCTAGGTCACCTGCGAAGGATCCTAGAGGGTGCTGACCATACGGTGCTCGGGCTCTGGGTCGCCGAAGATACCCACACGTGCGTCGTGGAAGATATTGGAATAAGGAGTAAGAGTTGTTTTCTGAAACCGGGCATGGATCTGGTTGATTGACCTTGCTGGTCCTCAACAGATGAGTCCATGGCTCTTTTATATGGATCTGTGGGTTGATCTTGCTGATCTTCCACGGAGACTCCATTCTATTATATGAATATATTGACGGTTACTATGAGCTAGGAACCATGGAAAAGGCCCCTGAGAGAACAGGTGGTGAGCGTTTTGGTTGCCAATGATGCCATAAGTATACCGATGAAAGAATGACTGGAAATAAGGATTCAACCAGAGACTTTGAGGATTGTCATCAGTGACATAATGGTTTTATTAAAGGATTGTTTTAAAGCTAGTTGATGCTAAGAAAAAGGCAATTTCATATTGGGTGTGTAAGTGGTATGACTAGTTTTATGTTTGCATGAACTTCCGGCTAGGGGGCCTTGGAACTCTTTTCCTTGGTACCCGGGACAAAACCTAACCAAATTCCAAATTGGATCCCATCACTACAGTGGTTGGGCGGTTGGCTAACCCATGGGATCGGATGGGGTTAGGCTGGACTGATGGATCCGTAAATCAAGATTTAATTTCTATTATTATGATAGATGAAGTAAATCCCGGATAGAAATTGTTCTATGGATAGGAATCAAGGGCTGTGCCTCTTGATGGGGAAAAAAGCGTTGATCCCAATGATCCAAGTGCAAGTTCTTCCTTGATTGACCAAGTACCGTCAAAGGTGCAGTCAGATCAGTTTGATCAGTAATGATCTTGACTACGTTAGAGTAAAGAGTTATCCTGGTGGAATCGCCCGTGCTTTCCGGGTAAAGGAAGTTTTTCCGGTTTCGGTTTTGGACAAACCGACGGATTAGTCTCTTGTCCGGATATCCGTGGGCGAGGCCCCGAGTGTGGGACCCCTGTCCCGCGCGAGAAGTGCTACTTCCGCTGCTAGTACCCCGAATCCGTTGCTCGGTGGGAACAGGGATCTCACAAGAACAACCAAAAATCAAAGAAATTTTCATCATCCCACAATCACCATATCCATTTCTTGATCAAGAAATCAAGAAAGTTCAATAAAAACCAAGAAAATGTAAGAATTTTAAAAAAAAAATCAAAAAATTAGATAAAGACGTGGCTTTGATATCAATGAAAGAGAGAGGCACCCTGAATTTAGCATAATTAGCTTAGAATTGAGGAAAGCATAAAAGATTAGCGTAAGATTAGAACAAAAAGAGAAACCAAAGAACTTGTGTAATCTTGATTATCAAAAGATTCATATTACATTGGCCCATATTCACTTATATACTAGGCCACCCTTTCACACTACACTTATTCATGTCTATGGGCATGCCCCCAACCCTAGTCCTAGCCCTTGGCCCCTTTCACATCGCCTTTATCCCTTGGCCTTGGGCCCAAATCGACTTGAGTCCCTTTTAACTTTGTTAAAATGATAAATACATCCATCCCCTAATCCTAATGCAATAATGGTTAATCCTTTTTTTATCCCAGCTTAACCAAATAATTTTTTTGCAATATCTTCATTTTCTAAGTACTTCTCTCTCCCACTAACAATCCCCTAAAGTGATTCCTTTACGAGAACTTGACTTTGACTTGCCAAGTATAAAACCCTTTAGTGCACTTTTCAAACACAAATGGGGTTGCCATTGTATACAAATGAGGTGAATGAGAAGGTCTTTTGACTTGAGTATATCTCAAGGCCAGGTTTTGATAGCTTGGGTTTCCTTGAGACTTTAGAACTTAAAGATGGCAATCACCGCTGGGTCGGGGGACGTGGTCGTAGGCGGATGAATTCGTGGGGAAGCGCCTGACCATGGATTCTTGAGTACATGGATGTTGTGTTGACAGGGGCGGCGTGAACCATGTGAAGTTGAATTGCAACTTCGGGTTCTGCTGTTGTTCTTCATGGAACGTCTTCCAGGCCCACTGTCTTCGAATGGGAAGGTAATCAGGGCTGAACCTTAAATCGCGAGGTGCGTTACAATAGACCTCCCAACCATATGAAGGGTTTGCTAAGGAAGGACCATCCGCCAGGCCGGCTTCTCACCCATGAGATTGAAGGTGATGGGATGAGCAGCGGCGGCGGCGGCGGGTGGCCGGTGGTATTCGCCGTCGTGGGTTCGGGATGGGTGGTCATGCCGCTAGGTTGTGTGCTTGGCGTCGAGGTACGGGTGAAGGAAATATATGTCGAAGGTGATCAGTGACGTGGGTGATGGGGGGTGATTTTGGAGTTGTCAATTGATTAGGATGATGACGGCCAGCTCAAACTCCATGCGGTCCAGAGGATCACACCAATTCAAAGGGTTTGGCAGAGGGTCTACTTCCTCGTGCTGGAATGGTGATGGTGGCAGAATCTCCCCTTCTTCGAGTGGTGGGTTGTGGAGCCAGCGAGACGAGGGTGGAGGGGTGGTTGATGATGAAGGGGGTGTGGTGAGGCTGACATCGAGAAAAGGTGGGGGTTTGGCAGATGTGGAGGGTATAATCTAGAATGCTTTGTATGTTCCTAAGTTTAAGGGATAGTGAAGGTGGCGAGGGGGGTGTGGGTGATGGGGGTGGAGTGGGAAAGTGAAGGGGGGGAGAAGAAGAAGGTGGGGCACAAAAAAGAGGAAGAGCAGAGGTGCTTGAGGGGGGTGGTGGGGGTGGGAGTTGTGTGTGAGGAGGTGAAAGCATGGAGCCTAATGGGGGAGGAGGGGGGTGGTGGTGAAGAAGATCATGGGGGTGGAGGAGGCAAGCCACCCTGCCACCCATCAGTGCCATCGTCATTATCGTCTGGGGGGTAGGGCCAGTTTGCCAACAGCAGCCTTAGGATCGTGTGAGTATAGAAAAATTCAATTGCGAGCAACGACAGCCTCGGCTTCACTGTACTCATCAAAAGGCAATGTGTGTGCTGTCGAACTGGCATATGCCAGTGGCCTCCATGACTTTGATCTAGATGAAGCAACAGTGGTAGTGAATGATTAAGCTAGGTGCCGAGTAGGGTGGTAGAGGATCATTTAGGAGGGAGAGGTAAGCGTCGTGGGCGACCTACCTACTAGCTATCCAGAGGTACTACAATGCCTGGCTAGAGATGAGGGGGAGATATGGGTAGGGGCGGCATATGCCATCTGGTAAGGATAAATCAATGAGATCAGTAGATTGGTGGGCTGTGGGGTAGCAGGAAAGCCATAGCGAAGTAGTAAACTCCAAACTGTGAGAGTGGCTTGAAGGGGGTGGAAGAGGAGTTCAAAGAGATTGTGAGGGTGTTGGAAGGTGAGAAGCCCCTGGAAGAAAAAATAGGGGATGATAGTTAGGCTATTTATGGGGAGCTTGGATAGAGCATATGTATATTGTGGGCGGGAGAGGGACTCTTCAATATATATATATCATGTCAGAGAAGGTTAAGGCGGATGGCTCGGAACTGTAGATCAAGAAGCCGATAAGGGGTGTGAGGGGGGAATGTTTTATGATCAACACTCCAAGATTTCAACTCTACACACTTTCTTGATAATAAAGATTTGCTACATTACTTCTAAGATGCTCCAAAGACTTGCACCTTTACAATTTCTTAATCTTTTGCCACCCAGATTTGCACAAGACCAAAGATCTTTTGACAAATCCCTCACTAAAACAAGAAATCGCTCAAGATTTTCAAGAAATGGTTGGTTCTAGTGTTTGTTGTAATAATGATAATGTAAAAATTAGGGTTTATAAAGTGAGAAAAAATAAGTTTTAATCAAAGATTATGGTAGAAAAAACTCTAATCAAGAAGATAATCAAGTAACACCAACAACAAATTAGGATTTTTTCAATTTTTGATTAATACATACCCAAAAATGATTGATACTAATCCCATGGTTAATCCACTCTCAATAAAGAACAAATCAAATATGAAAAACTATGTAGAATCTAATCCAAAAATGACTAAGCACTCCCCTAAGCAGGATCTAAGCAAAGCTCTAATACTAATACAAGAAAGGGATCTAGTGAGAGATAAGTAAACTGCACTCATTATACAATGAGTACACATGCCTACTCGTCATAGAGCGTAGTCACCTAAACATAGAAAAACTATCATGATTAGTCCCCATGAAAGCTTGAGCTATAAGCTCCAAGAAAGGTGACAATGTATGGTATGTTAAAAGATACATAAGATAATACCAAGTACATAAGACATGTTCAACAATATGGCTATGGCATTCTCTTCTCGTTCTCTTCTTCTGCAAGTTCCCCAATGCCAGCCAATTGTTGTGTTATACCTTATTTTGTTAAGGTGTGCTGAAAGAGATTCATTGTCTTTGTTGATCTCCAAGCCAAAGAATTATATTTTTAAGCAGTTCTTTTATTTTCCCCAAACAATCTCTCTAACTCATCCTAAGCACCCTTAGACGTATCTTATGATATTAGAATGTGATGGAAAGAAAGTGGCAACCTAGATTTAGCCTAATTATCCTAGGATTAAGGAAAGTATGAGAGATTAACCTAGGATTAGAACAAGAAGAGAAAGCAAAGAACTTGTGTAATCTTGATTATCAAAAAGGGTTCAAAAGATTCCTATATTATATTGGACCATATTCACTTATATACTAGGCCACCCTTTCACACTACACTTATTCATGTCCATGGGCATGCCCAACCCTAGTCCTAGCCCTTGGCCCCTTTCACATCCCCCTCATCCCTTGGCCGCCTTGGGCAACTTGGTTATAAACCATCCCCACCCAAGAGGTTTCATCCTCAAAACCTTAAATATACATGTACAAACTTGCATGGATGAAGTATACCATTATGCATGCAATGTGCCATAACCAACTCCAATGTCACCACAATACACCATTGAAGAGCCATTTAACTGGAAGCATGCATTTGAGACTTACTTTAGATCAACAACAATCTTAGATATGGATTCGTTGGTCCACGATGTGCACTGCTGAGGTAATAAGAAGTTCGTGTAGACTCAATCTGTGTGCTACTACATTACATTGCGCATTATAGCCCTTCACATCAAAGGATCACTCTCACTCTGCAGCCAACAAGCATTGGAAGAGTTAAAAGTGAAGCCAAGCTAGCAAGAGAGGGGGAGGCGAAGGCAACAATAGGCTGCTTATCTGTAGCAAAAATGTGAATGGGCAAGAGTAGTCTTAGTTTCACATATTCAAGACTATGTTTCTATGCATTGATATGGTGGGAGAGTGGAGGTAGATCAGAAAACTGGTTATTGCTTTCGTAGGCATTGTTTGTGGTGGCTGTTGGAAGACTCCATATCCATCTGCAGATAGCTTTGGTGCCCATCTTGCTGCTGTCCGTTGCTTAGCAAACCAGCCAAAATGAGTGCTCTTCTCATCACTACTCAATCCTCCAGGAAGCCGTGCCAAAAGTCTTCTACCATGCATATGCCTATGGTTATCCACCAGGAGGGTGGTCTGTCATCGCCAAACAAGGTCTTCACTGTTGAATCAAACGTAAATTGGATGTTGATCGCCACGATCAAATACATAGAGATGCCACGATCGCTGCAAATCATCTTGAATCACCATGTAATCGGCCTCCACAAGCTTACTTAGGCTTTGGGTGCGCTTATTTATGACGTTGAAATTGCATGTGAGCTGCAATCTTCTGCGCCTGTGATCAGTTGCGCATCATTTGTCTTCCAGCTTCATGAAATAGAAGGAGGAGTTGCTTGTTGATGATTGTCCCAAAGAATAACAAAAGATTTGAGTAAAATTTGGTCCCATGGCCATGGAAATTACACAGAGCAAGGGATTATTGAGGAAAAATATTTTAATTAACATCTCTAATCATGATTAGCGAATTTCTCCCAATTTTGGTTCTCCCATTCAAATTTAGAGTAGCCACCTCAGATTTTGTCTCGAGACACTGACCCATAGCCAATTTTGGTTCTCCCATTCAAATTTAGAGTAGCCACCTCAGATTTTGTCTCGAGACACTGACCCATAGCCCTCCCCCCAAAAGCTTAGAACAACCAAAAATCAAAGAAATTTTCATCATCCCACAATCACCATATCCATTTCTTGATCAAGAAATCAAGAAAGTTCAATAAAAACCAAGAAAATGTAAGAAATTTAAAAAAAAAATCAAAAAATTAGATAAAGACGTGGCTTTGATATCAATGAAAGAGAGAGGCACCCTGAATTTAGCATAATTAGATTAGAATTGAGGAAAGCATAAAAGATTAGCGTAAGATTAGAACAAAAAGAGAAACCAAAGAACTTGTGTAATCTTGATTATCAAAAGATTCATATTACACTGGCCCATATTCACTTATATACTAGGCCACCCTTTCACACTACACTTATTCATGTCTATGGGCATGCCCCCAACCCTAGTCCTAGCCCTTGGCCCCTTTCACATCGCCTTTATCCCTTGGCCTTGGGCCCAAATCGACTTGAGTCCCTTTTAACTTTGTTAAAATGATAAATACATCCATCCCCTAATCCTAATGCAATAATGGTTAATCCTTTTTTTATCCCAGCTTAACCAAATAATTTTTTTGCAATATCTTCATTTTCTAAGTACTTCTCTCTCCCACTAACAATCCCCTAAAGTGATTCCTTTACAAGAACTTGACTTTGACTTGCCAAGTATAAAACCCTTTAGTGCACTTTTCAAACACAAATGGGGTTGCCATTGTATACAAATGAGGTGAATGAGAAGGTCTTTTGACTTGAGTATATCTCAAGGCCAGGTTTTGATAGCTTGGGTTTCCTTGAGACTTTAGAACTTAAAGATGGCAATCACCGCTGGGTCGGCGGGGGACGTGGTCGTAGGCGGATGAATTCGTGGGGAAGCACCTGACCATGGATTCTTGAGTACATGGATGTTGTGTTGACAGGGGCGGCGTGAACCATGTGAAGTTGAATTGCAACTTCGGGTTCTACTGTTGTTCTTCATGGAACGTCTTCCAGGCCCACTGTCTTCGAATGGGAAGGTAATCAGGGCTAAACCTTAGTGCGCAAGGTGTGTTACAATAGACCTCCCAACCATATGAAGGGTTTGCTAAGGAAGGACCATCCGCCAGGCCGGCTTCTCACCCATGAGATTGAAGGTGATGGGATGAGCAGCGGCGGCGGGTGGCCGGTGGTATTCGCCGTCGTGGGTTCGGGATGGGTGGTTATGCTGCTAGGTTGTGTGCTTGGCGTCGAGGTACGGGTGAAGGAAATATATGTCGAAGGTGATCAGTGATGTGGGTGATGGGGGGTGATTTTGGAGTTGTCAATTGATTAGGATGATGACGGCCAGCTCAAACTCCATGCGGTCCAGAGGATCACACCAATTCAAAGGGTTTGGCAGAGGGTCTACTTCCTCGTGCTGGAATGGTGATGGTGGCAGAATCTCCCCTTCTTCGAGTGGTGGGTTGTGGAGCCAGCGAGACGAGGGTGGAGGGGTGGTTGATGATGAAGGGGGTGTGGTGAGGCTGACATCGAGAAAAGGTGGGGGTTTGGCAGATGTGGAGGGTATAATCTAGAATGCTTTGTATGTTCCTAAGTTTAAGGGATAGTGAAGGTGGCGAGGGGGGTGTGGGTGATGGGGGTGGAGTGGGAAAGTGAAGGGGGGGAGAAGAAGAAGGTGGGGCACAAAAAAGAGGAAGAGCAGAGGTGCTTGAGGGGGGTGGTGGGGGTGGGAGTTGTGTGTGAGGAGGTGAAAACATGGAGCCTAATGGGGGAGGAGGGGGGTGGTGGTGAAGAAGATCATGGGGGTGGAGGAGGCAAGCCACCCTGCCACCCATCAGTGCCATCGTCATTATCGTCTGGGGGGTAGGGCCAGTTTGCCAACAGCAGCCTTAGGATCGTGTGAGTATAGAAAAATTCAATTGCGAGCAACGACAGCCTCGGCTTCACTGTACTCATCAAAAGGCAATGTGTGTGCTGTCGAACTGGCATATGCCAGTGGCCTCCATGACTTTGATCTAGATGAAGCAGCAGTGGTAGTGAATGATTAAGCTAGGCGCCGAGTAGGGTGGTAGAGGATCATTTAGGAGGGAGAGGTAAGCGTCGTGGGCGACCTACCTACCAGCTATCCAGAGGTACTACAATGCCTGGCTAGAGATGAGGGGGAGATATGGGTAGGGGCGGCATATGCCATCTGGTAAGGATAAATCAATGAGATCAGTAGATTGGTGGGCTGTGGGGTAGCAGGAAAGCCATAGCGAAGTAGTAAACTCCAAACTGTGAGAGTGGCTTGAAGGGGGTGGAAGAGGAGTTCAAAGAGATTGTGAGGGTGTTGGAAGGTGAGAAGCCCCTGGAAGAAAAAATAGGGGATGATAGTTAGGCTATTTATGGGGAGCTTGGATAGAGCATATGTATATTGTGGGCGGGAGAGGGACTCTTCAATATATATATATCATGTCAGAGAAGGTTAAGGCGGATGGCTCGGAATTGTAGATCAAGAAGCCGATAAGGGGTTTGAGGGGGGAATGTTTTATGATCAACACTCCAAGATTTCAACTCTACACACTTTCTTGATAATAAAGATTTGCTACATTACTTCTAAGATGCTCCAACGACTTGCACCTTTACAATTTCTTAATCCTTTGCCACCCAGATTTGCACAAGACCAAAGATCTTTTGACAAATCCCTCACTAAAACAAGAAATCGCTCAAGATTTTCAAGAAATGGTTGGTTCTAGTGTTTGTTGTAATAATGATAATGTCAAAATTAGGGTTTATAAAGTGAGAAAAAATAAGTTTTAATCAAAGATTATGGTAGAAAAAACTCTAATCAAGAAGATAATCAAGTAACACCAACAACAAATTAGGATTTTTTCAATTTTTGATTAATACATACCCAAAAATGATTGATACTAATCCCATGGTTAATCCACTCTCAATAAAGAACAAATCAAATATGAAAAACTATGTAGAATCTAATCCAAAAATGACTAAGCACTCCCCTAAGCAGGATCTAAGCAAAGCTCTAATACTAATACAAGAAAGGGATCTAGTGAGAGAGAAGTAAACTGCACTCATTATACAATGAGTACACATGCCTACTCATCATAGAGCGTAGTCACCTAAACATAGAAAAACTATCATGATTAGTCCCCATGAAAGCTTGAGCTATAAGCTCGAAGAAAGGTGACAATGTATGGTATGTTAAAAGATACATAAGATAATACCAAGGACATAAGACATGTTCAACAATATGGCTATGGCATTCTCTTCTTGTTCTCTTCTTCTACAAGTTCCCCAATGCCAGCCAATTGTTGTGTTATACTTCATTTTGTTAAGGTGTGCTGAAAGAGATTCATTGTCTTTGTTGATCTCCAAGCCAAAGAATTATATTTTTAAGCAGTTCTTTTATTTTCCCCAAACAATCTCTCTAACTCATCCTAAGCACCCTTAGACGTATCTTATGATATTAGAATGTGATGGAAAGAAAGTGGCAACCTAGATTTAGCCTAATTAGCCTAGGATTAAGGAAAGTATGAGAGATTAACCTAGGATTAGAACAAGAAGAGAAAGCAAAGAACTTGTGTAATCTTGATTATCAAAAAGGGTTCAAAAGATTCCTATATTATATTGGACCATATTCACTTATATACTAGGCCACCCTTTCACACTACACTTATTCATGTCCATGGGCATGCCCAACCCTAGTCCTAGCCCTTGGCCCCTTTCACATCCCCCTCATCCCTTGGCCGCCTTGGGCAACTTGGTTATAAACCATCCCCACCCAAGAGGTTTCATCCTCAAAACCTTAAATATACATGTACAAACTTGCATGGATGAAGTATACCATTATGCATGCAATGTGCCATAACCAACTCCAATGTCACCACAATACACCATTGAAGAGCCATTTAACTGGAAGCACAACAATCTTAGATATGGATTCGTTGGTCCACGATGTGCACTGCTGAGGTAATAAGAAGTTCGTGTAGACTCAATCTGTGTGCTACTACATTACATTGCGCATTATAGCCCTTCACATCAAAGGATCACTCTCACTCTGCAGCCAACAAGCATTGGAAGAGTTAAAAGTGAAGCCAAGCTAGCAAGAGAGAGGGAGGCGAAGGCAACAATAGGCTGCTTATCTGTAGCAAAAATGTGAATGGGCAAGAGTAGTCTTAGTTTCACATATTCAAGACTATGTTTCTATGCATTGATATGGTGGGAGAGTGGAGGTAGATCAAAAAACTGGTTATTGCTTTCGTAGGCATTGTTTGTGGTGGCTGTTGGAAGACTCCATATCCATCTGCAGATAGCTTTGGTGCCCATCTTGTTGCTGTCCGTTGCTTAGCAAACCAGCCAAAATGAGTGCCCTTCTCATCACTACTCAATCCTCCAGGAAGCCGTGCCAAAAGTCTTCTACCATGCATATGCCTATGGTTATCCACCAGGAGGGTGGTCTGTCGTCGCCAAACAAGGTCTTCACTGTTGAATCAAATGTCAATTGGATGTTGATCGCCACGATCAGATACATAGAGATGCCACGATCACTGCAAATCATCTTGAATCACCATGTAATCGGCCTCCACAAGCTTACTTAGGCTTTGGGTGCGCTTATTTATGACGTTGAAATTGCATGTGAGCTGCAATCTTCTGCGCCTGTGATCAGTTGCGCATCATTTGTCTTCCAGCTTCATGAAATAGAAGGAGGAGTTGCTTGTTGATGATTGTCCCAAAGAATAGCAAAAGATTTGAGTAAAATTTGGTCCCATGGCCATGGAAATTGCACAGAGCAAGAGATTATTGAGGAAAAATATTTTAATTAACATCTCTAATCATGATTAGCGAATTTCTCCCAATTTTGGTTCTCCCATTCAAATTTAGAGTAGCCACCTCAGATTTTGTCTCGAGACACTGACCCATAGCCCTCCCCCCAAAAGCTTAGAACAACCAAAAATCAAAGAAATTTTCATCATCCCACAATCACCATATCCATTTCTTGATCAAGAAATCAAGAAAGTTCAATAAAAACCAAGAAAATGTAAGAAATTTAAAAAAAATCAAAAAATTAGATAAAGACATGGCTTTGATATCAATGAAAGAGAGAGGCACCCTGAATTTAGCATAATTAGCTTAGAATTGAGGAAAGCATAAAAGATTAGCGTAAGATTAGAATAAAAAGAGAAACCAAAGAACTTGTGTAATCTTGGTTATCAAAAGATTCATATTACATTGGCCCATATTCACTTATATACTAGGCCACCCTTTCACACTACACTTATTCATGTCTATGGGCATGCCCCCAACCCTAGTCCTAGCCCTTGGCCCCTTTCACATCGCCTTTATCCCTTGGCCTTGGGCCCAAATCGACTTGAGTCCCTTTTAACTTTGTTAAAATGATAAATACATCCATCCCCTAATCCTAATGCAATAATGGTTAATCCTTTTTTTATCCCAGCTTAACCAAATAATTTTTTTGCAATATCTTCATTTTCTAAGTACTTTTCTCTCCCACTAACAATCCCCTAAAGTGATTCCTTTACGAGAACTTAACTTTGACTTGCCAAGTATAAAACCCTTTAGTGCACTTTTCAAACACAAATGGGGTTGCCATTGTATACAAATGAGGTGAATGAGAAGGTCTTTTGACTTGAGTATATCTCAAGGCCAGGTTTTGATAGCTTGGGTTTCCTTGAGACTTTAGAACTTAAAGATGGCAATCACCGCTGGGTCGGGGGACGTGGTCGTAGGCGGATGAATTCGTGGGGAAGCGCCTGACCATGGATTCTTGAGTACATGGATGTTGTGTTGACAGGGGCGGCGTGAACCATGTGAAGTTGAATTGCAACTTCGGGTTCTGCTGTTGTTCTTCATGGAACGTCTTCCAGGCCCACTGTCTTCGAATGGGAAGGTAATCAGGGCTGAACCTTAGTGCGCGAGGTGCGTTACAATAGACCTCCCAACCATATGAAGGGTTTGCTAAGGAAGGACCATCCGCCAGGCCGGCTGCTCACCCATGAGATTGAAGGTGATGGGATGAGCAGCGGCGGCGGCGGCGGGTGGCCGGTGGTATTCGCCGTCGTGGGTTCGGGATGGGTGGTCATGCCGCTAGGTTGTGTGCTCGGCGTCGAGGTACGGGTGAAGGAAATATATGTCGAAGGTGATCAGTGACGTGGGTGATGGGGGGTGATTTTGGAGTTGTCAATTGATTAGGATGATGACGGCCAGCTCAAACTCCATGCGGTCCAGAGGATCACACCAATTCAAAGGGTTTGGTAGAGGGTCTACTTCCTCGTGCTGGAATGGTGATGGTGGTAGAATCTCCCCTTCTTCGTCGAGTGGTGGGTTGTGGAGCCAGCGAGACGAGGGTGGAGGGGTGGTTGATGATGAAGGGGGTGTGGTGCGGCTGACATCAAGAAAAGGTGGGGGTTTGGCAGATGTGGAGGGTATAATCTAGAATGCTTTGTATGTTCCTAAGTTTAAGGGATAGTGAAGGTGGCGAGGGGGGTGTGGGTGATGGGGGTGGAGTGGGAAATTGAAGGGGGGGAGAAGAAGAAGGTGGGGCACAAAAAAGAGGAAGAGCAGAGGTGCTTGAGGGGGTTGGTGGGGGTGGGAGTTGTGTGTGAGGAGGTGAAAACATGGAGCCTAATGGGGGAGGAGGGGGGTGGTGGTGAAGAAGATCATGGGGGTGGAGGAGGCAAGCCACCCTGCCACCCATCAGTGCCATCGTCATTATCGTCTGGGGGGTAGGGCCAGTTTGCCAACAGCAGCCTTAGGATCGTGTGAGTATAGAAAAATTCAATTGCGAGCAACGACAGCCTCGGCTTCACTGTACTCATCAAAAGGCAATGTGTGTGCTGTCGAACTGGCATATGCCAGTGGCCTCCATGACTTTGATCTAGATGAAGCAACAGTGGTAGTGAATGATTAAGCTAGGCGCCGAGTAGGGTGGTAGAGGATCATTTAGGAGGGAGAGGTAAGCGTCGTGGGCGACCTACCTACCAGCTATCCAGAGGTACTACAATGCCTGGCTAGAGATGAGGGGGAGATATGGGTAGGGGCAGCATATGCCATCTGGTAAGGATAAATCAATGAGATCAGTAGATTGGTGGGTTGTGGGGTAGCAGGAAAGCCATAGCGAAGTAGTAAACTCCAAACTGTGAGAGTGGCTTGAAGGGGGTGGAAGAGGAGTTCAAAGAGATTGTGAGGGTGTTGGAAGGTGAGAAGCCCCTGGAAGAAAAAATAGGGGATGATAGTTAGGCTATTTATGGGGAGCTTGGATAGAGCATATGTATATTGTGGGCGGGAGAGGGACTCTTCAATATATATATATCATGTCAGAGAAGGTTAAGGCGGATGGCTCGGAACTGTAGATCAAGAAGCCGATAAGGGGTGTGAGGGGGGAATGTTTTATGATCAACACTCCAAGATTTCAACTCTACACACTTTCTTGATAGTAAAGATTTGCTACATTACTTCTAAGATGCTCCAAAGACTTGCACCTTTACAATTTCTTAATCTTTTGCCACCCAGATTTGCACAAGACCAAAGATCTTTTGACAAATCCCTCACTAAAACAAGAAATCGCTCAAGATTTTCAAGAAATGGTTGGTTCTAGTGTTTGTTGTAATAATGATAATGTCAAAATTAGGGTTTATAAAGTGAGAAAAAATAAGTTTTAATCAAAGATTATGGTAGAAAAAACTCTAATCAAGAAGATAATCAAGTAACACCAACAACAAATTAGGATTTTTTCAATTTTTGATTAATACATACCCAAAAATGATTGATACTAATCCCATGGTTAATCCACTCTCAATAAAGAACAAATCAAATATGAAAAGCTATGTAGAATCTAATCCAAAAATGACTAAGCACTCCCCTAAGCAGGATCTAAGCAAAGCTCTAATACTAATACAAGAAAGGGATCTAGTGAGAGATAAGTAAACTGCACTCATTATACAATGAGTACACATGCCTACTCATCATAGAGCGTAGTCACCTAAACATAGAAAAACTATCATGATTAGTCCCCATGAAAGCTTGAGCTATAAGCTCCAAGAAAGGTGACAATGTATGGTATGTTAAAAGATACATAAGATAATACCAAGTACATAAGACATGTTCAACAATATGGCTATGGCATTCTCTTCTCGTTCTCTTCTTCTGCAAGTTCCCCAATGCCAGCCAATTGTTGTGTTATACTTCATTTTGTTAAGGTGTGCTGAAAGAGATTCATTGTCTTTGTTGATCTCCAAGCCAAAGAATTATATTTTTAAGCAGTTCTTTTATTTTCCCCAAACAATCTCTCTAACTCATCCTAAGCACCCTTAGACGTATCTTATGATATTAGAATGTGCTGGAAAGAAAGTGGCAACCTAGATTTAGCCTAATTAGCCTAGGATTAAGGAAAGTATGAGAGATTAACCTAGGATTAGAACAAGAAGAGAAAGCAAAGAACTTGTGTAATCTTGATCGTATCTTATGATATTAGAATGTGATGGAAAGAAAGTGGCAACCTAGATTTAGCCTAATTAGCCTACGTTTAAGAAAAGTATGAGAGATTAACCTAGGATTAGAACAAGAAGAGAAAGCAAAGAACTTGTGTAATCTTGATTATAAAAAAGGGTTCAAAAGATTCCTATATTATATTGGACCATATTCACTTATATACTAGGCCACCCTTTCACACTACACTTATTCATGTCCATGGGCATGCCCAACCCTAGTCCTAGCCCTTGGCCCCTTTCACATCCCCCTCATCCCTTGGCCGCCTTGGGCAACTTGGTTATAAACCATCCCCACCCAAGAGGTTTCATCCTCAAAACCTTAAATATACATGTACAAACTTGCATGGATGAAGTATACCATTATGCATGCAATGTGCCATAACCAACTCCAATGTCACCACAATACACCATTGAAGAGCCATTTAACTGGAAGCATGCATTTGAGACTTACTTTAGATCAACAACAATCTTAGATATGGATTCGTTGGTCCACGATGTGCACTGCTGAGGTAATAAGAAGTTCGTGTAGACTCAATCTGTGTGCTACTACATTACATTGCGCATTATAGCCCTTCACATCAAAGGATCACTCTCACTCTGCAGCCAACAAGCATTGGAAGAGTTAAAAGTGAAGCCAAGCTAGCAAGAGAGGGGGAGGCGAAGGCAACAATAGGCTGCTTATCTGTAGCAAAAATGTGAATGGGCAAGAGTAGTCTTAGTTTCACATATTCAAGACTATGTTTCTATGCATTGATATGGTGGGAGAGTGGAGGTAGATCAGAAAACTGGTTATTGCTTTCGTAGGCATTGTTTGTGGTGGCTGTTGGAAGACTCCATATCCATCTGCAGATAGCTTTGGTGCCCATCTTGCTGCTGTCCGTTGCTTAGCAAACCAGCCAAAATGAGTGCCCTTCTCATCACTACTCAATCCTCCAGGAAGCCGTGCCAAAAGTCTTCTACCATGCATATGCCTATGGTTATCCACCAGGAGGGTGGTCTGTCGTCGCCAAACAAGGTCTTCACTCTTGAATCAAACGTAAATTGGATGTTGATCGCCACGATCAGATACATAGAGATGCCACGATTGCTGCAAATCATCTTGAATCACCATGTAATCGGCCTCCACAAGCTTACTTAGGCTTTGGGTGCGCTTATTTATGACGTTGAAATTGCATGTGAGCTGCAATCTTCTGCGCCTGTGATCAGTTGCGCATCATTTGTCTTCCAGCTTCATGAAATAGAAGGAGGAGTTGCTTGTTGATATCAGATTGTCCCAAAGAATAGCAAAAGATTTGAGTAAAATTTGGTCCCATGGCCATGGAAATTGCACAGAGCAAGAGATTATTGAGGAAAAATATTTTAATTAACATCTCTAATCATGATTAGCGAATTTCTCCCAATTTTGGTTCTCCCATTCAAATTTAGAGTAGCCACCTCAGATTTTGTCTCGAGACACTGACCCATAGCCCTCCCCCCAAAAGCTTAGAACAACCAAAAATCAAAGAAATTTTCATCATCCCACAATCACCATATCCATTTCTTGATCAAGAAATCAAGAAAGTTCAATAAAAACCAAGAAAATGTAAGAAATTTAAAAAAAATCAAAAAATTAGATAAAGACATGGCTTTGATATCAATGAAAGAGAGAGGCACCCTGAATTTAGCATAATTAGCTTAGAATTGAGGAAAGCATAAAAGATTAGCGTAAGATTAGAACAAAAAGAGAAACCAAAGAACTTGTGTAATCTTGATTATCAAAAGATTCATATTACATTGGCCCATATTCACTTATATACTAGGCCACCCTTTCACACTACACTTATTCATGTCTATGGGCATGCCTCCAACCTAGTCCTAGCCCTTGGCCCCTTTCACATCGCCTTTATCCCTTGGCCTTGGGCCCAAATCGACTTGAGTCCCTTTTAACTTTGTTAAAATGATAAATACATCCATCCCCTAATCCTAATGCAATAATGGTTAATCCTTTTTTTATCCCAGCTTAACCAAATAATTTTTTTGCAATATCTTCATTTTCTAAGTACTTCTCTCTCCCACTAACAATCCCCTAAAGTGATTCCTTTACAAGAACTTGACTTTGACTTGCCAAGTATAAAACCCTTTAGTGCACTTTTCAAACACAAATGGGGTTGCCATTGTATACAAATGAGGTGAATGAGAAGGTCTTTTGACTTGAGTATATCTCAAGGCCAGGTTTTGATAGCTTGGGTTTCCTTGAGACTTTAGAACTTAAAGATGGCAATCACCGCTGGGTCGGGGGGGACGTGGTCGTAGGCGGATGAATTCGTGGGGAAGCGCCTGACCATGGATTCTTGAGTACATGGATGTTGTGTTGACAGGGGCGGCGTGAACCATGTGAAGTTGAATTGCAACTTCGGGTTCTGCTGTTGTTCTTCATGGAACATCTTCCAGGCCCACTGTCTTCGAATGGGAAGGTAATCAGGGCTGAACCTTAGTGCGCGAGGTGCGTTACAATAGACCTCCCAACCATATGAAGGGTTTACTAAGGAAGGACCATCCGCCAGGCCGGCTGCTCACCCATGAGATTGAAGGTGATGGGATGAGCAGCGGCGGCGGCGACGCGGGTGGCCGGTGGTATTCGCCGTTTTGTGGGTTCGGGATGGGTGGTCATGCCGCTAGGTTGTGTGCTTGGCATCGAGGTACGGGTGAAGGAAATATATGTTGAAGGTGATCAGTGACGTGGGTGATGGGGGGTGATTTTGGAGTTGTCAATTGATTAGGATGATGACGGCCAGCTCAAACTCCATGCGGTCCAGAGGATCACACCAATTCAAAGGGTTTGGCAGAGGGTCTACTTCCTCGTGCTGGAATGGTGATGGTGGCAGAATCTCCCCTTCTTCGAGTGGTGGGTTGTGGAGCCAGCGAGACAAGGGTGGAGGGGTGGTTGATGATGAAGGGGGTGTGGTGAGGCTGACATCAAGAAAAGGTGGGGGTTTGGCAGATGTGGAGGGTATAATCTAGAATGCTTTGTATGTTCCTAAGTTTAAGGGATAGTGAAGGTGGCGAGGGGGGTGTGGGTGATGGGGGTGGAGTGGGAAAGTGAAGGGGGGGAGAAGAAGAAGAAGGTGGGGCATAAAAAAGAGGAAGAGCAGAGGTGCTTGAGGGGGGTGGTGGGGGTGGGAGTTGTGTGTGAGGAGGTGAAAACATGGAGCCTAATGGGGGAGGAGGGGGGTGGTGGTGAAGAAGATCATGGGGGTGGAGGAGGCAAGCCACCCTGCCACCCATCAGTGCCATTGTCATTATCGTCTGGGGGTAGGGCCAGTTTGCCAACAGCAGCCTTAGGATCATGTGAGTATAGAAAAATTCAATTGCGAGCAACGACAGCCTCGGCTTCACTGTACTCATCAAAAGGCAATGTGTGTGCTATCGAACTGGCATATGCCAGTGGCCTCCATGACTTTGATCTAGATGAAGCAACAGTGGTAGTGAATGATTAAGCTAGGCGCCAAGTAGGGTGGTAGAGGATCATTTAGGAGGGAGAGGTAAGCGTCGTGGGCGACCTACCTACCAGCTATCCCCCAGAGGTACTACAATGCCTGGCTAGAGATGAGGGGGAGATATGGGTAGGGGCAGCATATGCCATCTGGTAAGGATAAATCAATGAGATCAGTAGATTGGTGGGCTGTGGGGTAGCAGGAAAGCCATAGCGAAGTAGTAAACTCCAAACTGTGAGAGTGGCGTGAAGGGGGTGGAAGAGGGGAAGGTGAGAAGCCCCTGGAAGAAAAAATAGGGGATGATAGTTAGGCTATTTATGGGGAGCTTGGATAGAGCATATGTATATTGTGGGCGGGAGAGGGACTCTTCAATATATATATATCATGTCAGAGAAGGTTAAGGCGGATGGCTCGGAACTGTAGATCAAGAAGCCGATAAGGGGTTTGAGGGGGGAATGTTTTATGATCAACACTCCAAGATTTCAAGTCTACACACTTTCTTAATAATAAAGATTTGCTACATTACTTCTAAGATGCTCCAACGACTTGCACCTTTACAATTTCTTAATCTTTTGCCACCCAGATTTGCACAAGACCAAAGATCTTTTGACAAATCCCTCACTAAAACAAGAAATCGCTCAAGATTTTCAAGAAATGGTTGGTTCTAGTGTTTGTTGTAATAATGATAATGTCAAAATTAGGGTTTATAAAGTGAGAAAAAATAAGTTTTAATCAAAGATTATGGTAGAAAAAACTCTAATCAAGAAGATAATCAAGTAACACCAACAACAAATTAGGATTTTTTCAATTTTTGATTAATACATACCCAAAAATGATTGATACTAATCCCATGGTTAATCCACTCTCAATAAAGAACAAATCAAATATGAAAAGCTATGTAGAATCTAATCCAAAAATGACTAAGCACTCCCCTAAGCAGGATCTTAGCAAAGCTTTAATACTAATACAAGAAAGGGATCTAGTGAGAGATAAGTAAACTGCACTCATTATACAATGAGTACACATGCCTACTCATCATAGAGCGTAGTCACCTAAACATAGAAAAACTATCATGATTAGTCCCCATGAAAGCTTGAGCTATAAGCTCCAAGAAAGGTGACAATGTATGGTATGTTAAAAGATACATAAGATAATACCAAGTACATAAGACATGTTCAACAATATGGCTATGGCATTCTCTTCTCGTTCTCTTCTTCTGCAAGTTCCCCAATGCCAGCCAATTGTTGTGTTATACTTCATTTTGTTAAGGTGTGCTGAAAGAGATTCATTGTCTTTGTTGATCTCCAAGCCAAAGAATTATATTTTTAAGCAGTTCTTTTATTTTCCCCAAACAATCTCTCTAACTCATCCTAAGCACCCTTAGACGTATCTTATGATATTAGAATGTGCTGGAAAGAAAGTGGCAACCTAGATTTAGCCTAATTAGCCTAGGATTAAGGAAAGTATGAGAGATTAACCTAGGATTAGAACAAGAAGAGAAAGCAAAGAACTTGTGTAATCTTGATCGTATCTTATGATATTAGAATGTGATGGAAAGAAAGTGGCAACCTAGATTTAGCCTAATTAGCCTACGTTTAAGAAAAGTATGAGAGATTAACCTAGGATTAGAACAAGAAGAGAAAGCAAAGAACTTGTGTAATCTTGATTATCAAAAAGGGTTCAAAAGATTCCTATATTATATTGGACCATATTCACTTATATACTAGGCCACCCTTTCACACTACACTTATTCATGTCCATGGGCATGCCCAACCCTAGTCCTAGCCCTTGGCCCCTTTCACATCCCCCTCATCCCTTGGCCGCCTTGGGCAACTTGGTTATAAACCATCCCCACCCAAGAGATTTCATCCTCAAAACCTTAAATATACATGTACAAACTTGCATGGATGAAGTATACCATTATGCATGCAATGTGCCATAACCAACTCCAATGTCACCACAATACACCATTGAAGAGCCATTTAACTGGAACCATGCATTTGAGACTTACTTTAGATCAACAACAATCTTAGATATGGATTCGTTGGTCCACGATGTGCACTGCTGAGGTAATAAGAAGTTCGTGTAGACTCAATCTGTGTGCTACTACATTACATTGCGCATTATAGCCCTTCACATCAAAGGATCACTCTCACTCTGCAGCCAACAAGCATTGGAAGAGTTAAAAGTGAAGCCAAGCTAGCAAGAGAGGGGGAGGCGAAGGCAACAATAGGCTACTTATCTGTAGCAAAAATGTGAATGGGCAAGAGTAGTCTTAGTTTCACATATTCAAGACTATGTTTCTATGCATTGATATGGTGGGAGAGTGGAGGTCGATCGAAAACTGGTTATTGCTTTCGTAGGCATTGTTTGTGGTGGCCGTTGGAAGACTCCATATCCATCTGCAGATAGCTTTGGTGCCCATCTTGCTGTTGTCCGTTGCTTAGCAAACCAGCCAAAATGAGTGCCCTTCTCATCACTACTCAATCCTCCAGGAAGCCGTGCCAAAAGTCTTCTACCATGCATATGCCTATGGTTATCCACCAGGAGGGTGGTTTGTCGTCGCCAAACAAGGTCTTCACTGTTGAATCGAACGTAAATTGGATGTTGATCGCCACGATCAGATACATAGAGATGCCACGATCGCTGCAAATCATCTTGAATCACCATGTAATCGGCCTCCACAAGCTTACTTAGGCTTTGGGTGCGCTTATTTATGACGTCGAAATTGCATGTGAGCTGCAATCTTATGCGCCTGTGATCAGTTGCGCATCATTTGTCTTCCAGCTTCATGAAATAGAAGGAGGAGTTGCTTGTTGATGATTGTCCCAAAGAATAGCAAAAGATTTGGGTAAAATTTGGTCCCATGGCCATGGAAATTGCACAGAGCAAGAGATTATTGAGGAAAAATATTTTAATTAACATCTCTAATCATGATTAGCGAATTTCTCCCAATTTTGGTTCTCCCATTCAAATTTAGAGTAGCCACCTCAGATTTTGTCTCGAGACACTGACCCATAGCCCTCCCCCCAAAAGCTTAGAACAACCAAAAATCAAAGAAATTTTCATCATCCCACAATCACCATATCCATTTCTTGATCAAGAAATCAAGAAAGTTCAATAAAAACCAAGAAAATGTAAGAAATTTAAAAAAAAATCAAAAAATTAGATAAAGACGTGGCTTTGATATCAATGAAAGAGAGAGGCACCCTGAATTTAGCATAATTAGCTTAGAATTGAGGAAAGCATAAAAGATTAGCGTAAGATTAGAACAAGAAGAGAAACCAAAGAACTTGTGTAATCTTGATTTTCAAAAGATTCATATTACATTGGCCCATATTCACTTATATACTAGGCCACCCTTTCACACTACACTTATTCATGTCTATGGGCATGCCCCCAACCCTAGTCCTAGCCCTTGGCCCCTTTCACATCGCCTTTATCCCTTGGCCTTGGGCCCAAATCGACTTGAGTCCCTTTTAACTTTGTTAAAATGATAAATACATCCATCCCCTAATCCTAATGCAATAATGGTTAATCCTTTTTTTATCCCAGCTTAACCAAATAATTTTTTTGCAATATCTTCATTTTCTAAGTACTTCTCTCTCCCACTAACAATCCCCTAAAGTGATTCCTTTACAAGAACTTGACTTTGACTTGCCAAGTATAAAACCCTTTAGTGCACTTTTCAAACACAAATGGGGTTGCCATTGTATACAAATGAGGTGAATGAGAAGGTCTTTTGACTTGAGTATATCTCAAGGCCAGGTTTTGATAGCTTGGGTTTCCTTGAGACTTTAGAACTTAAAGATGGCAATCACTGCTGGGTCGGGGGACGTGGTCGTAGGCGGATGAATTCGTGGGGAAGCGCCTGACCATGGATTCTTGAGTACATGGATGTTGTGTTGACAGGGGCGGCGTGAACCATGTGAAGTTGAATTGCAACTTCGGGTTCTGCTGTTGTTCTTCATGGAACGTCTTCCAGGCCCACTGTCTTCGAATGGGAAGGTAATCAGGGCTGAACCTTAGTGCGCGAGGTGCGTTACAATAGACCTCCCAACCATATGAAGGGTTTGCTAAGGAAGGACCATCCGCCAGGCCGGCTGCTCACCCATGAGATTGAAGGTGATGGGATGAGCAGCGGTGGCGGCGGGGGCGGGTGGCCGGTGGTATTCGCCGTCGTGGGTTCGGGATGGGTGGTCATGCCGCTAGGTTGTGTGCTTGGCGTCGAGGTACGGGTGAAGGAAATATATGTCGAAGGTGATCAGTGACGTGGGTGATGGGGGGTGATTTTGGAGTTGTCAATTGATTAGGATGATGACGGCCAGCTCAAACTCCATGCGGTCCAGAGGATCACACCAATTCAAAGGGTTTGGCAGAGGGTCTACTTCCTCGTGCTGGAATGGTGATGGTGGCAGAATCTCCCCTTCTTCGAGTGGTGGGTTGTGGAGCCACCGAGACGAGGGTGGAGGGGTGGTTGATGATGAAGGGGGTGTGGTGAGGCTGACATCGAGAAAAGGTGGGGGTTTGGCAGATGTGGAGGGTATAATCTAGAATGCTTTGTATGTTCCTAAGTTTAAGGGATAGTGAAGGTGGCGAGGGGGGTGTGGGTGATGGGGGTGGAGTGGGAAAGTGAAGGGGGGGAGAAGAAGAAGGTGGGGCACAAAAAGAGGAAGAGCAGAGGTGCTTGAGGGGGGTGGTGGGGGTGGGAGTTGTGTGTGAGGAGGTGAAAACATGGAGCCTAATGGGGGAGGAGGGGGGTGGTGGTGAAGAAGATCATGGGGGTGGAGGAGGCAAGCCACCCTGCCACAGTGCCATCGTCATTATCGTCTAGGGGGTAGGGCCAGTTTTCCAACAACAGCCTTAGGATCGTGTGAGTATAGAAAAATTCAATTGCGAGCAACGACAGCCTCGGCTTCACTATACTCATCAAAAGGCAATGTGTGTGATGTCGAACTGGCATATGCCAGTGGCCTCCATGACTTTGATCTAGATGAAGCAACAGTGGTAGTGAATGATTAAGCTAGGCGCCGAGTAGGGTGGTAGAGGATCATTTAGGAGGGAGAGGTAAGCGTCGTGGGCGACCTACCTACCAGCTATCCAGAGGTACTACAATGCCTGGCTAGAGATGAGGGGGAGATATGGGTAGGGGCAGCATATGCCATCTGGTAAGGATAAATCAATGAGATCAGTAGATTGGTGGGCTGTGGGGTAGCAGGAAAGCCATAGCGAAGTAGTAAACTCCAAACTGTGAGAGTGGCTTGAAGGGGGTGGAAGAGGAGTTCAAAGAGATTGTGAGGGTGTTGGAAGGTGAGAAGCCCCTGGAAGAAAAAATAGGGGATGATAGTTAGGCTATTTCTGGGGAGCTTGGATAGAGCATATGTATATTGTGGGCGGGAGAGGGACTCTTCAATATATATATATCATGTCAGAGGAGGTTAAGGCGGATGGCTCGGAACTGTAGATCAAGAAGCCGATAAGGGGTTTGAGGGGGGAATGTTTTATGATCAACACTCCAAGATTTCAACTCTACACACTTTCTTGATAATAAAGATTTGCTACATTACTTCTAAGATGCTCCAAAGACTTGCACCTTTACAATTTCTTAATCTTTTGCCACCCAGATTTGCACAAGACCAAAGATCTTTTGACAAATCCCTCACTAAAACAAGAAATCGCTCAAGATTTTCAAGAAATGGTTGGTTCTAGTGTTTGTTGTAATAATGATAATGTCAAAATTAGGGTTTATAAAGTGAGAAAAAATAAGTTTTAATCAAAGATTATGGTAGAAAAAACTCTAATCAAGAAGATAATCAAGTAACACCAACAACAAATTAGGATTTTTTCAATTTTTGATTAATACATACCCAAAAATGATTGATACTAATCCCATGGTTAATCCACTCTCAATAAAGAACAAATCAAATATGAAAAGCTATGTAGAATCTAATCCAAAAATGACTAAGCACTCCCCTAAGCAGGATCTAAGCAAAGCTCTAATACTAATACAAGAAAGGGATCTAGTGAGAGATAAGTAAACTGCACTCATTATACAATGAGTACACATGCCTACTCATCATAGAGCGTAGTCACCTAAACATAGAAAAACTATCATGATTAGTCCCCATGAAAGCTTGAGCTATAAGCTCCAAGAAAGGTGACAATGTATGGTATGTTAAAAGATACATAAGATAATACCAAGTACATAAGACATGTTCAACAATATGGCTATGGCATTCTCTTCTCGTTCTCTTCTTCTGCAAGTTCCCCAATGCCAGCCAATTGTTGTGTTATACTTCATTTTGTTAAGGTGTGCTGAAAGAGATTCATTGTCTTTGTTGATCTCCAAGCCAAAGAATTATATTTTTAAGCAGTTCTTTTATTTTCCCCAAACAATCTCTCTAACTCATCCTAAGCACCCTTAGACGTATCTTATGATATTAGAATGTGCTGGAAAGAAAGTGGCAACCTAGATTTAGCCTAATTAGCCTAGGATTAAGGAAAGTATGAGAGATTAACCTAGGATTAGAACAAGAAGAGAAAGCAAAGAACTTGTGTAATCTTGATCGTATCTTATGATATTAGAATGTGATGGAAAGAAAGTGGCAACCTAGATTTAGCCTAATTAGCCTACGTTTAAGAAAAGTATGAGAGATTAACCTAGGATTAGAACAAGAAGAGAAAGCAAAGAACTTGTGTAATCTTGATTTTCAAAAAGGGTTCAAAAGATTCCTATATTATATTGGACCATATTCACTTATATACTAGGCCACCCTTTCACACTACACTTATTCATGTCCATGGGCATGCCCAACCCTAGTCCTAGCCCTTGGCCCCTTTCACATCCCCCTCATCCCTTGGCCGCCTTGGGCAACTTGGTTATAAACCATCCCCACCCAAGAGGTTTCATCCTTAAAACCTTAAATATACATGTACAAACTTGCATGGATGAAGTATACCATTATGCATGCAATGTGCCATAACCAACTCCAATGTCACCACAATACACCATTGAAGAGCCATTTAACTGGAAGCATGCATTTGAGACTTACTTTAGATCAACAACAATCTTAGATATGGATTCGTTGGTCCACGATATGCACTGCTGAGGTAATAAGAAGTTCGTGTAGACTCAATCTGTGTGCTACTACATTACATTGCGCATTATAGCCCTTCACATCAAAGGATCACTCTCACTCTGCAGCCAACAAGCATTGGAAGAGTTAAAAGTGAAGCCAAGCTAGCAAGAGAGAGGGAGGCGAAGGCAACAATAGGCTGCTTATCTGTAGCAAAAATGTGAATGGGCAAGAGTAGTCTTAGTTTCACATATTCAAGACTATGTTTCTATGCATTGATATGGTGGGAGAGTGGAGGTAGATCAGAAAACTGGTTATTGCTTTCGTAGGCATTGTTTGTGGTGGCTGTTGGAAGACTCCATATCCATCTGCAGATAGCTTTGGTGCCCATCTTACTGCTGTCCGTTGCTTAGCAAACCAGCCAAAATGAGTGCCCTTCTCATCACTACTCAATCCTCCAGGAAGCCGTGCCAAAAGTCTTCTACCATGCATATGCCTATGGTTATCCACCAGGAGGGTGGTCTGTCGTCGCCAAACAAGGTCTTCACTCTTGAATCAAACGTAAATTGGATGTTGATCGCCATGATCAGATACATAGAGATGCCACGATCGCTGCAAATCATCTTGAATCACCATGTAATCGGCCTCCACAAGCTTACTTAGGCTTTGGGTGCTCTTATTTATGACGTTGAAATTGCATGTGAGCTGCAATCTTCTGCGCCTGTGATCAGTTAGGCATCATTTGTCTTCCAGCTTCATGAAATAGAAGGAGGAGTTGCTTGTTGATATCAGATTGTCCCAAAGAATAGCAAAAGATTTGAGTAAAATTTGGTCCCATGGCCATGGAAATTGCACAGAGCAAGAGATTATTGAGGAAAAATATTTTAATTAACATCTCTAATCATGATTAGCGAATTTCTCCCAATTTTGGTTCTCCCATTCAAATTTAGAGTAGCCACCTCAGATTTTGTCTCGAGACACTGACCCATAGCCCTCCCCCCAAAAGCTTAGAACAACCAAAAATCAAAGAAATTTTCATCATCCCATAATCACCATATCCATTTCTTGATCAAGAAATCAAGAAAGTTCAATAAAAACCAAGAAAATGTAAGAAATTTAAAAAAAAAATCAAAAAATTAGATAAAGACGTGGCTTTGAAATCTATGAAAGAGAGAGGCACCCTGAATTTAGCATAATTAGCTTAGAATTGAGGAAAGCATAAAAGATTAGCGTAAGATTAGAACAAAAAGAGAAACCAAAGAACTTGTGTAATCTTGATTATCAAAAGATTCATATTACATTGGCCCATATTCACTTATATACTAGGCCACCCTTTCACACTACACTTATTCATGTCTATGGGCATGCCCCCAACCCTAGTCCTAGCCCTTGGCCCCTTTCACATCGCCTTTATCCCTTGGCCTTGGGCCCAAATCGACTTGAGTCCCTTTTAACTTTGTTAAAATGATAAATACATCCATCCCCTAATCCTAATGCAATAATGGTTAATCCTTTTTTTATCCCAGCTTAACCAAATAATTTTTTTGCAATATCTTCATTTTCTAAGTACTTCTCTCTCCCACTAACAATCCCCTAAAGTGATTCCTTTACAAGAACTTGACTTTGACTTGCCAAGTATAAAACCCTTTAGTGCACTTTTCAAACACAAATGGGGTTGCCATTGTATACAAATGAGGTGAATGAGAAGGTCTTTTGACTTGAGTATATCTCAAGGCTAGGTTTTGATAGCTTGGGTTTCCTTGAGACTTTAGAACTTAAAGATGGCAATCACCGCTGGGTCGGGGGACGTGGTCGTAGGCGGATGAATTCGTGGGGAAGCGCCTGACCATGGATTCTTGAGTACATGGATGTTGTGTTGACAGGGGCGGCGTGAACCATGTGAAGTTGAATTGCAACTTCGGGTTCTGCTGTTGTTCTTCATGGAACATCTTCCAGGCCCACTGTCTTCGAATGGGAAGGTAATCAGGGCTGAACCTTAGTGCGCGAGGTGCGTTACAATAGACCTCCCAACCATATATAGGGTTCGCTAAGGAAGGACCATCCGCCAGGCCGGCTGCTCACCCATGAGATTGAAGGTGATGAAATGAGCAGCGGCGACGGCGGCGGGTGGCCGGTGGTATTCGCCGTCGTGGGTTCGGGATGGGTTGTCATGCCGCTAGGTTGTGTGCTTGGCATCGAGGTACGGGTGAAGGAAATATATGTCGAAGGTGATCAGTGACGTGGGTGATGGGGGGTGATTTTGGAGTTGTCAATTGATTAGGATGATGACGGCCAGCTCAAACTCCATGCGGTCCAGAGGATCACACCAATTCAAAGGGTTTGGCAGAGGGTCTACTTCCTCGTGCTGGAATGGTGATGGTGGCAGAATCTCCCCTTCTTCGAGTGGTGGGTTGTGGAGCCAGCGAGACGAGGGTGGAGGGGTGGTTGATGATGAAGGGGGTGTGGTGAGGCTGACATCGAGAAAAGGTGGGGGTTTGGCAGATGTGGAGGGTATAATCTAGAACGCTTTGTATGTTCCTAAGTTTAAGGGATAGTGAAGGTGGCGAGGGGGGTGTGGGTAATGGGGGTGGAGTGGGAAAGTGAAGGGGGGGGAGAAGAAGAAGGTGGGGCACAAAAAAGAGGAAGAGCAGAGGTGCTTGAGGGGGGTGGTGGGGGTGGGAGTTGTGTGTGAGGAGGTGAAAACATGGAGCCTAATGGGGGAGGAGGGGGGTGGTGGTGAAGAAGATCATGGGGGTGGAGGAGGCAAGCCACCCTGCCACCCATCAGTGCCATCGTCATTATCGTCTGGGGGTAGGGCCAGTTTGCCAACAGCAGCCTTAGGATCGTGTGAGTATAGAAAAATTCAATTGCGAGCAACGACAGCCTCGGCTTCACTGTACTCATCAAAAGGCAATGTGTGTGCTGTCGAACTGGCATATGCCAGTGGCCTCCATGACTTTGATCTAGATGAAGCAATAGTGGTAGTGAATGATTAAGCTAGGCGCCGAGTAGGGTGGTAGAGGATCATTTAGGAGGGAGAGGTAAGCGTCGTGGGCGACCTACCTACCAGCTATCCCCCAGAGGTACTACAATGCCTGGCTAGAGATGAGGGGGAGATATGGGTAGGGGCAGCATATGCCATCTGGTAAGGATAAATCAATGAGATCAGTAGATTGGTGGGCTGTGGGGTAGCAGGAAAGCCATAGCGAAGTAGTAAACTCCAAACTGTGAGAGTGGCTTGAAGGGGGTGGAAGAGGAGTTCAAAGAGATTGTGAGGGTGTTGGAAGGTGAGAAGCCCCTGGAAGAAAAAATAGGGGATGATAGTTAGGCTATTTATGGGGAGCTTGGATAGAGCATATGTATATTGTGGGCGGGAGAGGGACTCTTCAATATATATATATCATGTCAGAGAAGGTTAAGGCGGATGGCTCGGAACTGTAGATCAAGAAGCCGATAAGGGGTTTGAGGGGGGAATGTTTTATGATCAACACTCCAAGATTTCAACTCTACACACTTTCTTGATAATAAAGATTTGCTACATTACTTCTAAGATGCTCCAACGACTTGCACCTTTACAATTTCTTAATCTTTTGCCACCCAGATTTGCACAAGACCAAAGATCTTTTGACAAATCCCTCACTAAAACAAGAAATCGCTCAAGATTTTCAAGAAATGGTTGGTTCTAGTGTTTGTTGTAATAATGATAATGTCAAAATTAGGGTTTATAAAGTGAGAAAAAATAAGTTTTAATCAAAGATTATGGTAGAAAAAACTCTAATCAAGAAGATAATCAAGTAACACCAACAACAAATTAGGATTTTTTCAATTTTTGATTAATACATACCCAAAAATGATTGATACTAATCCCATGGTTAATCCACTCTCAATAAAGAACAAATCAAATATGAAAAGCTATGTAGAATCTAATCCAAAAATGACTAAACACTCCCCTAAGCAGGATCTAAGCAAAGCTCTAATACTAATACAAGAAAGGGATCTAGTGAGAGATAAGTAAACTGCACTCATTATACAATGAGTACACATGCCTACTCATCATAGAGCGTAGTCACCTAAACATAGAAAAACTATCATGATTAGTCCCCATGAAAGCTTGAGCTATAAGCTCCAAGAAAGGTGACAATGTATGGTATGTTAAAAGATACATAAGATAATACCAAGTACATAAGACATGTTCAACAATATGGCTATGGCATTCTCTTCTCGTTCTCTTCTTCTGCAAGTTCCCCAATGCCAGCCAATTGTTGTGTTATACTTCATTTTGTTAAGGTGTGCTGAAAGAGATTCATTGTCTTTGTTGATCTCCAAGCCAAAGAATTATATTTTTAAGCAGTTCTTTTATTTTCCCCAAACAATCTCTCTAACTCATCCTAAGCACCCTTAGACGTATCTTATGATATTAGAATGTGCTGGAAAGAAAGTGGCAACCTAGATTTAGCCTAATTAGCCTAGGATTAAGGAAAGTATGAGAGATTAACCTAGGATTAGAACAAGAAGAGAAAGCAAAGAACTTGTGTAATCTTGATCGTATCTTATGATATTAGAATGTGATGGAAAGAAAGTGGCAACCTAGATTTAGCCTAATTAGCCTAGGATTAAGGAAAGTATGAGAGATTAACCTAGGATTAGAACAAGAAGAGAAAGCAAAGAACTTGTGTAATCTTGATTATCAAAAAGGGTTCAAAAGATTCCTATATTATATTGGACCATATTCACTTATATACTAGGCCACCCTTTCACACTACACTTATTCATGTCCATGGGCATGCCCAACCCTAGTCCTAGCCCTTGGCCCCTTTCACATCCCCCTCATCCCTTGGCCGCCTTGGGCAACTTGGTTATAAACCATCCCCACCCAAGAGGTTTCATCCTCAAAACCTTAAATATACATGTACAAACTTGCATGGATGAAGTATACCATTATGCATGCAATGTGCCATAACCAACTCCAATGTCACCACAATACACCATTGAAGAGCCATTTAACTGGAAGCATGCATTTGAGACTTACTTTAGATCAACAACAATCTTAGATATGGATTCGTTGGTCCACGATGTGCACTGCTGAGGTAATAAGAAGTTCGTGTAGACTCAATCTGTGTGCTACTACATTACATTGCGCATTATAGCCCTTCACATCAAAGGATCACTCTCACTCTGCAGCCAACAAGCATTGGAAGAGTTAAAAGTGAAGCCAAGCTAGCAAGAGAGGGGGAGGCGAGGCAACAATAGGCTACTTATCTGTAGCAAAAATGTGAATGGGCAAGAGTAGTCTTAGTTTTACATATTCAAGACTATGTTTCTATGCATTGATATGGTGGGAGAGTGGAGGTCGATCAGAAAACTGGTTATTGCTTTCGTAGGCATTGTTTGTGGTGGCCGTTGGAAGACTCCATATCCATCTGCAGATAGCTTTGGTGCCCATCTTGCTGTTGTCCGTTGCTTAGCAAACCAGCCAAAATGAGTGCCCTTCTCATCACTACTCAATCCTCTAGGAAGCCGTGCCAAAAGTCTTCTACCATGCATATGCCTATGGTTATCCACCAGGAGGGTGGTCTGTCGTCGTCGCCAAACAAGGTCTTCACTGTTGAATCGAACGTAAATTGGATGTTGATCGCCACGATCAGATACATAGAGATGCCACGATCGCTGCAAATCATCTTGAATCACCATGTAATCGGCCTCCACAAGCTTACTTAGGCTTTGGGTGCGCTTATTTATGACGTCGAAATTGCATGTGAGCTGCAATCTTATGCGCTTGTGATCAGTTGCGCATCATTTGTCTTCCAGCTTCATGAAATAGAAGGAGGAGTTGCTTGTTGATGATTGTCCCAAAGAATAGCAAAAGATTTGGGTAAAATTTGGTCCCATGGCCATGGAAATTGCACAGAGCAAGAGATTATTGAGGAAAAATATTTTAATTAACATCTCTAATCATGATTAGCGAATTTCTCCCAATTTTGGTTCTCCCATTCAAATTTAGAGTAGCCACCTCAGATTTTGTCTCGAGACACTGATCCATAGCCCTCCCCCCAAAAGCTTAGAACAACCAAAAATCAAAGAAATTTTCATCATCCCACAATCACCATATCCATTTCTTGATCAAGAAATCAAGAAAGTTCAATAAAAACCAAGAAAATGTAAGAAATTTTAAAAAAAAATCAAAAAATTAGATAAAGACGTGGCTTTGATATCAATGAAAGAGAGAGGCACCCTGAATTTAGCATAATTAGCTTAGAATTGAGGAAAGCATAAAAGATTAGCGTAAGATTAGAACAAAAAGAGAAACCAAAGAACTTGTGTAATCTTGATTATCAAAAGATTCATATTACATTGGCCCATATTCACTTATATACTAGGCCACCCTTTCACACTACACTTATTCATGTCTATGGGCATGCCCCCAACCCTAGTCCTAGCCCTTGGCCCCTTTCACATCGCCTTTATCCCTTGGCCTTGGGCCCAAATCGACTTGAGTCCCTTTTAACTTTGTTAAAATGATAAATACATCCATCCCCTAATCCTAATGCAATAATGGTTAATCCTTTTTTTATCCCAGCTTAACCAAATAATTTTTTTGCAATATCTTCATTTTCTAAGTACTTCTCTCTCCCACTAACAATCCCCTAAAGTGATTCCTTTACAAGAACTTGACTTTGACTTGCCAAGTATAAAACCCTTTAGTGCACTTTTCAAACACAAATGGGGTTGCCATTGTATACAAATGAGGTGAATGAGAAGGTCTTTTGACTTGAGTATATCTCAAGGCCAGGTTTTGATAGCTTGGGTTTCCTTGAGACTTTAGAACTTAAAGATGGCAATCACCGTTGGGTCGGGGGACGTGGTCGTAGGCAGATGAATTCGTGGGGAAGCGCCTGACCATGGATTCTTGAGTACATGGATGTTGTGTTGACAGGGGCGACGTGAACCATGTGAGGTTGAATTGCAACTTCGGGTTCTGCTGTTGTTCTTCATGGAACGTCTTCCAGGCCCACTGTCTTCGAATGGGAAGGTAATCAGGGCTGAACCTTAGTGCACGAGGTGCGTTACAATAGACCTCCCAACCATATGAAGGGTTTGCTAAGGAAGGACCATCCGCCAGGCCGGCTGCTCACCCATGAGATTGAAGGTGATGGGATGAGCAGCGGTGGGGCGGCCGGTGGTATTCGCCGTCGTGGGTTCGGGATGGGTGGTCATGCCGCTAGGTTGTGTGCTTGGCGTCGAGGTACGGGTGAAGGAAATATATGTCGAAGGTGATCAGTGACGTGGGTGATGGGGGGTGATTTTGGAGTTGTCAATTGATTAGGATGATGACGGCCAGCTCAAACTCCATGCGGTCCAGAGGATCACACCAATTCAAAGGGTTTGGCAGAGGGTCTACTTCCTCGTGCTGGAATGGTGATGGTGGCAGAATCTCCCCTTCTTAGAGTGGTGGGTTGTGGAGCCAGCGAGACGAGGGTGGAGGGGTGGTTGATGATGAAGGGGGTGTGGTGAGGCTGACATCGAGAAAAGGTGGGGGTTTGGCAGATGTGGAGGGTATAATCTAGAATGCTTTGTATGTTCCTAAGTTTAAGGGATAGTGAAGGTGGCGAGGGGGGTGTGGGTGATGGGGGTGGAGTGGGAAAGTGAAGGGGGGGAGAAGAAGAAGGTGGGGCACAAAAAAGAGGAAGAGCAGAGGTGCTTGAGGGGGGTGGTGGGTGTGGGAGTTGTGTGTGAGGAGGTGAAAACATGGAGCCTTATGGGGGAGGAGGGGGGTGGTGGTGAAGAAGATCATGGAGGTGGAGGAGGCAAGCCACCCTGCCACCCATCAGTGCCATTGTCATTATCGTCTGGGGGTAGGGCCAGTTTGCCAACAGCAGCCTTAGGATCGTGTGAGTATAGAAAAATTCAATTGCGAGCAACGACAGCCTCGGCTTCACTGTACTCATCAAAAGGCAATGTGTGTGCTGTCGAACTGGCATATGCCAATGGCCTCCATGACTTTGATCTAGATGAAGCAACAGTGGTAGTGAATGATTAAGCTAGGCACTGAGTAGGGTGGTAGAGGATCATTTAGGAGGGAGAGGTAAGCGTCGTGGGCGACCTACCTACCAGCTATCCAGAGGCACTACAATGCCTGGCTAGAGATGAGGGGGAGATATGGATAGGGGCGGCATATGCCATCTGGTAAGGATAAATCAATGAGATCAGTAGATTGGTGGGCTGTGGGGTAGCAGGAAAGCCATAGCGAAGTAGTAAACTCCAAACTGTGAGAGTGGCTTGAAGGGGGTGGAAGAGGAGTTCAAAGAGATTGTGAGGGTGTTGGAAGGTGAGAAGCCCCTGGAAGAAAAAATAGGGGATGATAGTTAGGCTATTTATGGGGAGCTTGGATAGAGCATATGTATATTGTGGGCGGGAGAGGGACTCTTCAATATATATATATCATGTCAGAGAAGGTTAAGGCGGATGGCTCGGAACTGTAGATCAAGAAGCCGATAAGGGGTTTGAGGGGGGAATGTTTTATGATCAACACTCCAAGATTTCAACTCTACACACTTTCTTGATAATAAAGATTTGCTACATTACTTCTAAGATGCTCCAACGACTTGCACCTTTACAATTTCTTAATCTTTTGCCACCCAGATTTGCACAAGACCAAAGATCTTTTGACAAATCCCTCACTAAAACAAGAAATCGCTCAAGATTTTCAAGAAATGGTTGGTTCTAGTGTTTGTTGTAATAATGATAATGTCAAAATTAGGGTTTATAAAGTGAGAAAAAATAAGTTTTAATCAAAGATTATGGTAGAAAAAACTCTAATCAAGAAGATAATCAAGTAACACCAACAACAAATTAGGATTTTTTCAATTTTTGATTAATACATACCCAAAAATGATTGATACTAATCCCATGGTTAATCCACTCTCAATAAAGAACAAATCAAATATGAAAAGCTATGTAGAATCTAATCCAAAAATGACTAAGCACTCCCCTAAGTAGGATCTAAGCAAAGCTCTAATACTAATACAAGAAAGGGATCTAGTGAGAGATAAGTAAACTGCACTCATTATACAATGAGTACACATGCCTACTCATCATAGAGCGTAGTCACCTAAACATAGAAAAACTATCATGATTAGTCCCCATGAAAGCTTGAGCTATAAGCTCCAAGAAAGGTGACAATGTATGGTATGTTAAAAGATACATAAGATAATACCAAGTACATAAGACATGTTCAACAATATGGCTATGGCATTCTCTTCTCGTTCTCTTCTTCTGCAAGTTCCCCAATGCCAGCCAATTGTTGTGTTATACTTCATTTTGTTAAGGTGTGCTGAAAGAGATTCATTGTCTTTGTTGATCTCCAAGCCAAAGAATTATATTTTTAAACAGTTCTTTTATTTTCCCCAAACAATCTCTCTAACTCATCCTAAGCACCCTTAGACGTATCTTATGATATTAGAATGTGATGGAAAGAAAGTGGCAACCTAGATTTAGCCTAATTAGCCTAGGATTAAGGAAAGTATGAGAGATTAACCTAGGATTAGAACAAGAAGAGAAAGCAAAGAACTTGTGTAATCTTGATTATCAAAAAGGGTTCAAAAGATTCCTATATTATATTGGACCATATTCACTTATATACTAGGCCACCCTTTCACACTACACTTATTCATGTCCATGGGCATGCCCAACCCTAGTCCTAGCCCTTGGCCCCTTTCACATCCCCCTCATCCCTTGGCCGCCTTGGGCAACTTGGTTATAAACCATCCCCACCCAAGAGGTTTCATCCTCAAAAACTTAAATATACATTTACAAACTTGCATGGATGAAGTATACCATTATGCATGCAATGTGCCATAACCAACTCCAATCTCACCACAATACACCATTGAAGAGCCATTTAACTGGAAGCATGCATTTGAGACTTACTTTAGATCAACAACAATCTTAGATATGGATTCGTTGGTCCACGATGTGCACTGCTGAGGTAATAAGAAGTTCGTGTAGACTCAATCTGTGTGCTACTACATTACATTGCGCATTATAGCCCTTCACATCAAAGGATCACTCTCACTCTACAGCCAACAAGCATTGGAAGAGTTAAAAGTGAAGCCAAGCTAGCAAGAGAGGGGGAGGCAAAGGCAACAATAGGCTGCTTATCTGTAGCAAAAATGTGAATGGGCAAGAGTAGTCTTAGTTTCACATATTCAAGACTATGTTTCTATGCATTGATATGGTGGGAGAGTGGAGGTAGATCAGAAAACTGGTTATTGCTTTCGTAGGCATTGTTTGTGGTGGCTGTTGGAAGACTCCATATCCATCTGCAGATAGCTTTGATGCCCATCTTGCTGCTGTCCGTTGCTTAGCAAACCAGCCAAAATGAGTGCCCTTCTCATCACTACTCAATCCTCCAGGAAGCCGTGCCAAAAGTCTTCTACCATGCATATGCCTATGGTTATCCACCAGGAGGGTGGTCTGTCGTCGCCAAACAAGGTCTTCACTGTTGAATCAAACATAAATTGGATGTTGATCGCCACGATCAGATACATAGAGATGCCACGATCGCTGCAAATCATCTTGAATCACCATGTAATCGGCCTCCACAAGCTTACTTAGGCTTTGTGTAAGATTCCTCCCCCAACCCCTTTTTGATGTCTAGTATCTTCCCCTGTAATCAACCCTCTTCAGAAATATAAAGACCCTGTTGCTAACTATTTTAGACTAGAGAGAGAAAAATTATTCTAGAAAGAGAATATTCAGATTTTGAATATTTTTGGATAGAAAAATATCTCTTATAATTCAGATGAGTTCCCCTGAAACAGAAATTCAAAAAGAATTTTCCAATGTGCAATTGGAATTAATTGGAAATAGGTATAAAGAACCTTAGTCTAAGGGTCTAGATTTTCAGAAAACTTTAGACTATGGTCCAATTAAGGTTCCTATGGGCCAATAGCATCAATCCATGTGTAGGGAAGAGATAAATCCAAATTTGTAAAAAGAAGATACCCAAAAATGAGTAAATGCTCACATAAGGTGAAGAGTTGAAAATGTACAAGGTTTATTAGTAAAAAACTATGAGCAATATTAAAAATATGAGATATTTTGGGTATCCAAAAATGAGTAAATGCTCACATAAGATGAAGAGTTGAAAATGTACAAGGTTTATTAGTAAAAAACTATGAGCAATATTAAAATGATTCCATTATGACACATATGTAAGGAAGGGGAATTCTTTAAAGGAGGTGCATATTTCACATAAGATGAAGAGTTGAAAATGTACAAGGTTTATTAGTAAAAAACTATGAGCAATATTAAAATGATTCCATTATGACACATATGTAAGGAAGGGGAATTCTTTAAAGGAGGTGCATATTTCACATAAGATGAAGAGTTGAAAATGTACAAGGTTTATTAGTAAAAAAACTATGAGCAATATTAAAATGATTCCATTATGACACATATGTAAGGAAGGGGAGTTCTTTAAAGGAGGTGCATATTTCACATGCTTGAATGAGTTTTAAACTCATAAAAATTGAGATATTTCATCTCTCCTCTCTCCTCATTCAAGTCTAGTTCCAAAAAGTTAGCTTAACTGACCTAAAAATGGTCAAATATTGACCAAACTGATTTAGAAAATTCTAGAATCAGTTTGTTTGGTTAGGAGCTCAATTTTTCCTATAAATAGAAGCCTCCCCCTTGTTGAAAAATAGATAGTGTTTATGCATCATTACTCTACTCCACCTAAGCCAAGAACTGTGAATTCATTTAATAATTCACTAGTTTTTGGAGCTTCCCTCTTTCTTCAATCCCCATTAGTGGCTCCATCAACATACTTAACCAATTGATTGGCTGGGGGCCTCTACCGTGAACAAAGAATCAAGCAAGTTATAAGGTAATTAGTGAATATTGATCTTTCTATAATTTCTCAATGTTTCTCTCTTCTCAACCCCTCTCAAGCTTGAGAAGTTTAATTGGTATGGTTTTTTAAATGCTATTGAAGTTTGAATAGTAGTGAAGAGTTACATAATTTAATAAATGCTATTGAAGTTAATTTTCATTTATGTTTAAATTCTAATGATTTTTATGTAAATTCTTTCTCTCACTCAAGAAATGGTCATACTCATGACCCGTTCTCAATCCAAATCAAGCTTTTCATAAAGCTTTTCCTTAACCCAAGATTAAGCTATGCTTGAGGTCAAATTAATGGCTTTTTTCTATGCTTTTAGTTTATGTATATTGATGATTCAATCCATTATAGATTAATAATCCAATTAGAGATCATTTTAATTATTTCCTTAATGATAAGCATTATCCCTTAGAAAAATTGAGATTTATCAGTCATAGCAGCGGAGCTATGGCAAAATTTTTATAAAAATTATGCATAAAATAATCTCATTCAAAGCATAAAAAGAGGACTTCCTACCATATTCTAGGAATTATCATCCTAGATTAATTGAAAGAATTTCATTACAATCATGGAGAAATTGAATTTTAATATCATGCATAAAGGATAAGTTTTTATATCAAAAGTGTTATTTTTACCATTTTTATTTCATGCATAGAAGTATGCATAATGGATAAATTTTTATATCAAAAGTGTTATTTTTACCATTTTTATTTCATGCATAGAAGTATGCATAATGGATAAATTTTTATATCAAAAGTGTTACTTTTATCATTTTTAATTTTCATGCATAGAAGTATGCATAAAAGAAAATTTTTATATCAAAAGTGTTACTTTTATCATTTTTAATTTTCATGCATAGAAGTATGCATAAAAGAAAATTTTTATATCAAGAGTGTTACTTTTATCATTTTTAATTTTCATGCATAGAAGTATGCATAAAGGAAAATTTTTTATATCAAAAGTGTTACTTTTATCATTTTTAATTTTCATGCATAGAAGTATGCATAAAAGAAAATTTTTATATCAAAAGTGTTACTTTTATCATTTTTAATTTTCATGCGTAGAAGTATGCATAAAAGAAAAATTTTTATATCAAAAGTGTTACTTTTATCATTTTTAATTTTCATGCATAGAAGTATGCATAAAAGAAAATTTTTATATCAAAAGTGTTACTTTTATCATTTTTAATTTTCATGCATAGAAGTATGCATAAAGGAAAATTTTTTATATCAAAAGTGTTACTTTTATCATTTTTAATTTTCATGCATAGAAGTATGCATAAAGGAAAATTTTTTTATATCAAAAGTGTTACTTTTATCATATTGGATTTCATGCATATAGGTATGCATAAAAGATATTCTTTTTATACTAAAAGTGTGATTTTCCTCATAAATGGATTTTATGCTTAACTTAGATGCATAAGAGAAATTCTTTTATTCTAAAAGTGTAATTTCCTACCAAATTGAATTTATGCATAAGAAGATGCATAAAAGATTGATTTTAAATTCGAAAGTGTTAGTCTCCTTAAATGGAATTTATGTATAAATAAATGTGTAGAGAAATCTTATATCAAATATAAGAATTCTCTTTTTTTTTTAAAAAGATATGAAATGTGATAAGAGGTGATAAGAGGTGTATGAGATGTGATAAGAATTGATAAGATGCGTATGGAAAGTGATAGGATGTGATAAGAGGTGTATGGGATGTGATAAGAATTGATAAGATGCGTATGGAAAGTGATAGGAAGTGATAAGAGGTGTATGAGATGTGATAAGAATTGATAAGATGCGTATGGAAAGTGATAAGAGGTGATAAGAGGTGTATGAGATGTAAAAAGATGTGTATGAGATGTGATAAGATTTGATAAGATGCGTATGGAAAGTGATAGGATGTGATAAGAGGTGTATGAGATGTAAAAAGATGTGTATGAGATGTGATAGAATGTGTTAAGATGAGTTAGGATGTGTTAAGATGTATATGGGATGTGTTAGGACGAGAATGGATGTAATATGGTTGTATGAATGTGATGTGGATGTATACATGTAGATGTATATGTATGAATGTGAATGTTGATGTGGATGTGGATGTATGGATGTAGATACGGATGTGTATGTATGTATGTATGAATGAGGATGTGAAAATGGATGTATGTATGTAGATGTGGATGTATGGATGTATGTATGTAGATGTGGATGTATGTATGTAGATGTGGATGTATGAATATGAATGTGGATGTGTGGATGTGGAAATGGAGGTATGGATGTATGAATGTAGATGTGGATGTATGCATGTAGATGCGTATGTATGAATGTGAAATTGGATGTATGATGTGGACGAACGAACATGGATATGTATGTAGAATAATGAATATGAAGATGTATGTGAGATAATGTAGTCTATATGAGTGAATGGATGAGAACGAGTACACACTGAATGGAATGTGGAATAAGTAATGTGGTCCGAGAGTGGATAATATGGAAAGACAAGAGTTCGTTATAGAAATTGTATTTGTGACTGTTTGTAAATGACTGTTTTATGTCAAGAATGCTGGAGAAGCATTTTGACCGTCTTGAGGATTAAGGTCATGAAGACTGAACTGATAAAGTTGCAACTGCTGACGGAGAGTCAATGGAGGACGTCTCGCGTAGCAAGGTCGATCGAGGTCTTGACCAGCCTCGGCTCGATTTAAATGGTGAGCTTCCGGTACGGTGGATGAGGGACCAAGGAAGCGGCCTATGAGTGAAGCGCTAGGTCACCTGCGAAGGATCCTAGAGGGTGCTGACCATACGGTGCTCGGGCTCTGAGTCGCCGAAGATACCCACACGTGCGTCGTGGAAGATATTGGAATAAGGAGTAAGAGTTGTTTTCTGAAACCGGGCATGGATCTGGTTGATTGACCTTGCTGGTCCTCAACAGATGAGTCCATGGCTCTTTTATATGGATCTGTGGGTTGATCTTGCTGATCTTCCACGGAGACTCCATTCTATTATATGAATATATTGCCGGTTACTATGAGCTAGGAACCATGGAAAAGGCCCCTGAGAGAACAGGTGGTGAGCGTTTTGGTTGCCAATGATGCCATAAGTATACCGATGAAAGAATGACTGGAAATAAGGATTCAACCAGAGACTTTGAGGATTGTCATCAGTGACATAATGGTTTTATTAAAGGATTGTTTTTAAAGCTAGTTGATGCTAAGAAAAAGGCAATTTCATATTGGGTGTGTAAGTGGTATGACTAGTTTTATGTTTGCATGAACTTCCGGCTAGGGGGCCTTGGAACTCTTTTCCTTGGTACCCGGGACAAAACCTAACCAAATTCCAAATTGGATCCCATCACTACAGTGGTTGGGCGGTTGGCTAACCCATGGGATCGGATGGGGTTAGGCTGGACTGATGGATCCGTAAATCGAGATTTAATTTCTATTATTACGATAGATGAAGTAAATCCCGGATAGAAATTGTTCTATGGATAGTAATCAACGGCTGTGCCTCTTGATGGGGAAAAAAGCGTTGATCCCAATGATCCAAGTGCAAGTTCTTCCTTGATTTGACCAAGTACCGTTAAAGGTGCAGTCAGATCAGTTTGATCAGTAATGATCTTAACTACGTTAGAGTAAAGAGTTATCTTGGTGGAATCGCCCGTGCTTTCCGGTAAAGGAAGTTTTTCCGGTTTCGGTTTTGGACAAACTGACGGATTAGTCTCTTGTCCGGATATCCGTGGGCGAGGCCCCGAGTGTGGGACCCCTGTCCCGCGCGAGAAGTGCTACTTCCGCTGCTAGTACCCCGAATCCGTTGCTCGGTGGGAACAGGGACCTCACAGTTGGTATCAGAGCAGGTTTTGAAAGCTAATAAAGATAATTAAATTCTTATCTGAAATTGGTAATAAGAATTCAGAAACAGCATTTTCATAATGTATTTTCATTCCGTAAGCTTCTTTAATGAAGAAATTTTAATCAAAGAAATTGTTTTTATAGATGGAAGTTCCCCATTTATCTGGTATTCTCGACCTCACCCAGTCTCAAGATATGATTGCATTTGCCTTCGAGCATCTCATCTCTTCCGCTTCAACACGAACAAGCCGAGCAAGACTCGCACGCCATTTCGAGGAATTATATTTTCCTAACCCAGTGGAGAGACATCAGCATAAGTGGGTTGCAGGGCTATATATCCACGCCTCTTATAACCGGCGTGCAATGCTGAGGCAGAACCTCTCATTGGCCATGATTTTGATAAAGCTGAAAATGACGCGTGGCGTCATTCTATATCTTTCAACGCCTCAAAATTTCAGACGTGCTTGCCGAGTTTATAGACTCCTTAGTCGATTTATCTCTAAGGAGAAAATAATAGCTCCCTTCGCAGTTAGAGAACTTATGTAACAGGGCATGACTATGGCCCAGTACGGTCCTCTTATATGTCTTTCGAGGAGATTTTGAACTCAGAGCCGAGTTGCTCTATGTATATATTGCAACTTTTATATAAATAAAGAAACGTTTTCCGGTTAAAAAAATTCCTGTTGAATAAATGATTGTTTATGGCGAACGATCTACTGCTGATAAAGAAAAAAAAAATCTGTTTATCGGACATATGTCATAGATCTCCATTAAGATCTTGTCTTGTATAAGAAATTGTTTTCCGAACTCTTAAGTCTTAGGATCTCGTGAATAATATCAAAATAAAAATTTAATAATATATAAATTTTGGCAAAATCATGAGACGAGGAAACTGTGGTCGTCAGCCAGACCCTGTCTCTGAAGATGACGAGCTTGACCTTAATGTTCGCAAGGCTCTTCATAGGTCTCAGCCAGGACCCTTCAAAGGAGAAGGGGAGAACTTGGGTGAGGCTGTGGAGAAATGGGTGGAAGCCTTGGAAGAGTATTTTGATGTCACAGGATACAATCATCAGAGCAATTGGCTAATAAAGATCAACTGAGAAGCCAAATATGTCAAAAATTTATCAAGAAACACAAAAAGGTTGTAATTGTGTGATATAATTCATACAATTTGATATTCAAACTGAAAAATTTGTAATTTAGTAATTGGGTTTTCAGATGCTGCAATTGTATGGAACCCTAACTTGCTTGAGGCCTAGACATGATGGTATCTATCTTATAGTTCCAAGTATCATGACTACCCGTATATACCGAGAGTATAACTGCAGCTCTTTACTGACAGTATATACGAGTAAATCTAAGACTTGAATAAGCGTTAATGCTATCCAGATGATGATTTCGAATGTGGTTGATATGATTTTTAATTCTGTTTGAGAATTGATGAATTGAATTGGATTCTGATTGAAAAATGACGATTTCCAAAATTTAGTTGAAATGTAATAAGCTGAGCGAAACCACAATGAGGATGAATGGGACGAGTCCCAGTGATGACATTCATAACTGGAATGATGATAATGATTTCAGCAAATCACTATGAGATTAGTGGATTGTGCTGTCAGATTGCTACTGTTAACACTTGAGACGGTAGATTAAGTTAAGGGATGACAAATTGAGAACTTGCTTAACTAAAATTCCTGTGGAGGAATGTTCAGAAGGAAAATTTTCAGTCTAATGGACCATTATCGTGTTAAAGATATGAATGATATGATCTGAATGAATTGTTATTTAATGATGAGTTCTATATAAGGGATAATTATCCCCATATTCTGTTGGGTTGACCACAATATAAGGAACCCCAGAATAAATTGGATCTTAAGAAAAAGAGTTGTCCTCTACCTTGCGGAATGAGGACATCTCGCACTTTTCAAGTGGGGTAGAATGTAAGATTCTCCCCCAACCTTCGAGGTATACAGGAGTAAGAATCTCCCTTTCTGATCTTATAATTATTCTCTCTCTAAAATAAAAGAAAGATTCTGTTTAAAAAAGGAAGAACCTTTTCCCTGAATACTTCTCAAGAGTCCCACCTGTTTTAAGATTCAGAACAATGAGTTCAGAAGTGAGAATCGATGTTTTGGATATCAAGGTTTTGGTCTTCATTCGAGTACGGCCCAAAAGAAGTTCTTTATCTCTTGGGAAGTATAAGAAGTTATCTCCCAGATATTGTGGACCAAAGAAAGTAGGTGATTTAGCTTACGAACTTCTTTTATCTCCTCATCTCAAAGTTCTAAATGCCTTCTATAGAAAAATATGCCAAACCCAAATCATGGAAAGACGGTAAAACTTCAGTGGCAAGTTGTTGGAATTAGGGTTGCAGGAATGCACACACAACTTCAAGAAGATGAGGAAGCTTGAGCACAACACAGTAGTGTATTATGAGTGCCAAAAATGAAAGATAACAAGCCCTAGAAGATAATGGGCGTATATACAATGCACGGGGGAAAAAACCTCCTAGTGAGGGAAAAAGTGCCCCGGCGGTCCTAAGTGTGTTCACACACATCACTACTATAATATGGTAACAAATCCCCCCTGGAGTGATGCGGTGAACAAGAGCTAGCACTCATGTATAGGGAAGTGTCTAGCTATGTGGACGAATCCACAAAAGGGAGTAAGCCCAAAGCTTTGCGAAAAGCTTCGAACTTCTCACGAGGCAGAGCCTTTGTGAAAAGGTCTGCAAGGTTATCCTGTGTTGGCACATAAGCCAAACTGATCTCTCCTGCAGAGAGTCTCTCCCTGACATAATGGTAGTGCACCTCAATGTGCTTTGTACGAGCATGGAACACTGGGTTCCGCGCAACTGCCAATGCGCTCTGACTGTCAGTGAAGATGGTGGTGGCAGATGGCTGCCCAACACCCAAATCAGCCATAAGGTGTCTGAGCCACACACACTCAACCGTAGCTGTGAAAACTGCCCTGTACTCAGCTTCACAACTAGAAGTGGCCACAGTAGGCTGCTTCTTGCTCAACCATGATATGCATGAGCTTCCAAGCATGAAGCAAAAACCACTCGTGGACACGCGTGTGTCATAACAACCAGCCCAGTCAGAATCTGAAAAAGCATGTAAATCTGGCGGCAATGATCCCCCCTTGGGATAAAACAACCCAAGATGCCGAGTACCACTCAAATAGCGAAAGATACGCTTCACTGCCTGCCAATGCTTAATGCCTGGGCTATGCATAAATCTGCTCACCTGTGAGACTGCAAACTGAATGTCTGGCCTCGTAATGCATACATAAATGAGGCAACCAACAGCTGTCTGATAGAGTGTGACATCAAAGTGATCTCCAGCATCATGAAGACTCAACTTCAAACCTGTCTCCATTGGAGTAGCAATAGGCTTGCAGTCTTCAAGGCCAAATCTCCGCAACAATGTTTCAATATACTTTGTCTGACACAAAGCAATACCTCCATCACACTGCTTAAATTGTATCCCCAAATAATGATGCAAATGCCCCAAATCTGACATCTCAAAAGAGGCATTCAAATCAGCCTTAAAATCAGCAATATGACTCTCATTTGGTCCTGTGAGCAGCATGTCATCGACATAGAGAGCAATGATTAGATGTACACCATCCACACGTTTAACATACAAAGTGCTTTCTGTTGGACTATTCTGAAACCCATGTGCAGTCAAATATGCATGTATTTTTTCATACCAAGCTCGTGGAGCTTGCTTTAAACCATATAAAGCCTTTTTTAACCTGCACACTTTGTTTTCCTGCCCTCTTTGAACAAAACCACGAGGCTGCGATACATACACCTCCTCATGCAAATCTCCATTTAAGAACGCAGTCTTTATGTCCAGCTGATGTACATTCCAACCATTATGAGCTGCTAATGCACAGATGCTACGAACAGTGGTCATACGACATGTGGGAGCAAAAGTCTCATCAAAATCAATGCCCTTCTCTTGAGCATAACCTTTTGCAACAAGCCTAGCCTTATGGCGATCCACTGTGCCATCAGGCTTACGCTTCAATTTGTATACCCACTTAGTGCCAATGGCCTTCTTGCCAGGGGGCAAGTCACATAAAGACCATGTACCATTCTTCATAATAGCATCGTATTCTGCTTGCATAGCAGCCATCCAATTTTCTGAACTTTGTGCCTCATCAAATGAAACAGGCTCACTTTCATCGCACATACTAGAAACAGCCAATGCATAACAATCTGACGCATATGAGGCACCATGAGAGCCAGAACGAGTGCGACTAGACAAAGGGGCATCCAACTTGCTGTCACGCAAAGTCTGCACCAGCCATCTAGGCATATTCCTAGAGCCCTCAATCTCTTGTCTCTCATCCTCAAGTGCATCATGCACATCTGCATCAGATATAGGCTGATCTGTGCCATCATTTAAAACCTGCATAGGCTGAAAAACTGCCTCATGAGGTATTGCACTTGACTGTGCACCACTGAAAAGAGGCAACAATGTATCATAGACATCACGTGAGCTGATATCTGTCTCCTTAGTACATGAAACCAAGGGCTGAACTGCATCTTCCACAAATACAACATCACGGCTAACCAAAATGCGCTTTGTCTGTGGATGATACAAACGATAGCCTTTGCTCTCAGCACTATATCCAACAAAAATACATTTGACAGCTTTGTCATCCAATTTTCTGCGATGTTGCACAGGCACTAATGCATATGCCAGGCAACCAAAAACACGTAAATGGCCAACAGATGGCTTGCGGCCATGCCATGCCTCATATGGAGTGACAACCTGTAATGCTTTGGTGGGACACCTGTTTAGTACATAAGTGGCACACATGACAGCCTCAAGCCAAAAACCATGTGGTAGACTTTGACTCTTAACCATACATCTTGCCATTTCCATGAGAGACCTGTTTTTTCTCTCAGCCACACCATTTTGCTGTGGTGTATACGGCACTGTACATTGGTGTTTTATCCCACGCTCAGCCAGAAATGCATTAAATTCTGAAGACATATACTCCCCCCCTCGATCTGAACGGAGGGTGCCCATCTTACTTTCTGACACATTTTCAGCCATAACCAAAAACTGTTTGAAGCACAAAAACACTTCGGACTTTGCCTTCAAAGGATATACCCATGCATGCCTGGTAAAATCATCAATGAAAGTCACGAAGTAAAGGTAGTTTCCAAATGATGGAGTTTGCATGGGACCACAAACATCACTGTGAACAAGCTGCAATCTGCGTTCAGCTCTCACTGATCCATCTTTGGGAAAGGAAGCACGCTGCATTTTACCCAATATGCAGCCCTCACAAACATGCTTGACAGGTGCCTCAAGCTTAGGCAAAGAAGACACCATTTCAGATTTCTGCAGGCGCAGCAAACTTGCAAAATTCAGATGACCAAAACATGCATGCCACAGTTTTGCATTTGAAATAGCCTGCGTATCCATAATAGCACATGCTGAATCCTCTACACAATTGCCATCCATATTGAGCTTATACAGCCCTCGACATAGTGAACCAGATGCTACAATGATGTCACCACAAGAGAGATCATGAACAGTACATCTGTCATCCACAAATTTTACAACCAAACCTGTTTTGGCAAATGCGGAGACTGACAGCAGATTCTTTTTGATCCCTGGCACATACAATGCATCAAAAAGTGTAAAGGTGTTGCCATTTGCAACATTCAGCACAATCTGTCCAACTCCTTTAACGGGATAAGAGGAGTTATTGGCACAAGTGACAGTATTCCCTGTGGGAGCAGACTCAAGGAAAGTGAATAAACTGCGCTGCGAGGTGATATGCTTAGTGGCACCACTGTCAAAGTACCATACATCTGAATCTACTGCAGACATACATGTGTCATGCAAAGATGGGTCATAACTGCACTGCGCATTGAATGCCCATTCTGTATCTAGCACAACATTAGCAGATTCATTGTTAGAAGGAGAGGCATCTGCAACAGCCATACCAGCCTCTTTCTTCTTAGCCTCTTTCGCAGCCAGCTTAGGACACGCTTTGATGACATGATCATTTCCCTTACAGTACTTGCAAAATGTCTTCTGTTTGTCACCCTTCTTCTCATCTTTGTCTTCCTTCTTTGGTTGCGCAGCATTTGCAGATTTCTGCTTACTAGAAGAAAAGCCAGCTTTACCTTTCCCGCTTCTCTGACTAGCAACGAAAGCTTGATCTGCGACACGCATACTATTCCTGTTTTGCCTTGACTGGTCTTCTTGCAGCAAAACAGAAACTAACTCCTCAAATGATAAGGCATTGGGATTGCCTTTCATCATCAAGCGAAGAGTGGAAGCAAAACCCTGATAAGAATCTGGTAGACCATTCAAAACAGTCTGCACAAGTGAACTGTCTGACAGGATTTCATCTGCAGAAATGAGCTGCTCTTTGAAATCCTTGATCTTTGTCAAAAAGCTATCCATAGAATCACCTTCGTTCATATGCTCATTCTCCAACTGTTTTCGGAGATAAGCAACACGAGCCTCATTTCTTGCCTGATACAATGTGGCAAGTACATCCCAAGCATCCTTAGAAGTCCTGCAGGAGCGAATATGTGGGATAATGGTACGTTTGACAGACAGCGCAATCAAGGCATGAGCCTGTGCATCTCTACCATCCCAACGAATCTGCTCTGCTGAAAGTGGTGGTTCTCGAACAGCTGCTACAGCACTTGTGCCTGCACCATCATCAACAGTACCTGTTTCTGATGTGTTTGCAGCATTTCCAGCCACAATAGGACGTGCATCAATACCCTGCACAATATTCCATAACCCCTTTGCTACCAATACATATCGCATCATATATGCCCACAATGGATAGTTGGTGCCATCCAACTTATCCTCAGCAGCCAGCATGCGGAATACATCATTGTTGTCAGCCATGGCCAATGACTGTACTACTAGATGTAAATGCTGTCTGCAAGAGGTAAACCTGTATAAAATCGACCTGTGCTATATATAGCACAGCCCAAAACAGACGAATGGGCACCTGTCCTGCAGATTTTAATCTTGACAGAAAATCTGCACAGTAGGACGATTTTGCCTGCGCAGTACTTGGAATGCAAAAACGGAGGGCGAAATGACTTCAGATCAAAATTCTGAAACGACCATGCCCTACGGGCTCTCCCACGGCATATACTAACCTGCAGACGCTCGTGAAACCTCGTTGCAATCGGAGGAGATGAAGCGGCAGGTGCCGGTGATGCTGCCCGGGAGGAGGAAGCCTGCTCTGATACCAATTGTTGGAATTAGGGTTGCAGGAATGCACACACAACTTCAAGAAGATGAGGAAGCTTGAGCACAACACAGTAGTGTATTATGAGTGCCAAAAATGAAAGATAACAAGCCCTAGAAGATAATGGGCGTATATACAATGCACGGGGGAAAAAACCTCCTAGTGAGGGAAAAAGTGCCCCGGCGGTCCTAAGTGTGTTCACACACATCACTACTATAATATGGTAACACAAGTTACCGTTGGCTTCTAAGTTACGCTAGCTCCTTCCTTTATATAAGTCGTAACTTTTACTTGTCGTTCACAGTAATCTTACTCCCATCGATCTCCTTTCTTTCTTAATCTCCTTCATGGCTTGGCAACAAGAATTAGTTTTATCCATAATGATTCCTCACCTTCAAGACGCAAGTGAGTCTGTGAAGAAGGATTTTATAGAACAGTATGAGCGCTCACTTTTTCCTCACCTAGGAACTTCTATAGCGCAGACCAAATGGCGGACCTATCGAGACATAACTAGGGTAACACCCTGGGGTCAGCAGCACTTTCGTAACAATGTCTGCTTGGCCATGGTTATCGAAGCCTTGGGTTTGGGTCCTCGATACTACTGCGTCATGAGATCAAGACATCTTGGGTTTTCTGAGCGGGTCTTCTTACTGGCGTGTTTTCTTCCTCATGAGAAGATATGCCTTTACCCCGTTTTTGGCTTACCTCTCAGAGGTCCTTTTGTTAGAACACCTCATACCACTGAGATAGGCGCAGCAATAACCCACAGAATCATTCCCATAGATGAGTTACCTTATACTTGTGTAGCTTGTGAGGATTGCTTTTGTGACCATATGATGGACGGGCTTATGGAAGTGTAAAGAGTTCCTCTATCTTTACTGTATAAGTTCCGAGAATGAATAAAAATTAAATCTTGTTCGTATTTTGAATCTTGCTCTCTTTAAGACTTCTCTTGGTGGTTAATCTTGATTAAAATTTTTCTCTAAGTCTCATATTCGTGAATATTGCGAAATTATCACAAGTTGCGAGATGAGGACATCTCGCGTTTTTTAAGTGGGGTAGAATGTAAGATTCCTCCCCCAACCCCTTTTTGATGTCTAGTATCTTCCCCTGTAATCAACCCTCTTCAGAAATATAAAGACCCTGTTGCTAACTATTTTAGACTAGAGAGAGAAAAATTATTCTAGAAAGAGAATATTCAGATTTTGAATATTTTTGGATAGAAAAATATCTCTTATAATTCAGATGAGTTCCCCTGAAACAGAAATTCAAAAAGAATTTTCCAATGTGCAATTGGAATTAATTGGAAATAGGTATAAAGAACCTTAGTCTAAGGGTCTAGATTTTCAGAAAACTTTAGACTATGGCCCAATTAAGGTTCCTATGGACCAATAGCATCAATCCATGTGTAGGGAAGAGATAAATCCAAATTTGTAAAAAGAAGATACCCAAAAATGAGTAAATGCTCACATAAGGTGAAGAGTTGAAAATGTACAAGGTTTATTAGTAAAAAAACTATGAGCAATATTAAAAATATGAGATATTTTGGGTATCCAAAAATGAGTAAATGCTCACATAAGATGAAGAGTTGAAAATGTACAAGGTTTATTAGTAAAAAACTATGAGCAATATTAAAATGATTCCATTATGACACATATGTAAGGAAGGGGAATTCTTTAAAGGAGGTGCATATTTCACATAAGATGAAGAGTTGAAAATGTACAAGGTTTATTAGTAAAAAACTATGAGCAATATTAAAATGATTCCATTATGACACATATGTAAGGAAGGGGAATTCTTTAAAGGAGGTGCATATTTCACATAAGATGAAGAGTTGAAAATGTACAAGGTTTATTAGTAAAAAAACTATGAGCAATATTAAAATGATTCCATTATGACACATATGTAAGGAAGGGGAGTTCTTTAAAGGAGGTGCATATTTCACATGCTTGAATGAGTTTTAAACTCATAAAAATTGAGATATTTCATCTCTCCTCTCTCCTCATTCAAGTCTAGTTCCAAAAAGTTAGCTTAACTGACCTAAAAATGGTCAAATATTGACCAAACTGATTTAGAAAATTCTAGAATCAGTTTGTTTGGTTAGGAGCTCAATTTTTCCTATAAATAGAAGCCTCCCCCTTGTTGAAAAATAGATAGTGTTTATGCATCGTTACTCTACTCCACCTAAGCCAAGAACTGTGAATTCATTTAATAATTCACTAGTTTTTGGAGCTTCCCTCTTTCTTCAATCCCTATTAGTGGCTCCATCAACATACTTAACCAATTGATTGATTGGGGGCCTCTACCGTGAACAAAGAATCAAGCAAGTTGTAAGGTAATTAGTGAATATTGATCTTTCTATAATTTCTCAATGTTTCTCTCTTCTCAACCCCTCTCAAGCTTGAGAAGTTTAATTGGTATGGTTTTTTAAATGCTATTGAAGTTTGAATAGTAGTGAAGAGTTACATAATTAATAAATGCTATTGAAGTTAATTTTCATTTATGTTTAAATTCTAATGATTTTTATGTAAATTCTTTCTCTCACTCAAGAAATGGTCATACTCATGACCCGTTCTCAATCCAAATCAAGCTTTTCATAAAGCTTTTCCTTAACCCAAGATTAAGCTATGCTTGAGGTCAAACTAATGGCTTTTTTCTATGCTTTTAGTTTATGTATATTGATGATTCAATCCATTATAGATTAATAATCCAATTAGGGATCATTTTAATTATTTTCTTAATGATAAGCATTATCCCTTAGAAAAATTGAGATTTATCAGTCATAGCAGCGGAGCTATGGCAAAATTTTTATAAAAATTATGCATAAAATAATCTCATTCAAAGCATAAAAAGAGGACTTCCTACCATATTCTAGGAATTATCATCCTAGATTAATTGAAAGAATTTCATTACAATCATGGAGAAATTGAATTTTAATATCATGCATAAAGGATAAGTTTTTATATCAAAAGTGTTATTTTTACCATTTTTATTTCATGCATAGAAGTATGCATAATGGATAAATTTTTATATCAAAAGTGTTATTTTTACCATTTTTATTTCATGCATAGAAGTATGCATAATGGATAAATTTTTATATCAAAAGTGTTACTTTTATCATTTTTAATTTTCATGCATAGAAGTATGCATAAAAGAAAATTTTTATATCAAAAGTGTTACTTTTATCATTTTTAATTTTCATGCATAGAAGTATGCATAAAAGAAAATTTTTATATCAAGAGTGTTACTTTTATCATTTTTAATTTTCATGCATAGAAGTATGCATAAAGGAAAATTTTTTATATCAAAAGTGTTACTTTTATCATTTTTAATTTTCATGCATAGAAGTATGCATAAAAGAAAATTTTTATATCAAAAGTGTTACTTTTATCATTTTTAATTTTCATGCGTAGAAGTATGCATAAAAGAAAAATTTTTATATCAAAAGTGTTACTTTTATCATTTTTAATTTTCATGCATAGAAGTATGCATAAAAGAAAATTTTTATATCAAAAGTGTTACTTTTATCATTTTTAATTTTCATGCATAGAAGTATGCATAAAGGAAAATTTTTTATATCAAAAGTGTTACTTTTATCATTTTTAATTTTCATGCATAGAAGTATGCATAAAGGAAAATTTTTTTATATCAAAAGTGTTACTTTTATCATATTGGATTTCATGCATATAGGTATGCATAAAAGATATTCTTTTTATACTAAAAGTGTGATTTTCCTCATAAATGGATTTTATGCTTAACTTAGATGCATAAGAGAAATTCTTTTATTCTAAAAGTGTAATTTCCTACCAAATTGAATTTATGCATAAGAAGATGCATAAAAGATTGATTTTAAATTCGAAAGTGTTAGTCTCCTTAAATGGAATTTATGTATAAATAAATGTGTAGAGAAATCTTATATCAAATATAAGAATTCTCTTTTTTTTTAAAAAAGATATGAAATGTGATAAGAGGTGATAAGAGGTGTATGAGATGTGATAAGAATTGATAAGATGCGTATGGAAAGTGATAGGATGTGATAAGAGGTGTATGGGATGTGATAAGAATTGATAAGATGCGTATGGAAAGTGATAGGAAGTGATAAGAGGTGTATGAGATGTGATAAGAATTGATAAGATGCGTATGGAAAGTGATAAGAGGTGATAAGAGGTGTATGAGATGTAAAAAGATGTGTATGAGATGTGATAAGATTTTATAAGATGCGTATGGAAAGTGATAGGATGTGATAAGAGGTGTATGAGATGTGATAAGATGTGTATGAGATGTGATAGAATGTGTTAAGATGAGTTAGGATGTGTTAAGATGTATATGGGATGTGTTAGGACGAGAATGGATGTAATATGGTTGTATGAATGTGATGTGGATGTATACATGTAGATGTATATGTATGAATGTGAATGTTGATGTGGATGTGGATGTATGGATGTAGATACGGATGTGTATGTATGTATGTATGAATGAGGATGTGAAAATGGATGTATGTATGTAGATGTGGATGTATGGATGTATGTATGTAGATGTGGATGTATGTATGTAGATGTGGATGTATGAATATGAATGTGGATGTGTGGATGTGGAAATGGAGGTATGGATGTATGAATGTAGATGTGGATGTATGCATGTAGATGCGTATGTATGAATGTGAAATTGGATGTATGATGTGGACGAACGAACATGGATATGTATGTAGAATAATGAATATGAAGATGTATGTGAGATAATGTAGTCTATATGAGTGAATGGATGAGAACGAGTACACACTGAATGGAATGTGGAATAAGTAATGTGGTCCGAGAGTGGATAATATGGAAAGACAAGAGTTCGTTATAGAAATTGTATTTGTGACTGTTTGTAAATGACTGTTTTATGTCAAGAATGCTGGAGAAGCATTTTGACCGTCTTGAGGATTAAGGTCATGAAGACTGAACTGATAAAGTTGCAACTGCTGACGAAGAGTCAATGGAGGACGTCTCGCGTAGCAAGGTCGATCGAGGTCTTGACCAGCCTCGGCTCGATTTAAATGGTGAGCTTCCGGTACGGTGGATGAGGGACCAAGGAAGCGGCCTATGAGTGAAGCGCTAGGTCACCTGCGAAGGATCCTAGAGGGTGCTGACCATACGGTGCTCGGGCTCTGGGTCGCCGAAGATACCCACACGTGCGTCGTGGAAGATATTGGAATAAGGAGTAAGAGTTGTTTTCTGAAACCGGGCATGGATCTGGTTGATTGACCTTGTTGGTCCTCAACAGATGAGTCCATGGCTCTTTTATATGGATCTGTGGGTTGATCTTGCTGATCTTCCACGGAGACTCCATTCTATTATATGAATATATTGCCGGTTACTATGAGCTAGGAACCATGGAAAAGGCCCCTGAGAGAACAGGTGGTGAGCGTTTTGGTTGCCAATGATGCCATAAGTATACCGATGAAAGAATGACTGGAAATAAGGATTCAACCAGAGACTTTGAGGATTGTCATCAGTGACATAATGGTTTTATTAAAGGATTGTTTTTAAAGTTAGTTGATGCTAAGAAAAAGGCAATTTCATATTGGGTGTGTAAGTGGTATGACTAGTTTTATGTTTGCATGAACTTCCGGCTAGGGGGCCTTGGAACTCTTTTCCTTGGTACCCGGGACAAAACCTAACCAAATTCCAAATTGGATCCCATCACTACAGTGGTTGGGCGGTTGGCTAACCCATGGGATCGGATGGGGTTAGGCTGGACTGATGGATCCGTAAATCGAGATTTAATTTCTATTATTACGATAGATGAAGTAAATCCTGGATAGAAATTGTTCTATGGATAGTAATCAACGGCTGTGCCTCTTGATGGGGAAAAAAGCGTTGATCCCAATGATCCAAGTGCAAGTTCTTCCTTGATTTGACCAAGTACCGTTAAAGGTGCAGTCAGATCAGTTTGATCAGTAATGATCTTGACTACGTTAGAGTAAAGAGTTATCCTGGTGGAATCGCCCGTGCTTTCCGGGTAAAGGAAGTTTTTCCGGTTTCGGTTTTGGACAAACTGACGGATTAGTCTCTTGTCCGGATATCCGTGGGCGAGGCCCCGAGTGTGGGACCCCTGTCCCGCGCGAGAAGTGCTACTTCCGCTGCTAGTACCCCGAATCTGTTGCTCGGTGGGAACAGGGACCTCACACTTTGGGTGCGCTTATTTATGACGTTGAAATTGCATGTGAGCTGCAATCTTCTGCGCCTGTGATCCGTTGCGCATCATTTGTCTTCCAGCTTCATGAAATAGAAGGAGGAGTTGCTTGTTGATGATTGTCCCAAAGAATAGCAAAAGATTTGAGTAAAATTTGGTCCCATGGCCATGGAAATTGCACAGAGCAAGAGATTATTGAGGAAAAATATTTTAATTAACATCTCTAATCATGATTAGCGAATTTCTCCCAATTTTGGTTCTCCCATTCAAATTTAGAGTAGCCACCTCAGATTTTGTCTCGAGACACTGACCCATAGCCCTCCCCCCAAAAGCTTAGAACAACCAAAAATCAAAGAAATTTTCATCATCCCACAATCACCATATCCATTTCTTGATCAAGAAATCAAGAAAGTTCAATAAAAACCAAGAAAATGTAAGAAATTTAAAAAAAAAATCAAAAAATTAGATAAAGACGTGGCTTTGAAATCAATGAAAGAGAGAGGCACCCTGAATTTAGCATAATTAGCTTAGAATTGAGGAAAGCATAAAAGATTAGCGTAAGATTAGAACAAAAAGAGAAACCAAAGAACTTGTGTAATCTTGATTATCAAAAGATTCATATTACATTGGCCCATATTCACTTATATACTAGGCCACCCTTTCACACTACACTTATTCATGTCTATGGGCATGCCCCCAACCCTAGTCCTAGCCCTTGGCCCCTTTCACATCGCCTTTATCCCTTGGCCTTGGGCCCAAATCGACTTGAGTCCCTTTTAACTTTGTTAAAATGATAAATACATCCATCCCCTAATCCTAATGCAATAATGGTTAATCCTTTTTTTATCCCAGCTTAACCAAATAATTTTTTTGCAATATCTTCATTTTCTAAGTACTTCTCTCTCCCACTAACAATCCCCTAAAGTGATTCCTTTACAAGAACTTGACTTTGACTTGCCAAGTATAAAACCCTTTAGTGCACTTTTCAAACACAAATGGGGTTGCCATTGTATACAAATGAGGTGAATGAGAAGGTCTTTTGACTTGAGTATATCTCAAGGCCAGGTTTTGATAGCTTGGGTTTCCTTGAGACTTTAGAACTTAAAGATGGCATTCACCGCTGGGTCGCCCGGGGGACGTGGTCGTAGGCGGATGAATTCGTGGGGAAGCGCCTGACCATGGATTCTTGAGTACACGGATGTTGTGTTGACAGGGGCGGCGTGAACCATGTGAAGTTGAATTGCAACTTTGGGTTCTGCTGTTGTTCTTCATGGAACGTCTTCCAGGCCCACTGTCTTCGAATGGGAAGGTAATCAGGGCTGAACCTTAGTGCGCGAGGTGCGTTACAATAGACCTCCCAACCATATGAAGGGTTTGCTAAGGAAGGACCATCCGCCAGGCCGGCTGCTCACCCATGAGATTGAAGGTGATGGGATGAGCAGCGGCGGCGGCGGTGGGTGGCCGGTGGTATTCGCCGTCGTGGGTTCGGGATGGGTGGTCATGCCGCTAGGTTGTGTGCTTGGCGTTGAGGTATGGGTGAAGGAAATATATGTCGAAGGTGATCAGTGACGTGGGTGATGGGGGGTGATTTTGGAGTTGTCAATTGATTAGGATGATGACGGCCAGCTCAAACTCCATGCGGTCCAGAGGATCACACCAATTCAAAGGGTTTGGCAGAGGGTCTACTTCCTCGTGCTGGAATGGTGACGGTGGCAGAATCTCCCCTTCTTCGAGTGGTGGGTTGTGGAGCCAGCGAGACGAGGGTGGAGGGGTGGTTGATGATGAAGGGGGTGTGGTGAGGCTGACATCGAGAAAAGGTGGGGGTTTGGCAGATGTGGAGGGTATAATCTAGAATGCTTTGTATGTTCCTAAGTTTAAGGGATAGTGAAGGTGGCGAGGGGGGTGTGGGTGATGGGGGTGGAGTGGGAAAGTGAAGGGGGGGAGAAGAAGAAGGTGGGGCACAAAAAAGAGGAAGAGCAGAGGTGCTTGAGGGGGGTGGTGGGGGTGGGAGTTGTGTGTGAGGAGGTGAAAACATGGAGCCTAATGGGGAAGGAGGGGGGTGGTGGTGAAGAAGATCATGGGGGTGGAGGAGGCAAGCCACCCTGCCACCCATCAGTGCCATCGTCATTATCGTCTGGGGGGTAGGGCCAGTTTGCCAACAGCAGCCTTAGGATCGTGTGAGTATAGAAAAATTCAATTGCGAGCAACGACAGCCTCGGCGGCTTCACTGTACTCATCAAAAGGCAATGTGTGTGTTGTCGAACTGGCATATGCCAGTGGCCTCCATGACTTTGATCTAGATGAAGCAACAGTGGTAGTGAATGATTAAGCTAGGCGCCGAGTAGGGTGGTAGAGGATCATTTAGGAGGGAGAGGTAAGCGTCGTGGGCGACCTACCTACCAGCTATCCAGAGGTACTACAATGCCTGGCTAGAGATGAGGGGGAGATATGGGTAGGGGCGGCATATGCCATCTGGTAAGGATAAATCAATGAGATCAGTAGATTGGTGGGCTGTGGGGTAGCAGGAAAGCCATAGCGAAGTAGTAAACTCCAAACTGTGAGAGTGGCTTGAAGGGGGTGGAAGAGGAGTTCAAAGAGATTGTGAGGGTGTTGGAAGGTGAGAAGCCCCTGGAAGAAAAAATAGGGGATGATAGTTAGGCTATTTATGGGGAGCTTGGATAGAGCATATGTATATTGTGGGTGGGAGAGGGACTCTTCAATATATATATATCATGTCAGAGAAGGTTAAGGCGGATGGCTCGGAACTGTAGATCAAGAAGCCAATAAGGGGTTTGAGGGGGGAATGTTTTATGATCAACACTCCAAGATTTCAACTCTACACACTTTCTTGATAATAAAGATTTGCTACATTACTTCTAAGATGCTCCAAAGACTTGCACCTTTACAATTTCTTAATCTTTTGCCACCCAGATTTGCACAAGACCAAAGATCTTTTGACAAATCCCTCACTAAAACAAGAAATCGCTCAAGATTTTCAAGAAATGGTTGGTTCTAGTGTTTGTTGTAATAATGATAATGTCAAAATTAGGGTTTATAAAGTGAGAAAAAATAAGTTTTAATCAAAGATTATGGTAGAAAAAACTCTAATCAAGAAGATAATCAAGTAACACCAACAACAAATTAGGATTTTTTCAATTTTTGATTAATACATACCCAAAAATGATTGATACTAATCCCATGGTTAATCCACTCTCAATAAAGAACAAATCAAATATGAAAAACTATGTAGAATCTAATCCAAAAATGACTAAGCACTCCCCTAAGTAGGATCTAAGCAAAGCTCTAATACTAATACAAGAAAGGGATCTAGTGAGAGATAAGTAAACTGCACTCATTATACAATGAGTACACATGCCTACTCATCATAGAGCGTAGTCACCTAAACATAGAAAAACTATCATGATTAGTCTCCATGAAAGCTTGAGCTATAAGCTCCAAGAAAGGTGACAATGTATGGTATGTTAGAAGATACATAAGATAATACCAAGTACATAAGACATGTTCAACAATATGGCTATGGCATTCTCTTCTCGTTCTCTTCTTCTGCAAGTTCCCCAATGCCAGCCAATTGTTGTGTTATACTTCATTTTGTTAAGGTGTGCTGAAAGAGATTCATTGTCTTTGTTGATCTCCAAGCCAAAGAATTATATTTTTAAGCAGTTCTTTTATTTTCCCCAAACAATCTCTCTAACTCATCCTAAGCACCCTTAGACGTATCTTATGATATTAGAATGTGATGGAAAGAAAGTGGCAACCTAGATTTAGCCTAATTAGCCTAGGATTAAGGAAAGTATGAGAGATTAACCTAGGATTAGAACAAGAAGAGAAAGCAAAGAACTTGTGTAATCTTGATTATCAAAAAGGGTTCAAAAGATTCCTATATTATATTGGACCATATTCACTTATATACTAGGCCACCCTTTCACACTACACTTATTCATGTCCATGGGCATGCCCAACCCTAGTCCTAGCCCTTGGCCCCTTTCACATCCCCCTCATCCCTTGGCCGCCTTGGGCAACTTGGTTATAAACCATCCCCACCCAAGAGGTTTCATCCTCAAAACCTTAAATATACATGTACAAACTTGCATGGATGAAGTATACCATTATGCATGCAATGTGCCATAACCAACTCCAATGTCACCACAATACACCATTGAAGAGCCATTTAACTGGAAGCATGCATTTGAGACTTACTTTAGATCAACAACAATCTTAGATATGGATTCGTTGGTCCACGATGTGCACTGCTGAGGTAATAAGAAGTTCCTGTAGACTCAATCTGTGTGCTACTACATTACATTGCGCATTATAGCCCTTCACATCAAAGGATCACTCTCACTCTGCAGCCAACAAGCATTGGAAGAGTTAAAAGTGAAGCCAAGCTAGCAAGAGAGGGGGAGGCGAAGGCAACAATAGGCTACTTATCTGTAGCAAAAATGTGAATGGGCAAGAGTAGTCTTAGTTTCACATCTTCAAGACTATGTTTCTATGCATTGATATGGTGGGAGAGTGGAGGTCGATCAGAAAATTGGTTATTGCTTTCGTAGGCATTGTTTGTGGTGGCTGTTGGAAGACTCCATATCCATCTGCAGATAGCTTTGGTGCCCATCTTGCTGTTGTCCGTTGCTTAGCAAACCAGCCAAAATGAGTGCCCTTCTCATCACTACTCAATCCTCCAGGAAGCCGTGCCAAAAGTCTTCTACCATGCATATGCCTATGCAGGAGGGTGGTCTGTCGTCGCCAAACAAGGTCTTCACTATTGAATCGAACGTAAATTGGATGTTGATCGCCACGATCAGATACATAGAGATGCCACGATCGCTGCAAATCATCTTGAATCACCATGTAATCGGCCTCCACAAGCTTACTTAGGCTTTGGGTGCGCTTATTTATGATGTCGAAATTGCATGTGAGCTGCAATCTTATGCGCCTGTGATCAGTTGCGCATCATTTGTCTTCCAGCTTCATGAAATAGAAGGAGGAGTTGCTTGTTGATGATTGTCCCAAAGAATAGCAAAAGATTTGGGTAAAATTTGGTCCCATGGCCATGGAAATTGCACAGAGCAAGAGATTATTGAGGAAAATCATTTTAATTAACATCTCTAATCATGATTAGCGAATTTCTCCCAATTTTGGTTCTCCCATTCAAATTTAGAGTAGCCACCTCAGATTTTGTCTCGAGACACTGACCCATAGCCCTCCCCCCAAAAGCTTAGAACAACCAAAAATCAAAGAAATTTTCATCATCCCACAATCACCATATCCATTTCTTGATCAAGAAATCAAGAAAGTTCAATAAAAACCAAGAAAATGTAAGAAATTTAAAAAAAAAATCAAAAAATTAGATAAAGACGTGGCTTTGATATCAATGAAAGAGAGAGGCACCCTGAATTTAGCATAATTAGCTTAGAATTGAGGAAAGCATAAAAGATTAGCGTAAGATTAGAACAAGAAGAGAAACCAAAGAACTTGTGTAATCTTGATTATCAAAAGATTCATATTACATTGGCCCATATTCACTTATATACTAGGCCACCCTTTCACACTACACTTATTCATGTCTATGGGCATGCCCCCAACCCTAGTCCTAGCCCTTGGCCCCTTTCACATCGCCTTTATCCCTTGGCCTTGGGCCCAAATCGACTTGAGTCCCTTTTAACTTTGTTAAAATGATAAATACATCCATCCCCTAATCCTAATGCAATAATGGTTAATCCTTTTTTTATCCCAGCTTAACCAAATAATTTTTTTGCAATATCTTCATTTTCTAAGTACTTCTCTCTCCCACTAACAATCCCCTAAAGTGATTCCTTTACAAGAACTTGACTTTGACTTGCCAAGTATAAAACCCTTTAGTGCACTTTTCAAACACAAATGGGGTTGCCATTGTATACAAATGAGGTGAATGAGAAGGTCTTTTGACTTGAGTATATCTCAAGGCCAGGTTTTGATAGCTTGGGTTTCCTTGAGACTTTAGAACTTAAAGATGGCAATCACCGCTGGGTCGGGGGACGTGGTCGTAGGCGGATGAATTCGTGGGGAAGTGCCTGACCATGGATTCTTGAGTACATGGATGTTGTGTTGACAGGGGCGGCGTGAACCATGTGAAGTTGAATTGCAACTTCGGGTTCTGCTGTTGTTCTTCATGGAACGTCTTCCAGGCCCACTGTCTTCGAATGGGAAGGTAATTAGGGCTGAACCTTAGTGCGCGAGGTGCGTTACAATAGACCTCCCAACCATATGAAGGGTTTGCTAAGGAAGCACCATCCGCCAGGCTGGTTGCTCACCCATGAGATTGAAGGTGATGGGATGAGCAGCGGCGGCCCGGCGGGTGGCCGGTGGTATTCGCCGTCGTGGGTTCGGGATGGGTGGTCATGCCGCTAGGTTGTGTGCTTGGCGTCGAGGTACGGGTGAAGGAAATATATGTCGAAGGTGATCAGTGACGTGGGTGATGGGGGGTGATTTTGGAGTTGTCAATTGATTAGGATGATGACGGCCAGCTCAAACTCCATGCGGTCCAGAGGATCACACCAATTCAAAGGGTTTGGCAGAGGGTCTACTTCCTCGTGCTGGAATGGTGATGGTGGCAGAATCTCCCCTTCTTAGAGTGGTGGGTTGTGGAGCCAGCGAGACGAGGGTGGAGGGGTGGTTGATGATGAAGGGGGTGTGGTGAGGCTGACATCGAGAAAAGGTGGGGGTTTGGCAGATGTGGAGGGTATAATCTAGAATGCTTTGTATGTTCCTAAGTTTAAGGGATAGTGAAGGTGGCGAGGGGGGTGTGGGTGATGGGGGTGGAGTGGGAAAGTGAAGGGGGGGAGAAGAAGAAGGTGGGGCACAAAAAAGAGGAAGAGCAGAGGTGCTTGAGGGGGGTGGTGGGTGTCGGAGTTGTGTGTGAGGAGGTGAAAACATGGAGCCTAATGGGGGAGGAGGGGGGTGGTGGTGAAGAAGATCATGGGGGTGGAGGAGGCAAGCCACCCTGCCACCCATCAGTGCCATCGTCATTATCGTCTGGGGGGTAGGGCCAGTTTGCCAACAGCAGCCTTAGGATCGTGTGAGTATAGAAAAATTCAATTGCGAGCAACGACAGCCTCGGCTTCACTGTACTCATCAAAAGGCAATGTGTGTGCTGTCGAACTTGCATATGCCAGTGGCCTCCATGACTTTGATCTAGATGAAGCAACAGTGGTAGTGAATGATTAAGCTAGGCGCCGAGTAGGGTGGTAGAGGATCATTTAGGAGGGAGAGGTAAGCGTCGTGGGCGACCTACCTACCAGCTATCCAGAGGTACTACAATGCCTGGCTAGAGATGAGGGGGAGATATGGGTAGGGGCGGCATATGCCATCTGGTAAGGATAAATCAATGAGATCAGTAGATTGGTGGGCTGTGGGGTAGCAGGAAAGCCATAGCGAAGTAGTAAACTCCAAACTGTGAGAGTGGCTTGAAGGGGGTGGAAGAGGAGTTCAAAGAGATTGTGAGGGTGTTGGAAGGTGAGAAGCCCCTGGAAGAAAAAATAGGGGATGATAGTTAGGCTATTTATGGGGAGCTTGGATAGAGCATATGTATATTGTGGGCGGGAGAGGGACTCTTCAATATATATATATTGTTAAAAAATATGGCAAACACCTTCACTAAAATGATGTGTAGGGCACATACCTTGTAACTAGCACTATGCACTAAAGTCATAGATTATGGGCAAATGGATACAAAGGTTATTATGCAACCTTACCATGATGTAAAAGAGTCATTTAGGAGCTCAACATCAGCCAAAGGGGTCGTGATCCCTTGATTAGGTAGCATTGGTGTGATTAGCAAGATTCTAGGGTTGGTGGTCACTTTTAGGTGCTTGAATCTAGGAGGGAAGGTGGAGATGATTTAGATGATGATTAACACCTAATCTTGAGCTTAATCCTCATGTACTTCAGCCTATATAAAGAGGCTCTCATCTATTGAAATTAACACATTTTATTGCCCCTCACCTATGTTGTCATTATGCTCATCATTATGCTAATTACTTCTTGATTAGTAGTTTAACTTCATCTTCTTCATTTCTATTCAACTATGCAATGGAGCTAGTGTTTGATCCTCCTTAGGATGGTTTTTTAACATGGTATCAGAGCTAGTACTAGCCCATTCATCTAGAATCAAGCCCCATCTTATTTGCTTAGCAAGAGATTAGTGAAAATTAGGGTTTCATTAGCTTTTATGGGTTTCCTAGAAAATAGGATCTAGAATAGCAGCTGAGTGGAGGCCTTGGTGCTCACAAACCACGTAACCATTGCCAAAATCCTTTTGTGGGCACTTCACCAGCAATATTGCTAAGGGGCATGGCACCTCAATTGCACCATTCATAGCTCCACGCCGCCGGCAACTTCATTTTCCCCAAAACAGGCACGTTTTTGATAGGCGACCACCAAAAGTATTGCTGCAGCTCACACACATCAAATTGGTCTAATTCCTCTGAGGTGTGGCTTCATTGGAACCTAAACTTACTCCTCCTAAGAGGGTTTTGCAAATGATTGAGTGTGCTTCACACACCAAGCAAAAAACCAGGGTGCTGTCCAGAACTGCCATAGCCAGAAAAGGTACTTTGGTAAATTTGAGATTACTCATTGATTAAGTTGCTTAAGCAAGTGTTTGTGGGCTCTAAAATCATCTAGACATACTGCTATTCAATGCCCTTGAAGATTTTTAGCTCATTCTTTGTGCAACTCCTTCAAATATTGACTCCAAGTGAGCTCATTTCTCTGCATAGTGAGCAGAATATTCAACTCCACTAATCAATGATTAATCTATCCTAATCCTTATCATTTGGTGCAATAAGTGGTTCATACATGTCATTAGGGACTTGCTACATTCCCTTATTACTTCACACTTAATTTGCCCCTTGATTAGGTGTCTCCCTTGCTTCCCACAAATCAATATATTTTCTGTTTTTATCTTTTGGAAAGCATATGCTAAATAACTTGATTTAGCACTATTCCTTGGTCTTAATCTCTCTTGTAAAAGGGTAGACACTGCCTCAATCATCAGAGGTAAGACCCCCTTCATTCCATATCAGAATGGCTACCAAGGATTCTCCATCAATGCGCTTTAAAGGTCATGGTTTTCACACATGGCAAACCCGCATCAAGTTAATGCTCATGAAGAAGGGGCTCTTCAACATAGTAAATGGGAATGAGAAGAAGCCAAGGACTCTTGCTGATGTTCCTTGTTGGGAAGTAAGAGATGACAAAGCTCGTGCCATCATCACATTGGAGCTTGATGACACTTACATTCATCATGTGGATGGATGCGAAACTTCCAAGGAAGTTTGGGACCAACTCACAACTCTATTTGGGGCTCGATCTAAAAGTTCAAAGTTTGGTTTGCTCATTGAATTTTTTAAGCTAGAAATGAAGTCTGGCACATCCCTAGCCTCACATTTGAACTACATGAAAGGCCTATTAACACAACTTGCAGGAATAGGTCTTAAGATGGATGAAGATGTCTCCATTGGTGTATTACTTAAATCTTTACCTGAAGAATATGACCATGTGGTCACAACCTTGACCAATATGCCAATATCAAAGCTTGTGGACATTGAAGCATCTCTTCTTGAGGAGGAGAGAAAACTAAAGACCAAGCAAATGGAGTCTCCATCGTCATCAACCTTGTCTACTGAAAATGCTTATTATGCAGGATCTAGTAGGTATGGCAAGAACAAAGGCAACTACAACAAGGGCTACAACAAAGGCAACTACAACAAGGGCTACAACAACAACAATCTCATTTGTGACTTTTGTCACAAACCTGGTCATGTAGAGAAGAATTGTTTTGCCAAGAAGAAGATGCAACGAGTCTACATCATGGAAGAAGTGCAGCAGGAAGAAGACCAAGAAGAAGAAAAAGATGAAGACAAGGGCCACCATCATGAGGCCCTATCTATGATTAGATCAAATCATTTATTCTAAAGTGCTAAAAGCAAGGGCATGCCCTATACACATGGGTGTCCTCTTCACTCATACATGTAGCCACGTCTTGTCACACTCTTCTAAAGTCGTCCCATACCTCTTTTGTACGCATGACTAAAGCCTCTGAGTTCACATTGGCATAACCTATGTATGGCATTGCTAGTCAGACCACGCTCATGCATGCTATCACTGAGCATTAAGTGGTTAATTAGGCTCATGAGAGTCAGCATGACCAACTGCATCATTGAGTGGATTCAGTGTTTGAGGAGGGGTGTTAAAAAATATGGCAAACACCTTCACTAAAATGATGTGTAGGGCACATACCTTGTAACTAGCACTATGCACTAAAGTCATAGATTATGGGCAAATGGATACAAAGGTTATTATGCAACCTTACCATGATGTAAAAGAGTCATTTAGGAGCTCAACATCAGCCAAAGGGGTCGTGATCCCTTGATTAGGTAGCATTGGTGTGATTAGCAAGATTCTAGGGTTGGTGGTCACTTTTAGGTGCTTGAATCTAGGAGGGAAGGTGGAGATGATTTAGATGATGATTAACACCTAATCTTGAGCTTAATCCTCATGTACTTCAGCCTATATAAAGAGGCTCTCATCTATTGAAATTAACACATTTTATTGCCCCTCACCTATGTTGTCATTATGCTCATCATTATGCTAATTACTTCTTGATTAGTAGTTTAACTTCATCTTCTTCATTTCTATTCAACTATGCAATGGAGCTAGTGTTTGATCCTCCTTAGGATGGTTTTTTAACATATATCATGTCAGAGAAGGTTAAGGCGGATGGCTCGGAACTGTAGATCAAGAAGCCGATAAGGGGTTTGAGGGGGGAATGTTTTATGATCAACACTCCAAGATTTCAACTCTACACACTTTCTTGATAATAAAGATTTGCTACATTACTTCTAAGATGCTCCAACGACTTGCACCTTTACAATTTCTTAATCTTTTGCCACCCCGATTTGCACAAGACCAAAGATCTTTTGACAAATCCCTCACTAAAACAAGAAATCGCTCAAGATTTTCAAGAAATGGTTGGTTCTAGTGTTTGTTGTAATAATGATAATGTAAAAATTAGGGTTTATAAAGTGAGAAAAAATAAGTTTTAATCAAAGATTATGGTAGAAAAAACTCTAATCAAGAAGATAATCAAGTAACACCAACAACAAATTAGGATTTTTTCAATTTTTGATTAATACATACCCAAAAATGATTGATACTAATCCCATGGTTAATCCACTCTCAATAAAGAACAAATCAAATATGAAAAGCTATGTAGAATCTAATCCAAAAATGACTAAGCACTCCCCTAAGCAGGATCTAAGCAAAGCTCTAATACTAATACAAGAAAGGGATCTAGTGAGAGATAAGTAAACTGCACTCATTATACAATGAGTACACATGCCTACTCATCATAGAGCGTAGTCACCTAAACATAGAAAAACTATCATGATTAGTCCCCATGAAAGCTTGAGCTATAAGCTCCAAGAAAGGTGACAATGTATGGTATGTTAAAAGATACATAAGATAATACCAAGTACATAAGACATGTTCAACAATATGGCTATGGCATTCTCTTCTCGTTCTCTTCTTCTGCAAGTTCCCCAATGCCAGCCAATTGTTGTGTTATACTTCATTTTGTTAAGGTGTGCTGAAAGAGATTCATTGTCTTTGTTGATCTCCAAGCCAAAGAATTATATTTTTAAGCAGTTCTTTTATTTTCCCCAAACAATCTCTCTAACTCATCCTAAGCACCCTTAGACGTATCTTATGATATTAGAATGTGATGGAAAGAAAGTGGCAACCTAGATTTAGCCTAATTAGCCTAGGATTAAGGAAAGTATGAGAGATTAACCTAGGATTAGAACAAGAAGAGAAAGCAAAGAACTTGTGTAATCTTGATTATCAAAAAGGGTTCAAAAGATTCCTATATTATATTGGACCATATTCACTTATATACTAGGCCACCCTTTCACACTACACTTATTCATGTCCATGGGCATGCCCAACCCTAGTCCTAGCCCTTGGCCCCTTTCACATCCCCCTCATCCCTTGGCCGCCTTGGGCAACTTGGTTATAAACCATCCCCACCCAAGAGGTTTCATCCTCAAAACCTTAAATATACATGTACAAACTTGCATGGATGAAGTATACCATTATGCATGCAATGTGCCATAACCAACTCCAATGTCACCACAATACACCATTGAAGAGCCATTTAACTGGAAGCATGCATTTGAGACTTACTTTAGATCAACAACAATCTTAGATATGGATTCGTTGGTCCACGATGTGCACTGCTGAGGTAATAAGAAGTTCCTGTAGACTCAATCTGTGTGCTACTACATTACATTGCGCATTATAGCCCTTCACATCAAAGGATCACTCTCACTCTGCAGCCAACAAGCATTGGAAGAGTTAAAAGTGAAGCCAAGCTAGCAAGAGAGGGGGAGGCGAAGGCAACAATAGGCTACTTATCTGTAGCAAAAATGTGAAGGGGCAAGAGTAGTCTTAGTTTCACATGTTCAAGACTATGTTTCTATGCATTGATATGGTGGGAGAGTGGAGGTCGATCAGAAAACTGGTTATTGCTTTCGTAGGCATTGTTTGTGGTGGCTGTTGGAAGACTCCATATCCATCTGCAGATAGCTTTGGTGCCCATCTTGCTGTTGTCCGTTGCTTAGCAAACCAGCCAAAATGAGTGCCCTTCTCATCACTACTCAATCCTCCAGGAAGCCGTGCCAAAAGTCTTCTACCATGCATATGCCTATGCAGGAGGGTGGTCTGTCGTCGCCAAACAAGGTCTTCACTGTTGAATCGAACGTAAATTGGATGTTGATCGCCACGATCAGATACATAGAGATGCCACGATCGCTGCAAATCATCTTGAATCACCATGTAATCGGCCTCCACAAGCTTACTTAGGCTTTGGGTGCGCTTATTTATGACGTCGAAATTGCATGTGAGCTGCAATCTTATGCGCCTGTGATCAGTTGCGCATCATTTGTCTTCCAGCTTCATGAAATAGAAGGAGGAGTTGCTTGTTGATGATTGTCCCAAAGAATAGCAAAAGATTTGGGTAAAATTTGGTCCCATGGCCATGGAAATTGCACAGAGCAAGAGATTATTGAGGAAAAATATTTTAATTAACATCTCTAATCATGATTAGCGAATTTCTCCCAATTTTGGTTCTCCCATTCAAATTTAGAGTAGCCACCTCAGATTTTGTCTCGAGACACTGACCCATAGCCCTCCCCCCAAAAGCTTAGAACAACCAAAAATCAAAGAAATTTTCATCATCCCACAATCACCATATCCATTTCTTGATCAAGAAATCAAGAAAGTTCAATAAAAACCAAGAAAATGTAAGAAATTTAAAAAAAAAATCAAAAAATTAGATAAAGACGTGGCTTTGATATCAATGAAAGAGAGAGGCACCCTGAATTTAGCATAATTAGCTTAGAATTGAGGAAAGCATAAAAGATTAGCGTAAGATTAGAACAAGAAGAGAAACCAAAGAACTTGTGTAATCTTGATTATCAAAAGATTCATATTACATTGGCCCATATTCACTTATATACTAGGCCACCCTTTCACACTACACTTATTCATGTCTATGGGCATGCCCCCAACCCTAGTCCTAGCCCTTGGCCCCTTTCACATCGCCTTTATCCCTTGGCCTTGCGACTTGAGTCCCTTTTAACTTTGTTAAAATGATAAATACATCCATCCCCTAATCCTAATGCAATAATGGTTAATCCTTTTTTTATCCCAGCTTAACCAAATAATTTTTTTGCAATATCTTCATTTTCTAAGTACTTCTCTCTCCCACTAACAATCCCCTAAAGTGATTCCTTTACAAGAACTTGACTTTGACTTGCCAAGTATAAAACCCTTTAGTGCACTTTTCAAACACAAATGGGGTTGCCATTGTATACAAATGAGGTGAATGAGAAGGTCTTTTGACTTGAGTATATCTCAAGGCCAGGTTTTGATAGCTTGGGTTTCCTTGAGACTTTAGAACTTAAAGATGGCAATCACCGCTGGGTCGGGGGACGTGGTCGTAGGCGGATGAATTCGTGGGGAAGTGCCTGACCATGGATTCTTGAGTACATGGATGTTGTGTTGACAGGGGCGGCGTGAACCATGTGAAGTTGAATTGCAACTTCGGGTTCTGCTGTTGTTCTTCATGGAACGTCTTCCAGGCCCACTGTCTTCGAATGGGAAGGTAATTAGGGCTGAACCTTAGTGCGCGAGGTGCGTTACAATAGACCTCCCAACCATATGAAGGGTTTGCTAAGGAAGGACCATCCGCCAGGCCGGCTGCTCACCCATGAGATTGAAGGTGATGGGATGAGCAGCGGCGGCCCGGCGGGTGGCCGGTGGTATTCGCCGTCGTGGGTTCGGGATGGGTGGTCATGCCGCTAGGTTGTGTGCTTGGCGTCGAGGTACGGGTGAAGGAAATATATGTCGAAGGTGATCAGTGACGTGGGTGATGGGGGGTGATTTTGGAGTTGTCAATTGATTAGGATGATGACGGCCAGCTCAAACTCCATGCGGTCCAGAGGATCACACCAATTCAAAGGGTTTGGCAGAGGGTCTACTTCGTCGTGCTGGAATGGTGATGGTGGCAGAATCTCCCCTTCTTAGAGTGGTGGGTTGTGGAGCCAGCGAGACGAGGGTGGAGGGGTGGTTGATGATGAAGTGGGTGTGGTGAGGCTGACATCGAGAAAAGGTGGGGGTTTGGCAGATGTGGAGGGTATAATCTAGAATGCTTTGTATGTTCCTAAGTTTAAGGGATAGTGAAGGTGGCGAGGGGGGTGTGGGTGATGGGGGTGGAGTGGGAAAGTGAAGGGGGGGAGAAGAAGAAGGTGGTGCACAAAAAAGAGGAAGAGCAGAGGTGCTTGAGGGGGGTGGTGGGTGTGGGAGTTGTGTGTGAGGAGGTGAAAACATGGAGCCTAATGGGGGAGGAGGGGGGTGGTGGTGAAGAAGATCATGGGGGTGGAGGAGGCAAGCCACCCTGCCACCCATCAGTGCCATCGTCATTATCGTCTGGGGGGTAGGGCCAGTTTGCCAACAGCAGCCTTAGGATCGTGTGAGTATAGAAAAATTCAATTGCGAGCAACGACAGCCTTGGCTTCACTGTACTCATCAAAAGGCAATGTGTGTGCTGTTGAACTGGCATATGCCAGTGGCCTCCATGACTTTGATCTAGATGAAGCAACAGTGGTAGTGAATGATTAAGCTAGACGCCGAGTAGGGTGGTAGAGGATCATTTAGGAGGGAGAGGTAAGCGTCGTGGGCGACCTACCTACCAGCTATCCAGAGGTACTACAATGCCTGGCTAGAGATGAGGGGGAGATATGGGTAGGGGCGGCATATGCCATCTGGTAAGGATAAATCAATGAGATCAGTAGATTGGTGGGCTGTGGGGTAGCAGGAAAGCCATAGCGAAGTAGTAAACTCCAAACTATGAGAGTGGCTTGAAGGGGGTGGAAGAGGAGTTCAAAGAGATTGTGAGGGTGTTGGAAGGTGAGAAGCCCCTGGAAGAAAAAATAGGGGATGATAGTTAGGCTATTTATGGGGAGCTTGGATAGAGCATATGTATATTGTGGGCGGGAGAGGGACTCTTCAATATATATATATCATGTCAGAGAAGGTTAAGGCGGATGGCTCGGAACTGTAGATCAAGAAGCCGATAAGGGGTTTGAGGGGGGAATGTTTTATGATCAACACTCCAAGATTTCAACTCTACACACTTTCTTGATAATAAAGATTTGCTACATTACTTCTAAGATGCTCCAACGACTTGCACCTTTACAATTTCTTAATCTTTTGCCACCCCGATTTGCACAAGACCAAAGATCTTTTGACAAATCCCTCACTAAAACAAGAAATCGCTCAAGATTTTCAAGAAATGGTTGGTTCTAGTGTTTGTTGTAATAATGATAATGTCAAAATTAGGGTTTATAAAGTGAGAAAAAATAAGTTTTAATCAAAGATTATGGTAGAAAAAACTCTAATCAAGAAGATAATCAAGTAACACCAACAACAAATTAGGATTTTTTCAATTTTTGATTAATACATACCCAAAAATGATTGATACTAATCCCATGGTTAATCCACTCTCAATAAAGAACAAATCAAATATGAAAAGCTATGTAGAATCTAATCCAAAAATGACTAAGCACTCCCCTAAGCAGGATCTAAGCAAAGCTCTAATACTAATACAAGAAAGGGATCTAGTGAGAGATAAGTAAACTGCACTCATTATACAATGAGTACACATGCCTACTCATCATAGAGCGTAGTCACCTAAACATAGAAAAACTATCATGATTAGTCCCCATGAAAGCTTGAGCTATAAGCTCCAAGAAAGGTGACAATGTATGGTATGTTAAAAGATACATAAGATAATACCAAGTACATAAGACATGTTCAACAATATGGCTATGGCATTCTCTTCTCGTTCTCTTCTTCTGCAAGTTCCCCAATGCCAGCCAATTGTTGTGTTATACTTCATTTTGTTAAGGTGTGCTGAAAGAGATTCATTGTCTTTGTTGATCTCCAAGCCAAAGAATTATATTTTTAAGCAGTTCTTTTATTTTCCCCAAACAATCTCTCTAACTCATCCTAAGCACCCTTAGACGTATCTTATGATATTAGAATGTGATGGAAAGAAAGTGGCAACCTAGATTTAGCCTAATTAGCCTAGGATTAAGGAAAGTATGAGAGATTAACCTAGGATTAGAACAAGAAGAGAAAGCAAAGAACTTGTGTAATCTTGATTATCAAAAAGGGTTCAAAAGATTCCTATATTATATTGGACCATATTCACTTATATACTAGGCCACCCTTTCACACTACACTTATTCATGTCCATGGGCATGCCCAACCCTAGTCCTAGCCCTTGGCCCCTTTCACATCCCCCTCATCCCTTGGCCGCCTTGGGCAACTTGGTTATAAACCATCCCCACCCAAGAGGTTTCATCCTCAAAACCTTAAATATACATGTACAAACTTGCATGGATGAAGTATACCATTATGCATGCAATGTGCCATAACCAACTCCAATGTCACCACAATACACCATTGAAGAGCCATTTAACTGGAAGCATGCATTTGAGACTTACTTTAGATCAACAACAATCTTAGATATGGATTCGTTGGTCCACGATGTGCACTGCTGAGGTAATAAGAAGTTCCTGTAGACTCAATCTGTGTGCTACTACATTACATTGCGCATTATAGCCCTTCACATCAAAGGATCACTCTCACTCTGCAGCCAACAAGCATTGGAAGAGTTAAAAGTGAAGCCAAGCTAGCAAGAGAGGGGGAGGCGAAGGCAACAATAGGCTGCTTATCTGTAGCAAAAATGTGAATGGGCAAGAGTAGTCTTAGTTTCACATATTCAAGACTATGTTTCTTTGCATTGATATGGTGGGAGAGTGGAGGTAGATCAGAAAACTGGTTATTGCTTTCGTAGGCATTGTTTGTGGTGGCTGTTGGAAGACTCCATATCCATCTGCAGATAGCTTTGGTGCCCATCTTGCTGCTGTCCGTTGCTTAGCAAACCAGCCAAAATGAGTGCCCTTCTCATCACTACTCAATCCTCCAGGAAGCCGTGCCAAAAGTCTTCTACCATGCATATGCCTATGGTTATCCACCAGGAGGGTGGTCTGTCGTCGCCAAACAAGGTCTTCACTGTTGAATCAAACGTAAATTGGATGTTGATCGCCACGATCAGATACATAGAGATGCCACGATCGCTGCAAATCATCTTGAATCACCATGTAATCGGCCTCCACAAGCTTACTTAGGCTTTGGGTGCGCTTATTTATGACGTTGAAATTGCATGTGAGCTGCAATCTTCTGCGCCTGTGATCAGTTGCGCATCATTTGTCTTCCAGCTTCATGAAATAGAAGGAGGAGTTGCTTGTTGATGATTGTCCCAAAGAATAGCAAAAGATTTGGGTAAAATTTGGTCCCATGGCCATGGAAATTGCACAGAGCAAGAGATTATTGAGGAAAAATATTTTAATTAACATCTCTAATCATGATTAGCGAATTTCTCCCAATTTTGGTTCTCCCATTCAAATTTAGAGTAGCCACCTCAGATTTTGTCTCGAGACACTGACCCATAGCCCTCCCCCCAAAAGCTTAGAACAACCAAAAATCAAAGAAATTTTCATCATCCCACAATCACCATATCCATTTCTTGATCAAGAAATCAAGAAAGTTCAATAAAAACCAAGAAAATGTAAGAAATTTAAAAAAAAAATCAAAAAATTAGATAAAGACGTGGCTTTGATATCAATGAAAGAGAGAGGCACCCTGAATTTAGCATAATTAGCTTAGAATTGAGGAAAGCATAAAAGATTAGCGTAAGATTAGAACAAGAAGAGAAACCAAAGAACTTGTGTAATCTTGATTATCAAAAGATTCATATTACATTGGCCCATATTCACTTATATACTAGGCCACCCTTTCACACTACACTTATTCATGTCTATGGGCATGCCCCCAACCCTAGTCCTAGCCCTTGGCCCCTTTCACATCGCCTTTATCCCTTGGCCTTGGGCCCAAATCGACTTGAGTCCCTTTTAACTTTGTTAAAATGATAAATACATCCATCCCCTAATCCTAATGCAATAATGGTTAATCCTTTTTTTATCCCAGCTTAACCAAATAATTTTTTTGCAATATCTTCATTTTCTAAGTACTTCTCTCTCCCACTAACAATCCCCTAAAGTGATTCCTTTACAAGAACTTGACTTTGACTTGCCAAGTATAAAACCCTTTAGTGCACTTTTCAAACACAAATGGGGTTGCCATTGTATACAAATGAGGTGAATGAGAAGGTCTTTTGACTTGAGTATATCTCAAGGCCAGGTTTTGATAGCTTGGGTTTCCTTGAGACTTTAGAACTTAAAGATGGCAATCACCGCTGGGTCGGGGGACGTGGTCGTAGGCGGATGAATTCGTGGGGAAGTGCCTGACCATGGATTCTTGAGTACATGGATGTTGTGTTGACAGGGGCGGCGTGAACCATGTGAAGTTGAATTGCAACTTCGGGTTCTGCTGTTGTTCTTCATGGAACGTCTTCCAGGCCCACTGTCTTCGAATGGGAAGGTAATTAGGGCTGAACCTTAGTGCGCGAGGTGCGTTACAATAGACCTCCCAACCATATGAAGGGTTTGCTAAGGAAGCACCATCCGCCAGGCTGGTTGCTCACCCATGAGATTGAAGGTGATGGGATGAGCAGCGGCGGCCCGGCGGGTGGCCGGTGGTATTCGCCGTCGTGGGTTCGGGATGGGTGGTCATGCCGCTAGGTTGTGTGCTTGGCGTCGAGGTACGGGTGAAGGAAATATATGTCGAAGGTGATCAGTGACGTGGGTGATGGGGGGTGATTTTGGAGTTGTCAATTGATTAGGATGATGACGGCCAGCTCAAACTCCATGCGGTCCAGAGGATCACACCAATTCAAAGGGTTTGGCAGAGGGTCTACTTCCTCGTGCTGGAATGGTGATGGTGGCAGAATCTCCCCTTCTTAGAGTGGTGGGTTGTGGAGCCAGCGAGACGAGGGTGGAGGGGTGGTTGATGATGAAGGGGGTGTGGTGAGGCTGACATCGAGAAAAGGTGGGGGTTTGGCAGATGTGGAGGGTATAATCTAGAATGCTTTGTATGTTCCTAAGTTTAAGGGATAGTGAAGGTGGCGAGGGGGGTGTGGGTGATGGGGGTGGAGTGGGAAAGTGAAGGGGGGGAGAAGAAGAAGGTGGGGCACAAAAAAGAGGAAGAGCAGAGGTGCTTGAGGGGGGTGGTGGGTGTCGGAGTTGTGTGTGAGGAGGTGAAAACATGGAGCCTAATGGGGGAGGAGGGGGGTGGTGGTGAAGAAGATCATGGGGGTGGAGGAGGCAAGCCACCCTGCCACCCATCAGTGCCATCGTCATTATCGTCTGGGGGGTAGGGCCAGTTTGCCAACAGCAGCCTTAGGATCGTGTGAGTATAGAAAAATTCAATTGCGAGCAACGACAGCCTCGGCTTCACTGTACTCATCAAAAGGCAATGTGTGTGCTGTCGAACTTGCATATGCCAGTGGCCTCCATGACTTTGATCTAGATGAAGCAACAGTGGTAGTGAATGATTAAGCTAGGCGCCGAGTAGGGTGGTAGAGGATCATTTAGGAGGGAGAGGTAAGCGTCGTGGGCGACCTACCTACCAGCTATCCAGAGGTACTACAATGCCTGGCTAGAGATGAGGGGGAGATATGGGTAGGGGCGGCATATGCCATCTGGTAAGGATAAATCAATGAGATCAGTAGATTGGTGGGCTGTGGGGTAGCAGGAAAGCCATAGCGAAGTAGTAAACTCCAAACTGTGAGAGTGGCTTGAAGGGGGTGGAAGAGGAGTTCAAAGAGATTGTGAGGGTGTTGGAAGGTGAGAAGCCCCTGGAAGAAAAAATAGGGGATGATAGTTAGGCTATTTATGGGGAGCTTGGATAGAGCATATGTATATTGTGGGCGGGAGAGGGACTCTTCAATATATATATATTGTTAAAAAATATGGCAAACACCTTCACTAAAATGATGTGTAGGGCACATACCTTGTAACTAGCACTATGCACTAAAGTCATAGATTATGGGCAAATGGATACAAAGGTTATTATGCAACCTTACCATGATGTAAAAGAGTCATTTAGGAGCTCAACATCAGCCAAAGGGGTCGTGATCCCTTGATTAGGTAGCATTGGTGTGATTAGCAAGATTCTAGGGTTGGTGGTCACTTTTAGGTGCTTGAATCTAGGAGGGAAGGTGGAGATGATTTAGATGATGATTAACACCTAATCTTGAGCTTAATCCTCATGTACTTCAGCCTATATAAAGAGGCTCTCATCTATTGAAATTAACACATTTTATTGCCCCTCACCTATGTTGTCATTATGCTCATCATTATGCTAATTACTTCTTGATTAGTAGTTTAACTTCATCTTCTTCATTTCTATTCAACTATGCAATGGAGCTAGTGTTTGATCCTCCTTAGGATGGTTTTTTAACATGGTATCAGAGCTAGTACTAGCCCATTCATCTAGAATCAAGCCCCATCTTATTTGCTTAGCAAGAGATTAGTGAAAATTAGGGTTTCATTAGCTTTTATGGGTTTCCTAGAAAATAGGATCTAGAATAGCAGCTGAGTGGAGGCCTTGGTGCTCACAAACCACGTAACCATTGCCAAAATCCTTTTGTGGGCACTTCACCAGCAATATTGCTAAGGGGCATGGCACCTCAATTGCACCATTCATAGCTCCACGCCGCCGGCAACTTCATTTTCCCCAAAACAGGCACGTTTTTGATAGGCGACCACCAAAAGTATTGCTGCAGCTCACACACATCAAATTGGTCTAATTCCTCTGAGGTGTGGCTTCATTGGAACCTAAACTTACTCCTCCTAAGAGGGTTTTGCAAATGATTGAGTGTGCTTCACACACCAAGCAAAAAACCAGGGTGCTGTCCAGAACTGCCATAGCCAGAAAAGGTACTTTGGTAAATTTGAGATTACTCATTGATTAAGTTGCTTAAGCAAGTGTTTGTGGGCTCTAAAATCATCTAGACATACTGCTATTCAATGCCCTTGAAGATTTTTAGCTCATTCTTTGTGCAACTCCTTCAAATATTGACTCCAAGTGAGCTCATTTCTCTGCATAGTGAGCAGAATATTCAACTCCACTAATCAATGATTAATCTATCCTAATCCTTATCATTTGGTGCAATAAGTGGTTCATACATGTCATTAGGGACTTGCTACATTCCCTTATTACTTCACACTTAATTTGCCCCTTGATTAGGTGTCTCCCTTGCTTCCCACAAATCAATATATTTTCTGTTTTTATCTTTTGGAAAGCATATGCTAAATAACTTGATTTAGCACTATTCCTTGGTCTTAATCTCTCTTGTAAAAGGGTAGACACTGCCTCAATCATCAGAGGTAAGACCCCCTTCATTCCATATCAGAATGGCTACCAAGGATTCTCCATCAATGCGCTTTAAAGGTCATGGTTTTCACACATGGCAAACCCGCATCAAGTTAATGCTCATGAAGAAGGGGCTCTTCAACATAGTAAATGGGAATGAGAAGAAGCCAAGGACTCTTGCTGATGTTCCTTGTTGGGAAGTAAGAGATGACAAAGCTCGTGCCATCATCACATTGGAGCTTGATGACACTTACATTCATCATGTGGATGGATGCGAAACTTCCAAGGAAGTTTGGGACCAACTCACAACTCTATTTGGGGCTCGATCTAAAAGTTCAAAGTTTGGTTTGCTCATTGAATTTTTTAAGCTAGAAATGAAGTCTGGCACATCCCTAGCCTCACATTTGAACTACATGAAAGGCCTATTAACACAACTTGCAGGAATAGGTCTTAAGATGGATGAAGATGTCTCCATTGGTGTATTACTTAAATCTTTACCTGAAGAATATGACCATGTGGTCACAACCTTGACCAATATGCCAATATCAAAGCTTGTGGACATTGAAGCATCTCTTCTTGAGGAGGAGAGAAAACTAAAGACCAAGCAAATGGAGTCTCCATCGTCATCAACCTTGTCTACTGAAAATGCTTATTATGCAGGATCTAGTAGGTATGGCAAGAACAAAGGCAACTACAACAAGGGCTACAACAAAGGCAACTACAACAAGGGCTACAACAACAACAATCTCATTTGTGACTTTTGTCACAAACCTGGTCATGTAGAGAAGAATTGTTTTGCCAAGAAGAAGATGCAACGAGTCTACATCATGGAAGAAGTGCAGCAGGAAGAAGACCAAGAAGAAGAAAAAGATGAAGACAAGGGCCACCATCATGAGGCCCTATCTATGATTAGATCAAATCATTTATTCTAAAGTGCTAAAAGCAAGGGCATGCCCTATACACATGGGTGTCCTCTTCACTCATACATGTAGCCACGTCTTGTCACACTCTTCTAAAGTCGTCCCATACCTCTTTTGTACGCATGACTAAAGCCTCTGAGTTCACATTGGCATAACCTATGTATGGCATTGCTAGTCAGACCACGCTCATGCATGCTATCACTGAGCATTAAGTGGTTAATTAGGCTCATGAGAGTCAGCATGACCAACTGCATCATTGAGTGGATTCAGTGTTTGAGGAGGGGTGTTAAAAAATATGGCAAACACCTTCACTAAAATGATGTGTAGGGCACATACCTTGTAACTAGCACTATGCACTAAAGTCATAGATTATGGGCAAATGGATACAAAGGTTATTATGCAACCTTACCATGATGTAAAAGAGTCATTTAGGAGCTCAACATCAGCCAAAGGGGTCGTGATCCCTTGATTAGGTAGCATTGGTGTGATTAGCAAGATTCTAGGGTTGGTGGTCACTTTTAGGTGCTTGAATCTAGGAGGGAAGGTGGAGATGATTTAGATGATGATTAACACCTAATCTTGAGCTTAATCCTCATGTACTTCAGCCTATATAAAGAGGCTCTCATCTATTGAAATTAACACATTTTATTGCCCCTCACCTATGTTGTCATTATGCTCATCATTATGCTAATTACTTCTTGATTAGTAGTTTAACTTCATCTTCTTCATTTCTATTCAACTATGCAATGGAGCTAGTGTTTGATCCTCCTTAGGATGGTTTTTTAACATATATCATGTCAGAGAAGGTTAAGGCGGATGGCTCGGAACTGTAGATCAAGAAGCCGATAAGGGGTTTGAGGGGGGAATGTTTTATGATCAACACTCCAAGATTTCAACTCTACACACTTTCTTGATAATAAAGATTTGCTACATTACTTCTAAGATGCTCCAACGACTTGCACCTTTACAATTTCTTAATCTTTTGCCACCCCGATTTGCACAAGACCAAAGATCTTTTGACAAATCCCTCACTAAAACAAGAAATCGCTCAAGATTTTCAAGAAATGGTTGGTTCTAGTGTTTGTTGTAATAATGATAATGTAAAAATTAGGGTTTATAAAGTGAGAAAAAATAAGTTTTAATCAAAGATTATGGTAGAAAAAACTCTAATCAAGAAGATAATCAAGTAACACCAACAACAAATTAGGATTTTTTCAATTTTTGATTAATACATACCCAAAAATGATTGATACTAATCCCATGGTTAATCCACTCTCAATAAAGAACAAATCAAATATGAAAAGCTATGTAGAATCTAATCCAAAAATGACTAAGCACTCCCCTAAGCAGGATCTAAGCAAAGCTCTAATACTAATACAAGAAAGGGATCTAGTGAGAGATAAGTAAACTGCACTCATTATACAATGAGTACACATGCCTACTCATCATAGAGCGTAGTCACCTAAACATAGAAAAACTATCATGATTAGTCCCCATGAAAGCTTGAGCTATAAGCTCCAAGAAAGGTGACAATGTATGGTATGTTAAAAGATACATAAGATAATACCAAGTACATAAGACATGTTCAACAATATGGCTATGGCATTCTCTTCTCGTTCTCTTCTTCTGCAAGTTCCCCAATGCCAGCCAATTGTTGTGTTATACTTCATTTTGTTAAGGTGTGCTGAAAGAGATTCATTGTCTTTGTTGATCTCCAAGCCAAAGAATTATATTTTTAAGCAGTTCTTTTATTTTCCCCAAACAATCTCTCTAACTCATCCTAAGCACCCTTAGACGTATCTTATGATATTAGAATGTGATGGAAAGAAAGTGGCAACCTAGATTTAGCCTAATTAGCCTAGGATTAAGGAAAGTATGAGAGATTAACCTAGGATTAGAACAAGAAGAGAAAGCAAAGAACTTGTGTAATCTTGATTATCAAAAAGGGTTCAAAAGATTCCTATATTATATTGGACCATATTCACTTATATACTAGGCCACCCTTTCACACTACACTTATTCATGTCCATGGGCATGCCCAACCCTAGTCCTAGCCCTTGGCCCCTTTCACATCCCCCTCATCCCTTGGCCGCCTTGGGCAACTTGGTTATAAACCATCCCCACCCAAGAGGTTTCATCCTCAAAACCTTAAATATACATGTACAAACTTGCATGGATGAAGTATACCATTATGCATGCAATGTGCCATAACCAACTCCAATGTCACCACAATACACCATTGAAGAGCCATTTAACTGGAAGCATGCATTTGAGACTTACTTTAGATCAACAACAATCTTAGATATGGATTCGTTGGTCCACGATGTGCACTGCTGAGGTAATAAGAAGTTCCTGTAGACTCAATCTGTGTGCTACTACATTACATTGCGCATTATAGCCCTTCACATCAAAGGATCACTCTCACTCTGCAGCCAACAAGCATTGGAAGAGTTAAAAGTGAAGCCAAGCTAGCAAGAGAGGGGGAGGCGAAGGCAACAATAGGCTACTTATCTGTAGCAAAAATGTGAAGGGGCAAGAGTAGTCTTAGTTTCACATGTTCAAGACTATGTTTCTATGCATTGATATGGTGGGAGAGTGGAGGTCGATCAGAAAACTGGTTATTGCTTTCGTAGGCATTGTTTGTGGTGGCTGTTGGAAGACTCCATATCCATCTGCAGATAGCTTTGGTGCCCATCTTGCTGTTGTCCGTTGCTTAGCAAACCAGCCAAAATGAGTGCCCTTCTCATCACTACTCAATCCTCCAGGAAGCCGTGCCAAAAGTCTTCTACCATGCATATGCCTATGCAGGAGGGTGGTCTGTCGTCGCCAAACAAGGTCTTCACTGTTGAATCGAACGTAAATTGGATGTTGATCGCCACGATCAGATACATAGAGATGCCACGATCGCTGCAAATCATCTTGAATCACCATGTAATCGGCCTCCACAAGCTTACTTAGGCTTTGGGTGCGCTTATTTATGACGTCGAAATTGCATGTGAGCTGCAATCTTATGCGCCTGTGATCAGTTGCGCATCATTTGTCTTCCAGCTTCATGAAATAGAAGGAGGAGTTGCTTGTTGATGATTGTCCCAAAGAATAGCAAAAGATTTGGGTAAAATTTGGTCCCATGGCCATGGAAATTGCACAGAGCAAGAGATTATTGAGGAAAAATATTTTAATTAACATCTCTAATCATGATTAGCGAATTTCTCCCAATTTTGGTTCTCCCATTCAAATTTAGAGTAGCCACCTCAGATTTTGTCTCGAGACACTGACCCATAGCCCTCCCCCCAAAAGCTTAGAACAACCAAAAATCAAAGAAATTTTCATCATCCCACAATCACCATATCCATTTCTTGATCAAGAAATCAAGAAAGTTCAATAAAAACCAAGAAAATGTAAGAAATTTAAAAAAAAAATCAAAAAATTAGATAAAGACGTGGCTTTGATATCAATGAAAGAGAGAGGCACCCTGAATTTAGCATAATTAGCTTAGAATTGAGGAAAGCATAAAAGATTAGCGTAAGATTAGAACAAGAAGAGAAACCAAAGAACTTGTGTAATCTTGATTATCAAAAGATTCATATTACATTGGCCCATATTCACTTATATACTAGGCCACCCTTTCACACTACACTTATTCATGTCTATGGGCATGCCCCCAACCCTAGTCCTAGCCCTTGGCCCCTTTCACATCGCCTTTATCCCTTGGCCTTGCGACTTGAGTCCCTTTTAACTTTGTTAAAATGATAAATACATCCATCCCCTAATCCTAATGCAATAATGGTTAATCCTTTTTTTATCCCAGCTTAACCAAATAATTTTTTTGCAATATCTTCATTTTCTAAGTACTTCTCTCTCCCACTAACAATCCCCTAAAGTGATTCCTTTACAAGAACTTGACTTTGACTTGCCAAGTATAAAACCCTTTAGTGCACTTTTCAAACACAAATGGGGTTGCCATTGTATACAAATGAGGTGAATGAGAAGGTCTTTTGACTTGAGTATATCTCAAGGCCAGGTTTTGATAGCTTGGGTTTCCTTGAGACTTTAGAACTTAAAGATGGCAATCACCGCTGGGTCGGGGGACGTGGTCGTAGGCGGATGAATTCGTGGGGAAGTGCCTGACCATGGATTCTTGAGTACATGGATGTTGTGTTGACAGGGGCGGCGTGAACCATGTGAAGTTGAATTGCAACTTCGGGTTCTGCTGTTGTTCTTCATGGAACGTCTTCCAGGCCCACTGTCTTCGAATGGGAAGGTAATTAGGGCTGAACCTTAGTGCGCGAGGTGCGTTACAATAGACCTCCCAACCATATGAAGGGTTTGCTAAGGAAGGACCATCCGCCAGGCCGGCTGCTCACCCATGAGATTGAAGGTGATGGGATGAGCAGCGGCGGCCCGGCGGGTGGCCGGTGGTATTCGCCGTCGTGGGTTCGGGATGGGTGGTCATGCCGCTAGGTTGTGTGCTTGGCGTCGAGGTACGGGTGAAGGAAATATATGTCGAAGGTGATCAGTGACGTGGGTGATGGGGGGTGATTTTGGAGTTGTCAATTGATTAGGATGATGACGGCCAGCTCAAACTCCATGCGGTCCAGAGGATCACACCAATTCAAAGGGTTTGGCAGAGGGTCTACTTCGTCGTGCTGGAATGGTGATGGTGGCAGAATCTCCCCTTCTTAGAGTGGTGGGTTGTGGAGCCAGCGAGACGAGGGTGGAGGGGTGGTTGATGATGAAGGGGGTGTGGTGAGGCTGACATCGAGAAAAGGTGGGGGTTTGGCAGATGTGGAGGGTATAATCTAGAATGCTTTGTATGTTCCTAAGTTTAAGGGATAGTGAAGGTGGCGAGGGGGGTGTGGGTGATGGGGGTGGAGTGGGAAAGTGAAGGGGGGGAGAAGAAGAAGGTGGTGCACAAAAAAGAGGAAGAGCAGAGGTGCTTGAGGGGAGTGGTGGGTGTGGGAGTTGTGTGTGAGGAGGTGAAAACATGGAGCCTAATGGGGGAGGAGGGGGGTGGTGGTGAAGAAGATCATGGGGGTGGAGGAGGCAAGCCACCCTGCCACCCATCAGTGCCATCGTCATTATCGTCTGGGGGGTAGGGCCAGTTTGCCAACAGCAGCCTTAGGATCGTGTGAGTATAGAAAAATTCAATTGCGAGCAACGACAGCCTTGGCTTCACTGTACTCATCAAAAGGCAATGTGTGTGCTGTTGAACTGGCATATGCCAGTGGCCTCCATGACTTTGATCTAGATGAAGCAACAGTGGTAGTGAATGATTAAGCTAGACGCCGAGTAGGGTGGTAGAGGATCATTTAGGAGGGAGAGGTAAGCGTCGTGGGCGACCTACCTACCAGCTATCCAGAGGTACTACAATGCCTGGCTAGAGATGAGGGGGAGATATGGGTAGGGGCGGCATATGCCATCTGGTAAGGATAAATCAATGAGATCAGTAGATTGGTGGGCTGTGGGGTAGCAGGAAAGCCATAGCGAAGTAGTAAACTCCAAACTATGAGAGTGGCTTGAAGGGGGTGGAAGAGGAGTTCAAAGAGATTGTGAGGGTGTTGGAAGGTGAGAAGCCCCTGGAAGAAAAAATAGGGGATGATAGTTAGGCTATTTATGGGGAGCTTGGATAGAGCATATGTATATTGTGGGCGGGAGAGGGACTCTTCAATATATATATATCATGTCAGAGAAGGTTAAGGCGGATGGCTCGGAACTGTAGATCAAGAAGCCGATAAGGGGTTTGAGGGGGGAATGTTTTATGATCAACACTCCAAGATTTCAACTCTACACACTTTCTTGATAATAAAGATTTGCTACATTACTTCTAAGATGCTCCAACGACTTGCACCTTTACAATTTCTTAATCTTTTGCCACCCCGATTTGCACAAGACCAAAGATCTTTTGACAAATCCCTCACTAAAACAAGAAATCGCTCAAGATTTTCAAGAAATGGTTGGTTCTAGTGTTTGTTGTAATAATGATAATGTCAAAATTAGGGTTTATAAAGTGAGAAAAAATAAGTTTTAATCAAAGATTATGGTAGAAAAAACTCTAATCAAGAAGATAATCAAGTAACACCAACAACAAATTAGGATTTTTTCAATTTTTGATTAATACATACCCAAAAATGATTGATACTAATCCCATGGTTAATCCACTCTCAATAAAGAACAAATCAAATATGAAAAGCTATGTAGAATCTAATCCAAAAATGACTAAGCACTCCCCTAAGCAGGATCTAAGCAAAGCTCTAATACTAATACAAGAAAGGGATCTAGTGAGAGATAAGTAAACTGCACTCATTATACAATGAGTACACATGCCTACTCATCATAGAGCGTAGTCACCTAAACATAGAAAAACTATCATGATTAGTCCCCATGAAAGCTTGAGCTATAAGCTCCAAGAAAGGTGACAATGTATGGTATGTTAAAAGATACATAAGATAATACCAAGTACATAAGACATGTTCAACAATATGGCTATGGCATTCTCTTCTCGTTCTCTTCTTCTGCAAGTTCCCCAATGCCAGCCAATTGTTGTGTTATACTTCATTTTGTTAAGGTGTGCTGAAAGAGATTCATTGTCTTTGTTGATCTCCAAGCCAAAGAATTATATTTTTAAGCAGTTCTTTTATTTTCCCCAAACAATCTCTCTAACTCATCCTAAGCACCCTTAGACGTATCTTATGATATTAGAATGTGATGGAAAGAAAGTGGCAACCTAGATTTAGCCTAATTAGCCTAGGATTAAGGAAAGTATGAGAGATTAACCTAGGATTAGAACAAGAAGAGAAAGCAAAGAACTTGTGTAATCTTGATTATCAAAAAGGGTTCAAAAGATTCCTATATTATATTGGACCATATTCACTTATATACTAGGCCACCCTTTCACACTACACTTATTCATGTCCATGGGCATGCCCAACCCTAGTCCTAGCCCTTGGCCCCTTTCACATCCCCCTCATCCCTTGGCCGCCTTGGGCAACTTGGTTATAAACCATCCCCACCCAAGAGGTTTCATCCTCAAAACCTTAAATATACATGTACAAACTTGCATGGATGAAGTATACCATTATGCATGCAATGTGCCATAACCAACTCCAATGTCACCACAATACACCATTGAAGAGCCATTTAACTGGAAGCATGCATTTGAGACTTACTTTAGATCAACAACAATCTTAGATATGGATTCGTTGGTCCACGATGTGCACTGCTGAGGTAATAAGAAGTTCCTGTAGACTCAATCTGTGTGCTACTACATTACATTGCGCATTATAGCCCTTCACATCAAAGGATCACTCTCACTCTGCAGCCAACAAGCATTGGAAGAGTTAAAAGTGAAGCCAAGCTAGCAAGAGAGGGGGAGGCGAAGGCAACAATAGGCTGCTTATCTGTAGCAAAAATGTGAATGGGCAAGAGTAGTCTTAGTTTCACATATTCAAGACTATGTTTCTTTGCATTGATATGGTGGGAGAGTGGAGGTAGATCAGAAAACTGGTTATTGCTTTCGTAGGCATTGTTTGTGGTGGCTGTTGGAAGACTCCATATCCATCTGCAGATAGCTTTGGTGCCCATCTTGCTGCTGTCCGTTGCTTAGCAAACCAGCCAAAATGAGTGCCCTTCTCATCACTACTCAATCCTCCAGGAAGCCGTGCCAAAAGTCTTCTACCATGCATATGCCTATGGTTATCCACCAGGAGGGTGGTCTGTCGTCGCCAAACAAGGTCTTCACTGTTGAATCAAACGTAAATTGGATGTTGATCGCCACGATCAGATACATAGAGATGCCACGATCGCTGCAAATCATCTTGAATCACCATGTAATCGGCCTCCACAAGCTTACTTAGGCTTTGGGTGCGCTTATTTATGACGTTGAAATTGCATGTGAGCTGCAATCTTCTGCGCCTGTGATCAGTTGCGCATCATTTGTCTTCCAGCTTCATGAAATAGAAGGAGGAGTTGCTTGTTGATGATTGTCCCAAAGAATAGCAAAAGATTTGGGTAAAATTTGGTCCCATGGCCATGGAAATTGCACAGAGCAAGAGATTATTGAGGAAAAATATTTTAATTAACATCTCTAATCATGATTAGCGAATTTCTCCCAATTTTGGTTCTCCCATTCAAATTTAGAGTAGCCACCTCAGATTTTGTCTCGAGACACTGACCCATAGCCCTCCCCCCAAAAGCTTAGAACAACCAAAAATCAAAGAAATTTTCATCATCCCACAATCACCATATCCATTTCTTGATCAAGAAATCAAGAAAGTTCAATAAAAACCAAGAAAATGTAAGAAATTTAAAAAAAAAATCAAAAAATTAGATAAAGACGTGGCTTTGATATCAATGAAAGAGAGAGGCACCCTGAATTTAGCATAATTAGCTTAGAATTGAGGAAAGCATAAAAGATTAGCGTAAGATTAGAACAAGAAGAGAAACCAAAGAACTTGTGTAATCTTGATTATCAAAAGATTCATATTACATTGGCCCATATTCACTTATATACTAGGCCACCCTTTCACACTACACTTATTCATGTCTATGGGCATGCCCCCAACCCTAGTCCTAGCCCTTGGCCCCTTTCACATCGCCTTTATCCCTTGGCCTTGGGCCCAAATCGACTTGAGTCCCTTTTAACTTTGTTAAAATGATAAATACATCCATCCCCTAATCCTAATGCAATAATGGTTAATCCTTTTTTTATCCCAGCTTAACCAAATAATTTTTTTGCAATATCTTCATTTTCTAAGTACTTCTCTCTCCCACCAACAATCCCTTTAAGTGATTCCTTTACAAGAACTTGACTTTGACTTGCCAAGTATAAAACCCTTTAGTGCACTTTTCAAACACAAATGGGGTTGCCATTGTATACAAATGAGGTGAATGAGAAGGTCTTTTGACTTGAGTATATCTCAAGGCCAGGTTTTGACAGCTTGGGTTTCCTTGAGACTTTAGAACTTAAAGATGGCATTCACCGCTGGGTCGCCCAGGGGACGTGGTCGTAGGCGGATGAATTCGTGGGGAAGCGCCTGACCATGGATTCTTGAGTACATGGATGTTGTGTTGACAGGGGCGGCGTGAACCATGTGAAGTTGAATTGCAACTTCGGGTTCTGCTGTTGTTCTTCATGGAACGTCTTCCAGGCCCACTGTCTTCGAATGGGAAGGTAATCAGGGCTGAACCTTAGTGCGCGAGGTGCGTTACAATAGACCTCCCAACCATATGAAGGGTTTGCTAAGGAAGGACCATCCGCCAGGCCGGCTGCTCACCCATGAGATTGAAGGTGATGGGATGAGCAGCGGCGGCGGCGGTGGGTGGCCGGTGGTATTCGCCGTCGTGGGTTCGGGATGGGTGGTCATGCCGCTAGGTTGTGTGCTTGGCGTCGAGGTACGGGTGAAGGAAATATATGTCGAAGGTGATCAGTGACGTGGGTGATGGGGGGTGATTTTGGAGTTGTCAATTGATTAGGATGATGACGGCCAGCTCAAACTCCATGCGGTCCAGAGGATCACACCAATTCAAAGGGTTTGGCAGAGGGTCTACTTCCTCGTGCTGGAATGGTGATGGTGGCAGAATCTCCCCTTCTTCGAGTGGTGGGTTGTGGAGCCAGCGAGACGAGGGTGGAGGGGTGGTTGATGATGAAGGGGGTGTGGTGAGGCTGACATCGAGAAAAGGTGGGGGTTTGGCAGATGTGGAGGGTATAATCTAGAATGCTTTGTATGTTCCTAAGTTTAAGGGATAGTGAAGGTGGCGAGGGGGGTGTGGGTGATGGGGGTGGAGTGGGAAAGTGAAGGGGGGGAGAAGAAGAAGGTGGGGCACAAAAAAGAGGAAGAGCAGAGGTGCTTGAGGGGGGTGGTGGGGGTGGGAGTTGTGTGTGAGGAGGTGAAAACATGGAGCCTAATGGGGGAGGAGGGGGTGGTGGTGAAGAAGATCATGGGGGTGGAGGAGGCAAGCCACCCTGCCACCCATCAGTGCCATCGTCATTATCGTCTGGGGGGTAGGGCCAATTTGCCAACAGCAGCCTTAGGATCGTGTGAGTATGGAAAAATTCAATTGCGAGCAACGACAGCCTCGGCGGCTTCACTGTACTCATCAAAAGGCAATGTGTGTGTTGTCGAACTGGCATATGCCAGTGGCCTCCATGACTTTGATCTAGATGAAGCAACAGTGGTAGTGAATGATTAAGCTAGGCGCCGAGTAGGGTGGTAGAGGATCATTTAGGAGGGAGAGGTAAGCGTCGTGGGCGACCTAACTACCAGCTATCCAGAGGTACTACAATGCCTGGCTAGAGATGAGGGGGAGATATGGGTAGGGGCGGCATATGCCATCTGGTAAGGATAAATCAATGAGATCAGTAGATTGGTGGGCTGTGGGGTAGGAGGAAAGCCATAGCAAAGTAGTAAACTCCAAACTGTGAGAGTGGCTTGAAGGGGCTGGAAGAGGAGTTCAAAGAGATTGTGAGGGTGTTGGAAGGTGAGAAGCCCCTGGAAGAAAAAATAGGGGATGCTAGTTAGGCTATTTATGGGGATCTTGGATAGAGCATATGTATATTGTGGGCGGGAGAGGGACTCTTCAATATATATATATCATGTCAGAGAAGGTTAAGGCGGATGGCTCGGAACTGTAGATCAAGAAGCCGATAAGGGGTTTGAGGGGGGAATGTTTTATGATCAACACTCCAAGATTTCAACTCTACACACTTTCTTGATAATAAAGATTTGCTACATTACTTCTAAGATGCTCCAAAGACTTGCGCCTTTACAATTTCTTAATCTTTTGCCACCCAGATTTGCACAAGACCAAAGATCTTTTGACAAATCCCTCACTAAAACAAGAAATCGCTCAAGATTTTCAAGAAATGGTTGGTTCTAGTGTTTGTTGTAATAATGATAATGTCAAAATTAGGGTTTATAAAGTGAGAAAAAATAAGTTTTAATCAAAGATTATGGTAGAAAAAACTCTAATCAAGAAGATAATCAAGTAACACCAACAACAAATTAGGATTTTTTCAATTTTTGATTAATACATACCCAAAAATGATTGATACTAATCCCATGGTTAATCCATTCTCAATAAAGAACAAATCAAATATGAAAAACTATGTAGAATCTAATCCAAAAATGACTAAGCACTCCCCTAAGCAGGATCTAAGCAAAGCTCTAATACTAATACAAGAAAGGGATCTAGTGAGAGATAAGTAAACTGCACTCATTATACAATGAGTACACATGCCTACTCATCATAGAGCGTAGTCACCTAAACATAGAAAAACTATCATGATTAGTCCCCATGAAAGCTTGAGCTATAAGCTCCAAGAAAGGTGACAATGTATGGTATGTTAAAAGATACATAAGATAATACCAAGTACATAAGACATGTTCAACAATATGGCTATGGCATTCTCTTCTCGTTCTCTTCTTCTGCAAGTTCCCCAATGCCAGCCAATTGTTGTGTTATACTTCATTTTGTTAAGGTGTGCTGAAATAGATTCATTGTCTTTGTTGATCTCCAAGCCAAAGAATTATATTAATAAGCAGTTCTTTTATTTTCCCCAAACAATCTCTCTAACTCATCCTAAGCACCCTTAGACGTATCTTATGATATTAGAATATGATGGAAAGAAAGTGGCAACCTAGATTTAGCCTAATTAGCCTAGGATTAAGGAAAGTATGAGAGATTAACCTAGGATTATAACAAGAAGAGAAAGCAAAGAACTTGTGTAATCTTGATTATCAAAAAGGGTTCAAAAGATTCCTATATTATATTGGACCATATTCACTTATATACTAGGCCACCCTTTCACACTACACTTATTCATGTCCATGGGCATGCCCAACCCTAGTCCTAGCCCTTGGCCCCTTTCACATCCCCCTCATCCCTTGGCCGCCTTGGGCAACTTGGTTATAAACCATCCCCACCCAAGAGGTTTCATCCTCAAAACCTTAAATATACATGTACAAACTTGCATGGATGAAGTATACCATTATGCATGCAATGTGCCATAACCAACTCCAATCTCACCACAATACACCATTGAAGAGCCATTTAACTGGAAGCATGCATTTGAGACTTACTTTAGATCAACAACAATCTTAGATATGGATTCGTTGGTCCACGATGTGCACTGCTGAGGTAATAAGAAGTTCCTGTAGACTCAATCTGTGTGCTACTACATTACATTGCGCATTATAGCCCTTCACATCAAAGGATCACTCTCACTCTGCAGCCAACAAGCATTGGAAGAGTTAAAAGTGAAGCCAAGCTAGCAAGAGAGGGGGAGGCGAAGGCAACAATAGGCTACTTATCTGTAGCAAAAATGTGAATGGGCAAGAGTAGTCTTAGTTTCACATATTCAAGACTATGTTTCTATGCATTGATATGGTGGGAGAGTGGAGGTAGCATTGCGCATTATAGCCCTTCACATCAAAGGATCACTCTCACTCTGCAGCCAACAAGCATTGGAAGAGTTAAAAGTGAAGCCAAGCTAGCAAGAGAGGGGGAGGCGAAGGCAACAATAGGCTGCTTATCTGTCGCAAAAATGTGAATGGGCAAGAGTAGTCTTAGTTTCACATATTCAAGACTATGTTTCTATGCATTGATATGGTGGGAGAGTGGAGGTAGATCAGAAAACTGGTTATTGCTTTCGTAGGCATTGTTTGTGGTGGCTGTTGGAAGACTCCATATCCATCTGCAGATAGCTTTGGTGCCCATCTTGCTGCTGTCCGTTGCTTAGCAAACCAGCCAAAATGAGTGCCCTTCTCATCACTACTCAATCCTCCAGGAAGCCGTGCCAAAAGTCTTCTACCATGCATATGCCTATGGTTATCCACCAGGAGGGTGGTCTGTCGTCGCCAAACAAGGTCTTCACTGTTGAATCAAACGTAAATTGGATGTTGATCGCCACGATCAGATACATAGAGATGCCACGATCGCTGCAAATCATCTTGAATCACCATGTAATCGGCCTCCACAAGCTTACTTAGGCTTTGGGTGCGCTTATTTATGACGTTGAAATTGCATGTGAGCTGCAATCTTCTGCGCCGCCTGTGATCAGTTGCGCATCATTTGTCTTCCAGCTTCATGAAATAGAAGGAGGAGTTGCTTGTTGATGATTGTCCCAAAGAATAGCAAAAGATTTGAGTAAAATTTGGTCCCATGGCCATGGAAATTGCACAGAGCAAGAGATTATTGAGGAAAAATATTTTAATTAACATCTCTAATCATGATTAGCGAATTTCTCCCAATTTTGGTTCTCCCATTCAAATTTAGAGTAGCCACCTCAGATTTTGTCTCGAGACACTGACCCATAGCCCTCCCCCCAAAAGCTTAGAACAACCAAAAATCAAAGAAATTTTCATCATCCCACAATCACCATATCCATTTCTTGATCAAGAAATCAAGAAAGTTCAATAAAAACCAAGAAAATGTAAGAAATTTAAAAAAAATCAAAAAATTAGATAAAGACGTGGCTTTGATATCAATGAAAGAGAGAGGCACCCTGAATTTAGCATAATTAGCTTAGAATTGAGGAAAGCATAAAAGATTAGCGTAAGATTAGAACAAGAAGAGAAACCAAAGAACTTGTGTAATCTTGATTCTCAAAAGATTCATATTACATTGGCCCATATTCACTTATATACTAGGCCACCCTTTCACACTACACTTATTCATGTCTATGGGCATGCCCCCAACCCTAGTCCTAGCCCTTGGCCCCTTTCACATCGCCTTTATCCCTTGGCCTTGCGACTTGAGTCCCTTTTAACTTTGTTAAAATGATAAATACATCCATCCCCTAATCCTAATGCAATAATGGTTAATCCTTTTTTTATCCCAGCTTAACCAAATAATTTTTTTGCAATATCTTCATTTTCTAAGTACTTCTCTCTCCCACTAACAATCCCCTAAAGTGATTCCTTTACAAGAACTTGACTTTGACTTGCCAAGTATAAAACCCTTTAGTGCACTTTTCAAACACAAATGGGGTTGCCATTGTATACAAATGAGGTGAATGAGAAGGTCTTTTGACTTGAGTATATCTCAAGGCCAGGTTTTGATAGCTTGGGTTTCCTTGAGACTTTAGAACTTAAAGATGGCATTCACCGCTGGGTCGCCCAGGGGACGTGGTCGTAGGCGGATGAATTCGTGGGGAAGCGCCTGACCATGGATTCTTGAGTACATGGATGTTGTGTTGACAGGGGCGGCGTGAACCATGTGAAGTTGAATTGCAACTTCGGGTTCTGCTGTTGTTCTTCATGGAACGTCTTCCAGGCCCACTGTCTTCGAATGGGAAGGTAATCAGGGCTGAACCTTAGTGCGCGAGGTGCGTTACAATAGACCTCCCAACCATATGAAGGGTTTGCTAAGGAAGGACCATCCGCCAGGCCGGCTGCTCACCCATGAGATTGAAGGTGATGGGATGAGCAGCGGCGGCGGCGGTGGGTGGCCGGTGGTATTCGCCGTCGTGGGTTCGGGATGGGTGGTCATGCCGCTAGGTTGTGTGCTTGGCGTCGAGGTACGGGTGAAGGAAATATATGTCGAAGGTGATCAGTGACGTGGGTGATGGGGGGTGATTTTGGAGTTGTCAATTGATTAGGATGATGACGGCCAGCTCAAACTCCATGCGGTCCAGAGGATCACACCTATTCAAAGGGTTTGGCAGAGGGTCTACTTCCTCGTGCTGGAATGGTGATGGTGGCAGAATCTCCCCTTCTTCGAGTGGTGGGTTGTGGAGCAGCGAGACGAGGGTGGAGGGGTGGTTGATGATGAAGGGGGTGTGGTGAGGCTGACATCGAGAAAAGGTGGGGGTTTGGCAGATGTGGAGGGTATAATCTAGAATGCTTTGTATGTTCCTAAGTTTAAGGGATAGTGAAGGTGGCGAGGGGGGTGTGGGTGATGGGGGTGGAGTGGGAAAGTGAAGGGGGGGAGAAGAAGAAGGTGGGGCACAAAAAAGAGGAAGAGCAGAGGTGCTTGAGGGGGGTGGTGGGGGTGGGAGTTGTGTGTGAGGAGGTGAAAACATGGAGCCTAATGGGGGAGGAGGGGGGTGGTGGTGAAGAAGATCATGGGGGTGGAGGAGGCAAGCCACCCTGCCACCCATCAGTGCCATCGTCATTATCGTCTGGGGGGTAGGGCCAGTTTGCCAACAGCAGCCTTAGGATCGTGTGAGTATAGAAAAATTCAATTGCGAGCAACGACAGCCTCGGCGGCTTCACTGTACTCATCAAAAGGCAATGTGTGTGTTGTCGAACTGGCATATGCCAGTGGCCTCCATGACTTTGATCTAGATGAAGCAACAGTGGTAGTGAATGATTAAGCTAGGCGCCGAGTAGGGTGGTAGAGGATCATTTAGGAGGGAGAGGTAAGCGTCGTGGGCGACCTAACTACCAGCTATCCAGAGGTACTACAATGCCTGGCTAGAGATGAGGGGGAGATATGGGTAGGGGCGGCATATGCCATTTGGTAAGGATAAATCAATGAGATCAGTAGATTGGTGGGCTGTGGGGTAGCAGGAAAGCCATAGCGAAGTAGTAAACTCCAAACTGTGAGAGTGGCTTGAAGGGGGTGGAAGAGGAGTTCAAAGAGATTGTGAGGGTGTTGGAAGGTGAGAAGCCCCTGGAAGAAAAAATAGGGGATGCTAGTTAGGCTATTTATGGGGAGCTTGGATAGAGCATATGTATATTGTGGGCGGGAGAGGGACTCTTCAAAATATATATATCATGTCAGAGAAGGTTAAGGCGGATGGCTCGGAACTGTAGATCAAGAAGCCGATAAGGGGTTTGAGGGGGGAATGTTTTATGATCAACACTCCAAGATTTCAACTCTACACACTTTCTTGATAATAAAGATTTGCTACATTACTTCTAAGATGCTCCAAAGACTTGCACCTTTACAATTTCTTAATCTTTTGCCACCCAGATTTGCACAAGACCAAAGATCTTTTGACAAATCCCTCACTAAAACAAGAAATCGCTCAAGATTTTCAAGAAATGGTTGGTTCTAGTGTTTGTTGTAATAATGATAATGTCAAAATTAGGGTTTATAAAGTGAGAAAAAATAAGTTTTAATCAAAGATTATGGTAGAAAAAACTCTAATCAAGAAGATAATCAAGTAACACCAACAACAAATTAGGATTTTTTCAATTTTTGATTAATACATACCCAAAAATGATTGATACTAATCCCATGGTTAATCCACTCTCAATAAAGAACAAATCAAATATGAAAAACTATGTAGAATCTAATCCAAAAATGACTAAGCACTCCCCTAAGCAGGATCTAAGCAAAGCTCTAATACTAATACAAGAAAGGGATCTAGTGAGAGATAAGTAAACTGCACTCATTATACAATGAGTACACATGCCTACTCATCATAGAGCGTAGTCACCTAAACATAGAAAAACTATCATGATTAGTCCCCATGAAAGCTTGAGCTATAAGCTCCAAGAAAGGTGACAATGTATGGTATGTTAAAAGATACATAAGATAATACCAAGTACATAAGACATGTTCAACAATATGGCTATGGCATTCTCTTCTCGTTCTCTTCTTCTGCAAGTTCCCCAATGCCAGCCAATTGTTGTGTTATACTTCATTTTGTTAAGGTGTGCTGAAATAGATTCATTGTCTTTGTTGATCTCCAAGCCAAAGAATTATATTTTTAAGCAGTTCTTTTATTTTCCCCAAACAATCTCTCTAACCCATCCTAAGCACCCTTAGACGTATCTTATGATATTAGAATGTGATGGAAAGAAAGTGGCAACCTAGATTTAGCCTAATTAGCCTAGGATTAAGGAAAGTATGAGAGATTAACCTAGGATTATAACAAGAAGAGAAAGCAAAGAACTTGTGTAATCTTGATTATCAAAAAGGGTTCAAAAGATTCCTATATTATATTGGACCATATTCACTTATATACTAGGCCACCCTTTCACACTACACTTATTCATGTCCATGGGCATGCCCAACCCTAGTCCTAGCCCTTGGCCCCTTTCACATCCCCCTCATCCCTTGGCCGCCTTGAGCAACTTGGTTATAAACCATCCCCACCCAAGAGGTTTCATCCTCAAAACCTTAAATATACATGTACAAACTTGCATGGATGAAGTATACCATTATGCATGCAATGTGCCATAACCAACTCCAATCTCACCACAATACACCATTGAAGAGCCATTTAACTGGAAGCATGCATTTGAGACTTACTTTAGATCAACAACAATCTTAGATATGGATTCGTTGGTCCACGATGTGCACTGCTGAGGTAATAAGAAGTTCCTGTAGACTCAATCTGTGTGCTACTACATTACATTGCGCATTATAGCCCTTCACATCAAAGGATCACTCTCACTCTGCAGCCAACAAGCATTGGAAGAGTTAAAAGTGAAGCCAAGCTAGCAAGAGAGGGGGAGGCGAAGGCAACAATAGGCTACTTATCTGTAGCAAAAATGTGAATGGGCAAGAGTAGTCTTAGTTTCACATATTCAAGACTATGTTTCTATGCATTGATATGGTGGGAGAGTGGAGGTAGCATTGCGCATTATAGCCCTTCACATCAAAGGATCACTCTCACTCTGCAGCCAACAAGCATTGGAAGAGTTAAAAGTGAAGCCAAGCTAGCAAGAGAGGGGGAGGCGAAGGCAACAATAGGCTGCTTATCTGTCGCAAAAATGTGAATGGGCAAGAGTAGTCTTAGTTTCACATATTCAAGACTATGTTTCTATGCATTGATATGGTGGGAGAGTGGAGGTAGATCAGAAAACTGGTTATTGCTTTCGTAGGCATTGTTTGTGGTGGCTGTTGGAAGACTCCATATCCATCTGCAGATAGCTTTGGTGCCCATCTTGCTGCTGTCCGTTGCTTAGCAAACTAGCCAAAATGAGTGCCCTTCTCATCACTACTCAATCCTCCAGGAAGCCGTGCCAAAAGTCTTCTACCATGCATATGCCTATGGTTATCCACCAGGAGGGTGGTCTGTCTCGTCGCCAAACAAGGTCTTCACTGTTGAATCAAACGTAAATTGGATGTTGATCGCCACGATCAGATACATAGAGATGCCACGATCGCTGCAAATCATCTTGAATCACCATGTAATCGGCCTCCACAAGCTTACTTAGGCTTTGGGTGCGCTGATTTATGACGTTGAAATTGCATGTGAGCTGCAATCTTCTGCGCATGTGATCAGTTGCGCATCATTTGTCTTCCAGCTTCATGAAATAGAAGGAGGAGTTGCTTGTTGATGATTGTCCCAAAGAATAGCAAAAGATTTGAGTAAAATTTGGTCCCATGGCCATGGAAATTGCACAGAGCAAGAGATTATTGAGGAAAAATATTTTAATTAACATCTCTAATCATGATTAGCGAATTTCTATTAATTTTGGTTCTCCCATTCAAATTTAGAGTAGCCACCTCAGATTTTGTCTCGAGACACTGACCCATAGCCCTCCCCCTAAAAGCTTAGAACAACCAAAAATCAAAGAAATTTTCATCATCCCACAATCACCATATCCATTTCTTGATCAAGAAATCAAGAAAGTTCAATAAAAACCAAGAAAATGTAAGAAATTTAAAAAAAATTTCAAAAAATTAGATAAAGACGTGGCTTTGAAATCAATGAAAGAGAGAGGCACCCTGAATTTAGCATAATTAGCTTAGAATTGAGGAAAGCATAAAAGATTAGCGTAAGATTAGAACAAAAAGAGAAACCAAAGAACTTGTGTAATCTTGATTATTAAAAGATTCATATTACATTGGCCTATATTCACTTATATACTAGGCCACCCTTTCACACTACACTTATTCATGTCTATGGGCATGCCCCCAATCCTAGTCCTAGCCCTTGGCCCCTTTCACATCGCCTTTATCCCTTGGCCTTGGGCCCAAATCGACTTGAGTCCCTTTTAACTTTGTTAAAATGATAAATACATCCATCCCCTAATCCTAATGCAATAATGGTTAATCCTTTTTTTATCCCAGCTTAACCAAATAATTTTTTTGCAATATCTTCATTTTCTAAGTACTTCTCTCTCCCACCAACAATCCCTTTAAGTGATTCCTTTACAAGAACTTGACTTTGACTTGCCAAGTATAAAACCCTTTAGTGCACTTTTCAAACACAAATGGGGTTGCCATTGTATACAAATGAGGTGAATGAGAAGGTCTTTTGACTTGAGTATATCTCAAGGCCAGGTTTTGACAGCTTGGGTTTCCTTGAGACTTTAGAACTTAAAGATGGCATTCACCGCTGGGTCGCCCAGGGGACGTGGTCGTAGGCGGATGAATTCGTGGGGAAGCGCCTGACCATGGATTCTTGAGTACATGGATGTTGTGTTGACAGGGGCGGCGTGAACCATGTGAAGTTGAATTGCAACTTCGGGTTCTGCTGTTGTTCTTCATGGAACGTCTTCCAGGCCCACTGTCTTCGAATGGGAAGGTAATCAGGGCTGAACCTTAGTGCGCGAGGTGCGTTACAATAGACCTCCCAACCATATGAAGGGTTTGCTAAGGAAGGACCATCCGCCAGGCCGGCTGCTCACCCATGAGATTGAAGGTGATGGGATGAGCAGCGGCGGTGGCGGTGGGTGGCCGGTGGTATTCGCCGTCGTGGGTTCGGGATGGGTGGTCATGCCGCTAGGTTGTGTGCTTGGCGTCGAGGTACGGGTGAAGGAAATATATGTCGAAGGTGATCAGTGACGTAGGTGATGGGGGGTGATTTTGGAGTTGTCAATTGATTAGGATGATGACGGCCAGCTCAAACTCCATGCGGTCCAGAGGATCACACCAATTCAAAGGGTTTGGCAGAGGGTCTACTTCCTCGTGCTGGAATGGAGATGGTGGCAAAATCTCCCCTTCTTCGAGTGGTGGGTTGTGGAGCCAGCGAGACGAGGGTGGAGGGGTGGTTGATGATGAAGGGGGTGTGGTGAGGCTGACATCCAGAAAAGGTGGGGGTTTGGCAGATGTGGAGGGTATAATCTAGAATGCTTTGTATGTTCCTAAGTTTAAGGGATAGTGAAGGTGGGTGATGGGGGTGGAGTGGGAAAGTGAAGGGGGGGAGAAGAAGAAGGTGGGGCACAAAAAAGAGGAAGAGCAGAGGTGCTTGAGGGGGGTGGTGGGGGTGGGAGTTGTGTGTGAGGAGGTGAAAACATGGAGCCTAATGGGGGAGGAAGGGGGTGGTGGTGAAGAAGATCATGGGGGTGGAGGAGGCAAGCCACCCTGCCACCCATCAGTGCCATCATCATTATCGTCTGGGGGGTAGGGCCAGTTTGCCACCAGCAGCCTTAGGATCGTGTGAGTATAGAAAAATTCAATTGCGAGCAACGACAGCCTCGGCGGCTTCACTGTACTCATCAAAAGGCAATGTGTGTGTTGTCGAACTGGCATATGCCAGTGGCCTCCATGACTTTGATCTAGATGAAGCAACAGTGGTAGTGAATGATTAAGCTAGGCGCCGAGTAGGGTGGTAGAGGATCATTTAGGAGGGAGAGGTAAGCGTCGTGGGCGACCTACCTACCAGCTATCCAGAGGTACTACAATGCCTGGCTAGAGATGAGGGGGAGATATGGGTAGGGGCGGCATATGCCATCTGGTAAGGATAAATCAATGAGATCAGTAGATTGGTGGGCTGTGGGGTAGCAGGAAAGACATAGCGAAGTAGTAAACTCCAAACTGTGAGACTGGCTTGAAGGGGGTGGAAGAGGAGTTCAAAGAGATTGTGAGGGTGTTGGAAGGTGAGAAGCCCCTGGAAGAAAAAATAGGGGATGATAGTTAGGCTATTTATGGGGAGCTTGGATAGAGCATATGTATATTGTGGGCGGGAGAGGGACTCTTCAATATATATATATCATGTCAGAGAAGGTTAAGGCGGATGGCTCGGAACTGTAGATCAAGAAGCCGATAAGGGGTTTGAGGGGGGAATGTTTTATGATCAACACTCCAAGATTTCAACTCTACACACTTTCTTGATAATAAAGAATTGCTACATTACTTCTAAGATGCTCCAAAGACTTGCACCTTTACAATTTCTTAATCTTTTGCCACCCAGATTTGCACAAGACCAAAGATCTTTTGACAAATCCCTCACTAAAACAAGAAATCGCTGAAGATTTTCAAGAAATGGTTGGTTCTAGTGTTTGTTGTAATAATGATAATGTCAAAATTAGGGTTTATAAAGTGAGAAAAAATAAGTTTTAATCAAAGATTATGGTAGAAAAAACTCTAATCAAGAAGATAATCAAGTAACACCAACAACAAATTAGGATTTTTTCAATTTTTGATTAATACATACCCAAAAATGATTGATACTAATCCCATGGTTAATCCACTCTCAATAAAGAACAAATCAAATATGAAAAACTATGTAGAATCTAATCCAAAAATGACTAAGCACTCCCCTAAGCAGGATCTAAGCAAAGCTCTAATACTAATACAAGAAAGGGATCTAGTGAGAGATAAGTAAACTGCACTCATTATACAATGAGTACATATGCCTACTCATCATAGAGCGTAGTCACCTAAACATAGAAAAACTATCATGATTAGTCCCCATGAAAGCTTGAGCTATAAGCTCCAAGAAAGGTGACAATGTATGGTATGTTAAAAGATACATAAGATAATACCAAGTACATAAGACATGTTCAACAATATGGCTATGGCATTCTCTTCTCGTTCTCTTCTTCTGCAAGTTCCCCAATGCCAGCCAATTGTTGTGTTATACTTCATTTTGTTAAGGTGTGCTGAAAGAGATTCATTGTCTTTGTTGATCTCCAAGCCAAAGAATTATATTTTTAAGCAGTTCTTTTATTTTCCCCAAACAATCTCTCTAACTCATCCTAAGCACCCTTAGACGTATCTTATGATATTAGAATGTGATGGAAAGAAAGTGGCAACCTAGATTTAGCCTAATTAGCCTAGGATTAAGGAAAGTATGAGAGATTAACCTAGGATTAGAACAAGAAGAGAAAGCAAAGAACTTGTGTAATCTTGATTATCAAAAAGGGTTCAAAAGATTCCTATATTATATTGGACCATATTCACTTATATACTAGGCCACCCTTTCACACTACACTTATTCATGTCCATGGGCATGCCCAACCCTAGTCCTAGCCCTTGGCCCCTTTCACATCCCCCTCATCCCTTGGCCGCCTTGAGCAACTTGGTTATAAACCATCCCCACCCAAGAGGTTTCATCCTCAAAACCTTAAATATACATGTACAAACTTGCATGGATGAAGTATACCATTATGCATGCAATGTGCCATAACCAACTCCAATGTCACCACAATACACCATTGAAGAGCCATTTAACTGGAAGCATGCATTTGAGACTTACTTTAGATCAACAACAATCTTAGATATGGATTCGTTGGTCCACGATGTGCACTGCTGAGGTAATAAGAAGTTCCTGTAGACTCAATCTGTGTGCTACTACATTACATTGCGCATTATAGCCCTTCACATCAAAGGATCACTCTGACTCTGCAGCCAACAAGCATTGGAAGAGTTAAAAGTGAAGCCAAGCTAGCAAGAGAGGGGGAGGCGAAGGCAACAATAGGCTACTTATCTGTAGCAAAAATGTGAATGGGCAAGAGTAGTCTTAGTTTCACATATTCAAGACTATGTTTCTATGCATTGATATGGTGGGAGAGTGGAGGTAGATCAGAAAACTGGTTATTGCTTTCGTAGGCATTGTTTGTGGTGGCTGTTGGAAGACTCCATATCCATCTGCAGATAGCTTTGGTGCCCATCTTGCTGTTGTCCGTTGCTTAGCAACCCAGCCAAAATGAGTGCCCTTGTCATCACTACTCAATCCTCCAGGAAGCCGTGCCAAAAGTCTTCTACCATGCATATGCCTATGGTTATCCACCAGGAGGGTGATCTGTCGTCGCCAAACAAGGTCTTCACTATTGAATCGAACGTAAATTGGATGTTGATCGCCACGATCAGATACATAGAGATGCCACGATCGCTGCAAATCATCTTGAATCACCATGTAATCGGCCTCCACAAGCTTACTTAGGCTTTGGGTGCGCTTATTTATGACGTCGAAATTGCATGTGAGCTGCAATCTTATGCGCCTGTGATCAGTTGCGCATCATTTGTCTTCCAGCTTCATGAAATAGAAGGAGGAGTTGCTTGTTGATGATTGTCCCAAAGAATAGCAGAAGATTTGAGTAAAATTTGGTCCCATGGCCATGGAAATTGCACAGAGCAAGAGATTATTGAGGAAAAATATTTTAATTAACATCTCTAATCATGATTAGCGAATTTCTCCCAATTTTGGTTCTCCCATTCAAATTTAGAGTAGCCACCTCAGATTTTGTCTCGAGACACTGACCCATAGCCCTCCCCCCAAAAGCTTAGAACAACCAAAAATCAAAGAAATTTTCATCATCCCACAATCACCATATCCATTTCTTGATCAAGAAATCAAGAAAGTTCAATAAAAACCAAGAAAATGTAAGAAATTTAAAAAAAAATCAAAAAATTAGATAAAGACGTGGCTTTGATATCAATGAAAGAGAGAGGCACCCTGAATTTAGCATAATTAGCTTAGAATTGAGGAAAGCATAAAAGATTAGCGTAAGATTAGAACAAGAAGAGAAACCAAAGAACTTGTGTAATCTTGATTATCAAAAGATTCATATTACATTGGCCCATATTCACTTATATACTAGGCCACCCTTTCACACTACACTTATTCATGTCTATGGGCATGCCCCCAACCCTAGTCCTAGCCCTTGGCCCCTTTCACATCGCCTTTATCCCTTGGCCTTGGGCCCAAATCGACTTGAGTCCCTTTTAACTTTGTTATAATGATAAATACATCCATCCCCTAATCCTAATGCAATAATGGTTAATCCTTTTTTTATCCCAGCTTAACCAAATAATTTTTTTGCAATATCTTCATTTTCTAAGTACTTCTCTCTCCCACTAACAATCCCCTAAAGTGATTCCTTTACAAGAACTTGACTTTGACTTGCCAAGTATAAAACCCTTTAGTGCACTTTTCAAACACAAATGGGGTTGCCATTGTATACAAATGAGGTGAATGAGAAGGTCTTTTGACTTGAGTATATCTCAAGGCCAGGTTTTGATAGCTTGGGTTTCCTTGAGACTTTAGAACTTAAAGATGGCAATCACCGCTGGGTCGGGGGACGTGGTCGTAGGCGGATGAATTCGTGGGGAAGCGCCTGACCATGGATTCTTGAGTACATGGATGTTGTGTTGACAGGGGCGGCGTGAACCATGTGAAGTTGAATTGCAACTTTGGGTTCTGCTGTTGTTCTTCATGGAACGTCTTCCAGGCCCACTGTCTTCGAATGGGAAGGTAATTAGGGCTGAACCTTAGTGCGCGAGGTGCGTTACAATAGACCTCCCAACCATATGAAGGGTTTGCTAAGGAAGGACCATCCGCCAGGCCGGCTGCTCACCCATGAGATTGAAGGTGATGGGATGAGCAGCGGCGGGCGGCGGTGGGTGGCCGGTGGTATTCCCCGTCGTGGGTTCGGGATGGGTGGTCATGCCGCTAGGTTGTGTGCTTGGCGTCGAGGTACGGGTGAAGGAAATATATGTCGAAGGTGATCAGTGACGTGGGTGATGGGGGGTGATTTTGGAGTTGTCAATTGATTAGGATGATGACGGCCAGCTCAAACTCCATGCGGTCCAGAGGATCACACCAATTCAAAGGGTTTGGCAGAGGGTCTACTTCCTCGTGCTGGAATGGTGATGGTGGCAGAATCTCCCCTTCTTCGAGTGGTGGGTTGTGGAGCCAGCGAGACGAGGGTGGAGGGGTGGTTGATGATGAAGGGGGTGTGGTGAGGCTGACATCGAGAAAAGGTGGGGGTTTGGCAGATGTGGAGGGTATAATCTAGAATGCTTTGTATGTTCCTAAGTTTAAGGGATAGTGAAGGTGGCGAGGGGGGTGTGGGTGATGGGGGTGGAGTGGGAAAGTGAAGGGGGGGAGAAGAAGAAGGTGGGGCACAAAAAAGAGGAAGAGCAGAGGTGCTTGAGGGGGGTGGTGGGTGTGGGAGTTGTGTGTGAGGAGGTGAAAACATGGAGCCTAATGTGGGAGGAGGGGGGTGGTGGTGAAGAAGATCATGGGGGTGGAGGAGGCAAGACACCCTGCCACCCATCTCAGTGCCATCGTCATTATCGTCTGGGGGGTAGGGCCAGTTTGCCAACAGCAGCCTTAGGATCGTGTGAGTATAGAAAAATTCAATTGCGAGCAACGACAGCCTCGGCTTCACTGTACTCATCAAAAGGCAATGTGTGTGCTGTCGAACTGGCATATGCCAGTGGCCTCCATGACTTTGATCTAGATGAAGCAACAGTGGTAGTGAATGATTAAGCTAGGCGCCGAGTAGGGTGGTAGAGGATCATTTAGGAGGGAGAGGTAAGCGTCGTGGGCGACCTACCTACCAGCTATCCAGAGGTACTACAATGCCTGGCTAGAGATGAGGGGGAGATATGGGTAGGGGCGGCATATGCCATCTGGTAAGGATAAATCAATGAGATCAGTAGATTGGTGGGCTGTGGGGTAGCAAGAAAGCCATAGCGAAGTAGTAAACTCCAAACTGTGAGAGTGGCTTGAAGGGGGTGGAAGAGGAGTTCAAAGAGATTGTGAGGTGTTGGAAGGTGAGAAGCCCCTGGAAGAAAAAATAGGGGATGATAGTTAGGCTATTTATGGGGAGCTTGGATAGAGCATATGTATATTGTGGGCGGGAGAGAGACTCTTCAATATATATATATCATGTCAGAGAAGGTTAAGGCGGATGGCTTGGAACTGTAGATCAAGAAGCCGATAAGGGGTTTGAGGGGGGAATGATTTATGATCAACACTCCAAGATTTCAACTCTACACACTTTCTTGATAATAAAGATTTGCTACATTACTTCTAAGATGCTCCAACGACTTGCACCTTCACAATTTCTTAATCTTTTGCCACCCAGATTTGCACAAGACCAAAGATCTTTTGACAAATCCCTCACTAAAACAAGAAATCGCTCAAGATTTTCAAGAAATGGTTGGTTCTAGTGTTTGTTGTAATAATGATAATGTCAAAATTAGGGTTTATAAAGTGAGAAAAAATAAGTTTTAATCAAAGATTATGGTAGAAAAAACTCTAATCAAGAAGATAATCAAGTAACACCAACAACAAATTAGGATTTCTTCAATTTTTGATTAATACATACCCAAAAATGATTGATACTAATCCCATGGTTAATCCACTCTCAATAAAGAACAAATCAAATATGAAAAGCTATGTAGAATCTAATCCAAAAATGACTAAGCACTCCCCTAAGCAGGATCTAAGCAAAGCTCTAATACTAATACAAGAAAGGGATCTAGTGAGAGATAAGTAAACTGCACTCATTATACAATGAGTACACATGCCTACTCATCATAGAGCGTAGTCACCTAAACATAGAAAAACTATCATGATTAGTCCCCATGAAAGCTTGAGCTATAAGCTCCAAGAAAGGTGACAATGTATGGTATGTTAAAAGATACATAAGATAATACCAAGTACATAAGACATGTTCAACAATATGGCTATGGCATTCTCTTCTCGTTCTCTTCTTCTGCAAGTTCCCCCATGCCAGCCAATTGTTGTGTTATACTTCATTTTGTTAAGGTGTGCTGAAAGAGATTCATTGTCTTTGTTGATCTCCAAGCCAAAGAATTATATTTTTAAGCAGTTCTTTTATTTTCCCCAAACAATCTCTCTAACTCATCCTAAGCACCCTTAGACGTATCTTATGATATTAGAATGTGATGGAAAGAAAGTGGCAACCTAGATTTAGCCTAATTAGCCTAGGATTAAGGAAAGTATGAGAGATTAACCTAGGATTAGAACAAGAAGAGAAAGCAAAGAACTTGTGTAATCTTGATTATCAAAAAGGGTTCAAAAGATTCCTATATTATATTGGACCATATTCACTTATATACTAGGCCACCCTTTCACACTACACTTATTCATGTCCATGGGCATGCCCAACCCTAGTCCTAGCCCTTGGCCCCTTTCACATCCCTGTCATCCCTTGGTCGCCTTGGGCAACTTGGTTATAAACCATCCCCACCCAAGAGGTTTCATCCTCAAAACCTTAAATATACATGTACAAACTTGCATGGATGAAGTATACCATTATGCATGCAATGTGCCATAACCAACTCCAATGTCACCACAATACACCATTGAAGAGCCATTTAACTGGAAGCATGCATTTGAGACTTACTTTAGATCAACAACAATCTTAGATATGGATTCGTTGGTCCACGATGTGCACTGCTGCTGAGGTAATAAGAAGTTCGTGTAGACTCAATCTGTGTGCTACTACATTACATTGCGCATTATAGCCCTTCACATCAAAGGATCACTCTCACTCTGCAGCCAACAAGCATTGGAAGAGTTAAAAGTGAAGCCAAGCTAGCAAGAGAGGGGGAGGCGAAGGCAACAATAGGCTGCTTATCTGTAGCAAAAATGTGAATGGGCAAGAGTAGTCTTAGTTTCACATATTCAAGACTATGTTTCTATGCATTGATATGGTGGGAGAGTGGAGGTAGATCAAAAAACTGGTTATTGCTTTCGTAGGCATTGTTTGTGGTGGCTGTTGGAAGACTCCATATCCATCTGCAGATAGCTTTGGTGCCCATCTTGCTGCTGTCCGTTGCTTAGCAAACCAGCCAAAATGAGTGCCCTTCTCATCACTACTCAATCCTCCAGGAAGCCGTGCCAAAAGTCTTCTACCATGCATATGCCTATGGTTATCCACCAGGAGGGTGATCTGTCGTCGCCAAACAAGGTCTTCACTGTTGAATCGAACGTAAATTGGATGTTGATCGCCACGATCAGATACATAGAGATGCCACGATCGCTGCAAATCATCTTGAATCACCATGTAATCGGCCTCCACAAGCTTACTTAGGCTTTGGGTGCGCTTATTTATGACGTCGAAATTGCATGTGAGCTGCAATCTTATGTGCCTGTGATCAGTTGCGCATCATTTGTCTTCCAGCTTCATGAAATAGAAGGAGGAGTTGCTTGTTGATGATTGTCCCAAAGAATAGCAAAAGATTTGGGTAAAATTTGGTCCCATGGCCATGGAAATTGCACAGAGCAAGACATTATGGAGGAAAAATATTTTAATTAACATCTCTAATCATGATTAGCGGATTTCTCCCAATTTTGGTTCTCCCATTCAAATTTAGAGTAGCCACCTCAGATTTTGTCTCGAGACACTGACCCATAGCCCTCCCCCCAAAAGCTTAGAACAACCAAAAATCAAAGAAATTTTCATCATCCCACAATCACCATATCCATTTCTTGATCAAGAAATCAAGAAAGTTCAATAAAAACCAAGAAAATGTAAGAAATTTAAAAAAAATCAAAAAATTAGATAAAGACGCGGCTTTGATATCAATGAAAGAGAGAGGCACCCTGAATTTAGCATAATTAGCTTAGAATTGAGGAAAGCATAAAAGATTAGCGTAAGATTAGAACAAAAAGAGAAACCAAAGAACTTGTGTAATCTTGATTATCAAAAGATTCATATTACATTGGCCCATATTCACTTATATACTAGGCCACCCTTTCACACTACACTTATTCATGTCTGTGGGCGTGCCCCCAACCCTAGTCCTAGCCCTTGGCCCCTTTCACATCGCCTTTATCCCTTGGCCTGGGCCCAAATCGACTTGAGTCCCTTTTAACTTTGTTAAAATGATAAATACATCCATCCCCTAATCCTAATGCAATAATGGTTAATCCTTTTTTTATCCCAGCTTAACCAAATAATTTTTTTGCAATATCTTCATTTTCTAAGTACTTCTCTCTCCCACTAACAATCCCCTAAAGTGATTCCTTTACAAGAACTTGACTTTGATTTGCCAAGTATAAAACCCTTTAGTGCACTTTTCAAACACAAATGGGGTTGCCATTGTATACAAATGAGGTGAATGAGAAGGTCTTTTGACTTGAGTATATCTCAAGGCCAGGTTTTGATAGCTTGGGTTTCCTTGAGACTTTAGAACTTAAAGATGGCAATCACCGTTGGGTCGGGGGACGTGGTCGTAGGCAGATGAATTCGTGGGGAAGCGCCTGACCATGGATTCTTGAGTACATGGATGTTGTGTTGACAGGGGCGACGTGAACCATGTGAGGTTGAATTGCAACTTCGGGTTCTGCTGTTGTTCTTCATGGAACGTCTTCCAGGCCCACTGTCTTCGAATGGGAAGGTAATCAGGGCTGAACCTTAGTGCACGAGGTGCGTTACAATAGACCTCCCAACCATATGAAGGGTTTGCTAAGGAAGGACCATCCGCCAGGCCGGCTGCTCACCCATGAGATTGAAGGTGATGGGATGAGCAGCGGTGGGGCGGCCGGTGGTATTCGCCGTCGTGGGTTCGGGATAGGTGGTCATGCCGCTAGGTTGTGTGCTTGGCGTCGAGGTACGGGTGAAGGAAATATATGTCGAAGGTGATCAGTGACGTGGGTGATGGGGGGTGATTTTGGAGTTGTCAATTGATTAGGATGATGACGGCCAGCTCAAACTCCATGCGGTCCAGAGGATCACACCAATTCAAAGGGTTTGGCAGAGGGTCTACTTCCTCGTGCTGGAATGGTGATGGTGGCAGAATCTCCCCTTCTTCGAGTGGTGGGTTGTGGAGCCAGCGAGACGAGGGTGGAGGGGTGGTTGATGATGAAGGGGGTGTGGTGAGGCTGACATCGAGAAAAGGTGGGGGTTTGGCAGATGTGGAGGGTATAATCTAGAATGCTTTGTATGTTCCTAAGTTTAAGGGATAGTGAAGGTGGCGAGGGGGGTGTGGGTGATGGGGGTGGAGTGGGAAAGTGAAGGGGGGGAGAAGAAGAAGGTGGGGCACAAAAAAGAGGAAGAGCAGAGGTGCTTGAGTGGGGTGGTGGGTGTGGGAGTTGTGTGTGAGGAGGTGAAAACATGGAGCCTAATGGGGGAGGAGGGGGGTGGTGGTGAAGAAGATCATGGGGGTGGAGGAGGCAAGCCACCCTACCACCCATCAGTGCCATCGTCATTATCGTCTGGGGGGTAGGGCCAGTTTGCCAACAGCAGCCTTAGGATCGTGTGAGTATAGAAAAATTCAATTGCGAGCAACGACAGCCTCGGCTTCACTGTACTCATCAAAAGGCAATGTGTGTGCTGTCGAACTGGCATATGCCAGTGGCCTCCATGACTTTGATCTAGATGAAGCAACAGTGGTAGTGAATGATTAAGCTAGGCGCCGAGTAGGGTGGTAGAGGATCATTTAGGAGGGAGAGGTAAGCGTCGTGGGCGACCTACCTACCAGCTATCCAGAGGTACTACAATGCCTGGCTAGAGATGAGGGGGAGATATGGGTAGGGGCGGCATATGCCATCTGGTAAGGATAAATCAATGAGATCAGTAGATTGGTGGGCTGTGGGGTAGCAGGAAAGCCATAGCGAAGTAGTAAACTCCAAACTGTGAGAGTGGCTTGAAGGGGGTGGAAGAGGAGTTCAAAGAGATTGTGAGGGTGTTGGAAGGTGAGAAGCCCCTGGAAGAAAAAATAGGGGATGACAGTTAGGCTATTTTTGGGGAGCTTGGATAGAGCATATGTATATTGTGGGCGGGAGAGGGAATCTTCAATATATATATATCATGTCAGAGAAGGTTAAGGCGGATGGCTCGGAACTGTAGATCAAGAAGCCGATAAGGGGTTTGAGGGGGGAATGTTTTATGATCAACACTCCAAGATTTCAACTCTACACACTTTCTTGATAATAAAGATTTGCTACATTACTTCTAAGATGCTCCAACGACTTGCACCTTTACAATTTCTTAATCTTTTGCCACCCAGATTTGCACAAGACCAAAGATCTTTTGACAAATCCCTCACTAAAACAAGAAATTGCTCAAGATTTTCAAGAAATGGTTGGTTCTAGTGTTTGTTGTAATAATGATAATGTCAAAATTAGGGTTTATAAAGTGAGAAAAAATAAGTTTTAATCAAAGATTATGGTAGAAAAAACTCTAATCAAGAAGATAATCAAGTAACACCAACAACAAATTAGGATTTTTTCAATTTTTGATTAATACATACCCAAAAATGATTGATACTAATCCCACGGTTAATCCACTCTCAATAAAGAACAAATCAAATATGAAAAACTATGTAGAATCTAATCCAAAAATGACTAAGCACTCCCCTAAGCAGGATCTAAGCAAAGCTCTAATACTAATACAAGAAAGGGATCTAGTGAGAGATAAGTAAACTGCACTCATTATACAATGAGTACACACGCCTACTCATCATAAAGCGTAGTCACCTCAACATAGAAAAACTATCATGATTAGTCCCCATGAAAGCTTGAGCTATAAGCTCCAAGAAAGGTGACAATGTATGGCATGTTAAAAGATACATAAGATAATACCAAGTACATAAGACATGTTCAACAATATGGCTATGGCATTCTCTTCTTGTTCTCTTCTTCTGCAAGTTCCCCAATGCCAGCCAATTGTTGTGTTATACTTCATTTTGTTAAGGTGTGCTGAAAGAGATTCATTGTCTTTGTTGATCTCCAAGCCAAAGAATTATATTTTTAAGCAGTTCTTTTATTTTCCCCAAACAATCTCTCTAACTCATCCTAAGCACCCTTAGACGTATCTTATGATATTAGAATGTGATGGAAAGAAAGTGGCAACCTAGATTTAGCCTAATTAGCCTAGGATTAAGGAAAGTATGAGAGATTAACCTAGGATTAGAACAAGAAGAGAAAGCAAAGAACTTGTGTAATCTTGATTATCAAAAAGGGTTCAAAAGATTCCTATATTATATTGGACCATATTCACTTATATACTAGGCCACCCTTTCACACTACACTTATTCATGTCCATGGGCATGCCCAACCCTAGTCCTAGCCCTTGGCCCCTTTCACATCCCCCTCATCCCTTGGCCGCCTTGGGCAACTTGGTTATAAACCATCCCCACCCAAGAGGTTTCATCCTCAAAAACTTAAATATACATGTACAAACTTGCATGCATGAAGTATACCATTATGCATATAATGTGCCATAACCAACTCCAATGTCACCACAATACACCATTGAAGAGCCATTTAACTGGAAGCATGCATTTGAGACTTACTTTAGATCAACAACAATCTTAGATATGGATTCGTTGGTCCACGATGTGCATTGCTGAGGTAATAAGAAGTTCGTGTAGACTCAATCTGTGTGCTACTACATTACATTGCGCATTATAGCCCTTCACATCAAAGGATCACTCTCACTCTGCAGCCAACAAGCATTGGAAGAGTTAAAAGTGAAGCCAAGCTAGCAAGAGAGGGGGAGGCGAAGGCAACAATAGGCTGCTAATCTGTAGCAAAAATGTGAATGGGCAAGAGTAGTCTTAGTTTCACATATTCAAGACTATGTTTCTATGCATTGATATGGTGGGAGAGTGGAGGTAGATCAGAAAACTGGTTATTGCTTTCGTAGGCATTGTTTGTGGTGGCTGTTGGAAGACTCCATATCCATCTGCAGATAGCTTTGGTGCCCATCTTGCTGTTGTCCGTTGCTTAGCAAACCAGCCAAAATGAGTGCCCTTCTCATCACTACTCAATCCTCCAGGAAGCCGTGCCAAAAGCCTTCTACCATGCATATGCCTATGGTTATCCATCAGGAGGGTGGTCTGTCATCGCCAAACAAGGTCTTCACTGTTGAATCAAACGTAAATTGGATGTTGATCGCCACGATCAGATATATAGAGATGCCACGATCGCCGTAAATCATTTTGGGTGTGCTTATTTATGACGTTGAAATTGCATGTGAGCTGCAATCTTCTGCGCCTGTGATCAGTTGCGCATCATTTGTCTTCCAGCTTCATGAAATAGAAGGAGGAGTTGCTTGTTGATGATTGTCCCAAAGAATAGCAAAAGATTTGGGTAAAATTTGGTCCCATGGCCATGGAAATTGCACAGAGCAAGAGATTATTGAGGAAAAATATTTTAATTAACATCTCTAATCATGATTAGCGAATTTCTCCCAATTTTGGTTCTCCCATTCAAATTTAGAGTAGCCACCTCAGATTTTGTCTCGAGACATTGACCCATAGCCCTCCCCCAAAAAGCTTAGAACAACCAAAAATCAAAGAAATTTTCATCATCCCACAATCACCATATCCATTTCTTGATCAAGAAATCAAGAAAGTTCAATAAAAACCAAGAAAATGTAAGAAATTTAAAAAAAAATCAAAAAATTAGATAAAGACGTGGCTTTTGTGAGATCCCCCTGTTCCCACCGAGCAACCGATTCGGGGTACTAGCAGCGGAAGTAGCACTTCTCGTGCGGGACAGGGGTCCCACACTCGGGGCCTCGCCCACGGATATCCACTAAGAGACTAATCCGTCGGTTTGTCCAAAACCGAAACCGGAAAACTTCCTTTACCCAGAAAGCATGGGCGATTCCACCAGGATAACTCTTTACTCTAACGTAGTCAAGATCATTTCTGATCGAGCTGATCCAATTGCATCTATAAGATACTTGGTCAGATCAAGGAAGAAACTTGCACTTGGATCATTGGGATCAACGCTTTTTTTCCCATTCAAGAGGCACAGCCGTTGATTCCTATCCATAGAACAATTTCTGTCTGGGATTTACTTTATCTATCATAATAACAGAATTTTTGAGTCTTGATTTACGGATCCATCAGTCCAGCCTAACCCCATCCGATCCCATGGGTTAGCCAACCGCCCAACCACTGTAGTGATGGGATCCAATTTGGAATTTGGTTAGGTTTTGTCCCGGGTACCAAGGAAAAGAGTTCCAAGGCCCCCTAGCCGGAAGTTCATGCAAACATAAAACTAGCCACACCACTTACACACCCAATATGAAAATTGCCTTTTTCTTAGCATCAGCTAACTTTAAAACAATCCTTTAATGAAACCATAGTACCACTGATCACCATCTTCCAATTTATCCAGTTGATTCATAATTTCCCATCATTCCTTCATCAGAGTATCTATGGCATCATTGGCAACTAGAACGCTCACCACCTGTCCACACAGGGGCCTTTTCAATAGTTCCTAGCCCATAATACTTGGCAATATAATCACTTATAAAAATCAAGATGGACTCTCGTTGAAGATCAACAAGATCAACCAACAGATCCATATAAAGAGCCATGGACTCATCCATTGAAGACCAGCAAGGTCAATCAACCAGATCCATGCCCGGTTTCACAAAACAACTCTTACTCCTTGTTCCAATATCTTCCTCGACGCACGCGTGGATATCCTGGGCGACCCAGAGCCCGAGCACCGTATGGTCAGCACCCTCTAGGATCCTTCGCAGGTGACCTAGCGCTTCACTCATAGGCCGCTTCCTTGGTCCCTCATCCACCGTACCGGAAGCTCACCATTTAAATCGAACCGAGGCTGGTCAAGACCTCGGTCGACCTTGCTACGCGAGACGTCCTCCATTGACTCTCCGTCAGCAGTTGCAACTTTAACAGTTAGGTCTTCATGACCTTAATCCACAAGATGGTCAAAATGCTTCCCCAGCATTCTTGACATAAAACAGTCATTTACAAACAGTCACAAAATACAGTTTCTAAATCAAACTCTCGTCTTTCCACATTATCCCTCCTTAGTCCACATTACTTATTCCACATTCCATTCAATGTGTACTCATTCTCATCCATTTCCTCATATCGACGACACATTAATTCACATTCACATTCATACATCCACATTTACATGGATACATCCATTTTCACATCCTCATTTATACATCCACATCCCATATCCACATTCATACATACACATCCATATCCACATCCATACATCCACATTCACATCCACATTCACATTCACATTCACATCCACATTCACATCCTCATTTATACATCCACATCCACATCCATATTCACATCCATACATCCACATCTACATGCATACCTCCATTTTCACATCCTCATTTATACATCCACATCCCTTATCTACATTCATACATACACATCCATATCCACATCCATACATCCACATCCACATCCACATTCATATTCACATCCATATATCAACATCTACATGCATACATCCATTATCACGTCCTCATTCATACATCCACATCCACATACATACATACATCCACATCCACATACATACATACATCCACATCCACATTCCCATTCACATCTATACATCCACATCTACATCCACATACATACATACATCCACATCCACATTCCCATTCACATCTATACATCCACATCTACATCCACATTCATATACATCCACATCCACATTCCCATTCACATCTATACATTCACATCTACATCCACATACATACATACATCCACATCCACATTCCCATTCACATCTATACATCCACATCTACATCCACATTCACATCTATGCATATACATCTTCATGCATATATCCATTTTCACATTCATACATCCACTTTCACATTCATACATCCATACTCCCATCTCCACATCCACACATCCACATACATACATCCATTTCCACATTCCCATTCATGTAACCCCATATGTCTTCACATCTAATCTTTTACATCACATCCATTCTCGCCCTATCACAACCCATATACATCCTATTCTATCACATACACTTCTTACCTCATCCCATACACATCTTATCACATCCTATCACTTTCCATACGCATCTTATCAATTCTTATCACATCTCATACACCTCTTATCACATCTTATCACATTTCATATCTTTTTTTTTTTAAAAAGAGAATTCTTATATTTAATATAAGATTTCTCTACACATTTATTTATACATAAATTCCATTTAAGGAGACTAACACTTTCGAAATTAAAATCAATCTTTTATGCATCTTCTTATGCATAAATTCAGTTTGGTAGGAAATTACACTTTTAGAATAAAAGAATTTCTCTTATGCATCTAAGTTAAGCATAAAATCCATTTATGAGGAAAATCACACTTTTAGTATAAAAAGAATATCTTTTATGCATACCTATATGCATGAAATCCAATATGATAAAAGTAACACTCTTACAATAAAATAATCAACTTTTATGCATACCTCTATGCATGAAATTCAATTATGATAAAAGTCACACTTTTATAATAAAATAATCAACTTTTATGCATACTTCTATGCATGAAAATTAAAAATGATAAAAGTAACACTTTTGATATAAAAAAAATTTCTTTTATGCATACTTCTATGCATGAAAATTAAAAATGATAAAAGTAACACTTTTGATATAAAAAAAATTTCTTTTATGCATACTTCTATGCATGAAAATTAAAAATGATAAAAGTAACACTTTTGATATAAAAATTTTCCTTTATGCATACTTCTATGCATGAAAATTAAAAATGATAAAAATAACACTTTTGATATAAAAATTTATCTATTATGTATACTTCTATGCATGAAATAAAAATGGTAAAAATAACACTTTTGATATAACAATTTATCCATTATGCATACTTCTATGCATGAAATAAAAATGGTAAAAATAACACTTTTGATATAAAAATTTATCCATTATGCATAATATTAAAATTCAATTTCACCATGATTGTAATGAAATTCTTTCAATTAATCTAGGATGATAATTCCTAGAATATGGTAGGAAGTCCTCTTTTTATGCTTTGAATGAAATTATTTTATGCATAATTTTTATAAAAATTTTGCCATAGCTTCGCTGCTATGACTGATAAATCTCAATTTTTCTAAGGGATAAAGCTTATCATTAAGAAAATAATTAAAATGATCTCTAATTGGATTATCAATCCATAATGGATTGAATCATTAATATACATAAACTAAAAGCATAGAAAAAAGCCATTAATTTGGCCTCAAGCATAGCTTAATCTTGGGTTAAGGAAAAGCTTTATGAAAAGCTTGATTTGGATTGAGAACGGTTCATGAGTATGACCATTTCTTGAGTGAGAGAGAGAATTTACATAAAAATTATTAGAATTTAAACATAAATGAAAATTAACTTCAATAGCATTATGTAACTCTTCACTACTATTCAAACTTCAATAGCATTAAAAAAAAAACCATACCAATTAAACTTCTCAAGCTTGAGAGGGGTTGAGAAGAGAGAAACATTGAGAAATTATAGAAAGATCAATATTCACTAATTACCTTACAACTTGCTTGATTCTTTGTTCACGGTAGAGGCCCCCAACCAATCAATTGGTTAAGTATGTTGATGGAGCCACTAATAGGGATTGAAGAAAGAGGGAAGCTCCAAAAACTAGTGAATTATTAAATGAATTCACAGTTTCTGGCTTAGGTGGAGTAGAGTAACGATGCATAAACACTATATATTTTTCAACAAGGGGGAGGCTTCTATTTATAGGAAAAATTGAGCTCCTAACCAAACAAACTGATTCTAGAATTTTCTAAATCACTTTGGTCAATATTTGACCATTTTTAGATCAGTTAAGCTAACTTTTTGGAACTAGACTTGAATGAGGAGAGAGGAGAGATGAAATATCTCAATTTTTATGAGTTTAAAACTCATTCAAGCATGTGAAATATGCACCTCCTTTAAAGAACTCCCCTTCCTTACATATGTGTCATAATGGAATCATTTTAATATTGCTCATAGTTTTTTTACTAATAAACCTTGTACATTTTCAACTCTTCATCTTATGTGAAATATGCACCTCCTTTAAAGAATTCCCCTTCCTTACATATGTCATATTTTTAATATTGCTCATAGTTTTTTTTACTAATAATCCTTGTACATTTTCAACTCTTCATCTTATGTGAAATATGCACATCCTTTAAAGAATTCCCCTTCCTTACATATGTCATATTTTTAATATTGCTCATAGTTTTTTACTAATAAACCTTGTACATTTTCAACTCTTCACCTCATGTGAGCATTTACTCATTTTTGGGTATTTTCTTTTTACAAGTTGGATTTATCTCCTCCCTACACATGGATTGATGCTATTGGTCCATAGGAACCTTAATTGGACCATAGTCTAAAGATTTCTGAAAATCTAGACCCTTAGGCTAAGGTTCTTTATAGCTATTTTCAATTAATTCCAATTGCACATTGGAAAATTCTTTTTGAATTTCTGTTTCAGGGGAACTCATCTGAATTAGAAGAGATATTTTTCTATCAAAAAATATTCAAAATCTGAATATTCTCTCTCTAGAATATTTTTCTCTCTCTAGGCTAAAACAGATAGAAACAAGGTCTTTATATTTCTGAAGAGGGATTGATTACAGGGAAAGATACTAGACATCAAAAAGGGGGTGGGGGAGGAATCTTACATTCCACCCCACTTAAAAAAATGCGAGATGTCCTCATCTCGCAACTGGGATAATTTCGCAAGATGCACGAATATGAGACTTAGAGAAAAATTTTAATCAAGATTAACCACCAAGATAAGTCTTAAAGAGAGCAAGATTCAAAATACGAACAAGATTTAAACTTTATTCATTCTCGGAACTTATACAGTAAAGATAGAGGAACTCTTTACACTTCCATAAGCCCGTCCATCATATGGTCACAAAAGCAGTCCTCACAAGCTGCACAAGTATAAGGTAACTCATCTATGGGAATGATTCTGTGGGTTATTGCTGCGCCTATCTCAGTGGTATGAGGTGTTCTAACAAAAGGACCTCTGAGAGGCAAGCCAAAAACGGGGTAAAGGCATATCTTCTCATGAGGAAGAAAACACGCCAGTAAGTAAGAAGACCCGCTCAGAAAACCCAGGATGCCTTGATCTCATGACGCAGTAGTATCGGGGACCCAAACCCAAAGCTTCAATAACCATGGCCAAGCGGACATTGTTACGAAAGTGCTGCTGACCCCAGGGTGTTACCCTAGTTATGTTTTGATAGGTCCGCCATTTGGTTTGCGCTACAGAAGTTCCCAAGTGAGGGAAAAGTGAGCGCTCATACTGCTCTATAAAATCCTTCTTCACAGATTCACTTGCGTCTTGAAGGTGAGGAATCATTATGGATAAAACTAGTTCTTGTTGCGAAGCCATGAAGGAGATTAAGAAAGAAAGGAGATCGATGGAAGTAAGATTACTGTGAGCGACAAGTAAAAGTTACGACTTATATAAAGGAAGGAGCTAGCGTAACTTAGAAGCCAACGGTAACTTGCCACTGAAGTTTTACCGTCTTTCCATGATTTGGGTTTGACACATTTTTCTATAGAAGGTATTAAGAATTTTGAGATGAAGAGATAAAAGAAGCTTGTAGGCTAAGTCACCTACTTTCATTGAATTCAGATATAAGGCTCACAATATCTGGGGGATAACTTCATATACTCCCCAAGAGATAAAGAACTTCTTTTGGGCCGTACTCGAATGAAGACCAAAACCTTGATATCCAAAACATCGATTCTCACTTCTGAACTCATTGTTCTGAATCCTTAAAACAGGTGGGACTCTTGAGAAGTATTATAGGAAAAGGGTCTTCCTTTGTTAAACAGAACTTTCTTTTATTTTAGAGAGGGAATAATTATAAGATCAGAAAGGGAGATTCTTACTCCTGTATACCTCGAAGGCTGGGGAGGAATCTTACATTCTACCCCACTTAAAAAGTGCGAGATGTCCTCATCTCGCAAGGTAGAGGACAACTCTTTTTCTTAACATCCAATTTTATTTTGGGGTTCCTTATATTCTGGTCAACCCAGCAGAACACTGGGATAAATATCCCTTATATAGAACTCATCATTAATATTCAGATCATATCATTCATATCTTTAACATGATAATGGTCCATTAGACCAAAAAATTTCCTTCTGAACATTCCTCCACGGGAATTTCAGTCAAGCAAGTTCTCAATTTGTCATCCCTTAACTTGATCTACTGATCAAGTGTTAACAGTAACAATTTGACAGCACAACCCACTAATCTCATAGTGATTTGCTGAATTCATTATCAACATTCCAGTTATGAATATCATCACTGGGACTCGTCCCATTCATCCTCATTGTGGTTTTGTTCAGATTTTTATATTTCAACTAATTTCAGAAATCATCATTTTTCAATCAGAATTTTCAATCAGAATCCAATTCAATTCATCAATTCTCAAACAGAATTAAAAATCATATCAACCACATTCGAATTCATCATCTGGATAGCATTAACGCTTATAATTTCAAGTCTTAGATTTACTCGTATATACTGTCAGTAAAGAGCTGCAGTATACTCTCGGTATATATGGGTAGTCGTGGCTCTTGGAATTATAAGGTAAATACCATCATGTCTAGGCCTCAAGCAAGTCAGGGATTCTATATAATTGCGGTACTTCCATCTGAAGACCCAATTACCAAATTACGAGTTTCAGTTTGAATATCAAATTGTATGAATTATATCACACAATTACAACCTTTTTGTGCTTCTTGATAAATTTTTGACATATTTGTCTTCTCAGTTGATCTTTATTAACCAAATGCTCTGATACCAACTGTGAGATCCCCCTGTTCCCACCGAGCAACCGATTCGGGGTACTAGCAGCGGAAGTAGCACTTCTCGCGCGGGACAGGGGTCCCACACTCGGGGCCTCGCCCACGGATATCCACTAAGAGACTAATCCGTCGGTTTGTCCAAAACCGAAACCGGAAAACTTCCTTTACCCAGAAAGCATGGGCGATTCCACCAGGATAACTCTTTACTCTAACGTAGTCAAGATCATTTCTGATCGAGCTGATCCAATTGCATCTATAAGATACTTGGTCAGATCAAGGAAGAAACTTGCACTTGGATCATTGGGATCAACGCTTTTTTTCCCATTCAAGAGGCACAGCCGTTGATTCCTATCCATAGAACAATTTCTGTCTGGGATTTACTTTATCTATCATAATAACAGAATTTTTGAGTCTTGATTTACGGATCCATCAGTCCAGCCTAACCCCATCCGATCCCATGGGTTAGCCAACCGCCCAACCACTGTAGTGATGGGATCCAATTTGGAATTTGGTTAGGTTTTGTCCCGGGTACCAAGGAAAAGAGTTCCAAGGCCCCCTAGCCGGAAGTTCATGCAAACATAAAACTAGCCACACCACTTACACACCCAATATGAAAATTGCCTTTTTCTTAGCATCAGCTAACTTTAAAACAATCCTTTAATGAAACCATAGTACCACTGATCACCATCTTCCAATTTATCCAGTTGATTCATAATTTCCCATCATTCCTTCATCAGAGTATCTATGGCATCATTGGCAACTAGAACGCTCACCACCTGTCCACACAGGGGCCTTTTCAATAGTTCCTAGCCCATAATACTTGGCAATATAATCACTTATAAAAATCAAGATGGACTCTCGTTGAAGATCAACAAGATCAACCAACAGATCCATATAAAGAGCCATGGACTCATCCATTGAAGACCAGCAAGGTCAATCAACCAGATCCATGCCCGGTTTCACAAAACAACTCTTACTCCTTGTTCCAATATCTTCCTCGACGCACGCGTGGATATCCTGGGCGACCCAGAGCCCGAGCACCGTATGGTCAGCACCCTCTAGGATCCTTCGCAGGTGACCTAGCGCTTCACTCATAGGCCGCTTCCTTGGTCCCTCATCCACCGTACCGGAAGCTCACCATTTAAATCGAACCGAGGCTGGTCAAGACCTCGGTCGACCTTGCTACGCGAGACGTCCTCCATTGACTCTCCGTCAGCAGTTGCAACTTTAACAGTTAGGTCTTCATGACCTTAATCCACAAGATGGTCAAAATGCTTCCCCAGCATTCTTGACATAAAACAGTCATTTACAAACAGTCACAAAATACAGTTTCTAAATCAAACTCTCGTCTTTCCACATTATCCCTCCTTAGTCCACATTACTTATTCCACATTCCATTCAATGTGTACTCATTCTCATCCATTTCCTCATATCGACGACACATTAATTCACATTCACATTCATACATCCACATTTACATGGATACATCCATTTTCACATCCTCATTTATACATCCACATCCCATATCCACATTCATACATACACATCCATATCCACATCCATACATCCACATTCACATCCACATTCACATTCACATTCACATCCACATTCACATCCTCATTTATACATCCACATCCACATCCATATTCACATCCATACATCCACATCTACATGCATACCTCCATTTTCACATCCTCATTTATACATCCACATCCCTTATCTACATTCATACATACACATCCATATCCACATCCATACATCCACATCCACATCCACATTCATATTCACATCCATATATCAACATCTACATGCATACATCCATTATCACGTCCTCATTCATACATCCACATCCACATACATACATACATCCACATCCACATACATACATACATCCACATCCACATTCCCATTCACATCTATACATCCACATCTACATCCACATACATACATACATCCACATCCACATTCCCATTCACATCTATACATCCACATCTACATCCACATTCATATACATCCACATCCACATTCCCATTCACATCTATACATTCACATCTACATCCACATACATACATACATCCACATCCACATTCCCATTCACATCTATACATCCACATCTACATCCACATTCACATCTATGCATATACATCTTCATGCATATATCCATTTTCACATTCATACATCCACTTTCACATTCATACATCCATACTCCCATCTCCACATCCACACATCCACATACATACATCCATTTCCACATTCCCATTCATGTAACCCCATATGTCTTCACATCTAATCTTTTACATCACATCCATTCTCGCCCTATCACAACCCATATACATCCTATTCTATCACATACACTTCTTACCTCATCCCATACACATCTTATCACATCCTATCACTTTCCATACGCATCTTATCAATTCTTATCACATCTCATACACCTCTTATCACATCTTATCACATTTCATATCTTTTTTTTTTTAAAAAGAGAATTCTTATATTTAATATAAGATTTCTCTACACATTTATTTATACATAAATTCCATTTAAGGAGACTAACACTTTCGAAATTAAAATCAATCTTTTATGCATCTTCTTATGCATAAATTCAGTTTGGTAGGAAATTACACTTTTAGAATAAAAGAATTTCTCTTATGCATCTAAGTTAAGCATAAAATCCATTTATGAGGAAAATCACACTTTTAGTATAAAAAGAATATCTTTTATGCATACCTATATGCATGAAATCCAATATGATAAAAGTAACACTCTTACAATAAAATAATCAACTTTTATGCATACCTCTATGCATGAAATTCAATTATGATAAAAGTCACACTTTTATAATAAAATAATCAACTTTTATGCATACTTCTATGCATGAAAATTAAAAATGATAAAAGTAACACTTTTGATATAAAAAAAATTTCTTTTATGCATACTTCTATGCATGAAAATTAAAAATGATAAAAGTAACACTTTTGATATAAAAAAAATTTCTTTTATGCATACTTCTATGCATGAAAATTAAAAATGATAAAAGTAACACTTTTGATATAAAAATTTTCCTTTATGCATACTTCTATGCATGAAAATTAAAAATGATAAAAATAACACTTTTGATATAAAAATTTATCTATTATGTATACTTCTATGCATGAAATAAAAATGGTAAAAATAACACTTTTGATATAACAATTTATCCATTATGCATACTTCTATGCATGAAATAAAAATGGTAAAAATAACACTTTTGATATAAAAATTTATCCATTATGCATAATATTAAAATTCAATTTCACCATGATTGTAATGAAATTCTTTCAATTAATCTAGGATGATAATTCCTAGAATATGGTAGGAAGTCCTCTTTTTATGCTTTGAATGAAATTATTTTATGCATAATTTTTATAAAAATTTTGCCATAGCTTCGCTGCTATGACTGATAAATCTCAATTTTTCTAAGGGATAAAGCTTATCATTAAGAAAATAATTAAAATGATCTCTAATTGGATTATCAATCCATAATGGATTGAATCATTAATATACATAAACTAAAAGCATAGAAAAAAGCCATTAATTTGGCCTCAAGCATAGCTTAATCTTGGGTTAAGGAAAAGCTTTATGAAAAGCTTGATTTGGATTGAGAACGGTTCATGAGTATGACCATTTCTTGAGTGAGAGAGAGAATTTACATAAAAATTATTAGAATTTAAACATAAATGAAAATTAACTTCAATAGCATTATGTAACTCTTCACTACTATTCAAACTTCAATAGCATTAAAAAAAAAACCATACCAATTAAACTTCTCAAGCTTGAGAGGGGTTGAGAAGAGAGAAACATTGAGAAATTATAGAAAGATCAATATTCACTAATTACCTTACAACTTGCTTGATTCTTTGTTCACGGTAGAGGCCCCCAACCAATCAATTGGTTAAGTATGTTGATGGAGCCACTAATAGGGATTGAAGAAAGAGGGAAGCTCCAAAAACTAGTGAATTATTAAATGAATTCACAGTTTCTGGCTTAGGTGGAGTAGAGTAACGATGCATAAACACTATATATTTTTCAACAAGGGGGAGGCTTCTATTTATAGGAAAAATTGAGCTCCTAACCAAACAAACTGATTCTAGAATTTTCTAAATCACTTTGGTCAATATTTGACCATTTTTAGATCAGTTAAGCTAACTTTTTGGAACTAGACTTGAATGAGGAGAGAGGAGAGATGAAATATCTCAATTTTTATGAGTTTAAAACTCATTCAAGCATGTGAAATATGCACCTCCTTTAAAGAACTCCCCTTCCTTACATATGTGTCATAATGGAATCATTTTAATATTGCTCATAGTTTTTTTACTAATAAACCTTGTACATTTTCAACTCTTCATCTTATGTGAAATATGCACCTCCTTTAAAGAATTCCCCTTCCTTACATATGTCATATTTTTAATATTGCTCATAGTTTTTTTTACTAATAATCCTTGTACATTTTCAACTCTTCATCTTATGTGAAATATGCACATCCTTTAAAGAATTCCCCTTCCTTACATATGTCATATTTTTAATATTGCTCATAGTTTTTTACTAATAAACCTTGTACATTTTCAACTCTTCACCTCATGTGAGCATTTACTCATTTTTGGGTATTTTCTTTTTACAAGTTGGATTTATCTCCTCCCTACACATGGATTGATGCTATTGGTCCATAGGAACCTTAATTGGACCATAGTCTAAAGATTTCTGAAAATCTAGACCCTTAGGCTAAGGTTCTTTATAGCTATTTTCAATTAATTCCAATTGCACATTGGAAAATTCTTTATGAATTTCTGTTTCAGGGGAACTCATCTGAATTAGAAGAGATATTTTTCTATCAAAAAATATTCAAAATCTGAATATTCTCTCTCTAGAATATTTTTCTCTCTCTAGGCTAAAACAGATAGAAACAAGGTCTTTATATTTCTGAAGAGGGATTGATTACAGGGAAAGATACTAGACATCAAAAAGGGGGTGGGGGAGGAATCTTACATTTGATATCAATGAAAGAGAGAGGCACCCTGAATTTAGCATAATTAGCTTAGAATTGAGGAAAGCATAAAAGATTAGCGTAAGATTAGAACAAGAAGAGAAACCAAAGAACTTGTGTAATCTTGATTATCAAAAGATTCATATTACATTGGCCCATATTCACTTATATACTAGGCCACCCTTTCACACTACACTTATTCATGTCTATGGGCATGCCCCCAACCCTAGTCCTAGCCCTTGGCCCCTTTCACATCGCCTTTATCCCTTGGCCTTGGGCCCAAATCGACTTGAGTCCCTTTTAACTTTGTTAAAATGATAAATACATCCATCCCCTAATCCTAATGCAATAATGGTTAATCCTTGTTTTATCCCAGCTTAACCAAATAATTTTTTTGCAATATCTTCATTTTCTAAGTACTTCTCTCTCCCACTAACAATCCCCTAAAGTGATTCCTTTACAAGAACTTGACTTTGACTTGCCAAGAATAAAACCCTTTAGTGCACTTTTCAAACACAAATGGGGTTGCCATTGTATACAAATGAGGTGAATGAGAAGGTCTTTTGACTTGAGTATATCTCAAGGCCAGGTTTTGATAGCTTGGGTTTCCTTGAGACTTTAGAACTTAAAGATGGCAATCACCGCTAAGTCGGCGGGGGACGTGGTCGTAGGCGGATGAATTCGTGGGGAAGCGCCTGACCATGGATTCTTGAGTACATGGATGTTGTGTTGACAGGGGCGGCGTGAACCATGTGAAGTTGAATTGCAACTTTGGGTTCTGCTGTTGTTCTTCATGGAACGTCTTCCAGGCCCACTGTCTTCGAATGGGAAGGTAATCAGGGCTGAACCTTAGTGCGCGAGGTGCGTTACAATAGACCTCCCAACCATATGAAGGGTTTGCTAAGGAAGGACCATCCGCCAGGCCGGCTGCTCACCCATGAGATTGAAGGTGATGGGATGAGCAGCGGCGGCGGCGGGTGGCCGGTGGTATTCGCCGTCATGGGTTCGGGATGGGTGGTCATGCCGCTAGGTTGTGTGCTTGGCGTCGAGGTACGGGTGAAGGAAATATATGTCGAAGGTGATCAATGACGTGGGTGATGGGGGGGTGATTTTGGAGTTGTCAATTGATTAGGATGATGACGGCCAGCTCAAACTCCATGCGGTCCAGAGGATCACACCAATTCAAAGGGTTTGGCAGAGGGTCTACTTCCTCGTGCTGGAATGGTGATGGTGGCAGAATCTCCCCTTCTTCGAGTGGTGGGTTGTGGAGCCAGCGAGACGAGGGTGGAGGGGTGGTTGATGATGAAGGGGGTGTGGTGAGGCTGACATCGAGAAAAGGTGGGGGTTTGGCAGATGTGGAGGGTATAATCTAGAATGCTTTGTATGTTCCTAAGTTTAAGGGATAGTGAAGGTGGCGAGGGGGGTGTGGGTGATGGGGGTGGAGTGGGAAAGTGAAGGGGGGGAGAAGAAGAAGGTGGGGCACGAAAAAGAGGAAGAGCAGAGGTGCTTGAGGGGGGTGGTGGGGGTGGGAGTTGTGTGTGAGGAGGTGAAAACATGGAGCCTAATGGGGGAGGAGGGGGGTGGTGGTGAGAAGATCATGGGGGTGGAGGAGGCAAGCCACCCTGCCTGTGCCATCGTCATTATCGTCTGGGGGGTAGGGCCAGTTTGCCAACAGCAGCCTTAGGATCGTGTGAGTATAGAAAAATTCAATTGCGAGCAACGACAGCCTCGGCTTCACTGTACTCATCAAAAGGCAATGTGTGTGCTGTCGAACTGGCATATGCCAGTGGCCTCCGTGACTTTGATCTAGATGAAGCAACAGTGGTAGTGAATGATTAAGCTAGGCGCCGAGTAGGGTGGTAGAGGATCATTTAGGAGGGAGAGGTAAGCGTCGTGGGCGACCTACCTACCAGCTATCCAGAGGTACTACAATGCCTGGCTAGAGATGAGGGGGAGATATGGGTAGGGGCGGCATATGCCATCTGGTAAGGATAAATCAATGAGATCAGTAGATTGGTGGGCTGTGGGGTAGCAGGAAAGCCATAGCGAAGTAGTAAACTCCAAACTATGAGAGTGGCTTGAAGGGGTTGGAAGAGGAGTTCAAAGAGATTGTGAGGGTGTTGGAAGGTGAGAAGCCCCTGGAAGAAAAAATAGGGGATGACAGTTAGGCTATTTATGGGGAGCTTGGATAGAGCATATGTATATTGTGGGCGGGAGAGGGACTCTTCAATATATATATATCATGTCAAAGAAGGTTAAGGCGGATGGCTCGGAACTGTAGATCAAGAAGCCGATAAGGGGTTTGAGGGGGGAATGTTTTATGATCAACACTCCAAGATTTCAACTCTACACACTTTCTTGATAATAAATATTTGCTACATTACTTCTGAGATGCTCCAACGACTTGCACCTTTACAATTTCTTAATCTTTTGCCACCCAGATTTGCACAAGACCAAAGATCTTTTGACAAATCCCTCACTAAAACAAGAAATCGCTCAAGATTTTCAAGAAATGGTTGGTTCTAGTGTTTGTTGTAATAATGATAATGTCAAAATTAGGGTTTATAAAGTGAGAAAAAATAAGTTTTAATCAAAGATTATGGTATAAAAAACTCTAATCAAGAAGATAATCAAGTAACACCAACAACAAATTAGGATTTTTTTAATTTTTGATTAATACATACCCAAAAATGATTGATACTAATCCCACGGTTAATCCACTCTCAATAAAGAACAAATCAAATATGAAAAACTATGTAGAATCTAATCCAAAAATGACTAAGCACTCCCCTAAGCAGGATCTAAGCAAAGCTCTAATACTAATACAAGAAAGGGATCTAGTGAGAGATAAGTAAACTGCACTCATTATACAATGAGTACACACGCCTACTCATCATAGAGCGTAGTCACCTAAACATAGAAAAACTATCATGATTAGTCCCCATGAAAGCTTGAGCTATAAGCTCCAAGAAAGGTGACAATGTATGGTATGTTAAAAGATACATAAGATAATACCAAGTACATAAGACATGTTCAACAATATGGCTATGACATTCTCTTCTCGTTCTCTTCTTCTGCAAGTTCCCCAATGCCAGCCAATTGTTGTGTTATACTTCATTTTGTTAAGGTGTGCTGAAAGAGATTCATTGTCTTTGTTGATCTCCAAGCCAAAGAATTATATTTTTAAGCAGTTCTTTTATTTTCCCCAAACAATCTCTCTAACTCATCCTAAGCACCCTTAGACGTATCTTATGATATTAGAATGTGATGGAAAGAAAGTGGCAACCTAGATTTAGCCTAATTAGCCTAGGATTAAGGAAAGTATGAGAGATTAACCTAGGATTAGAACAAGAAGAGAAAGCAAAGAACTTGTGTAATCTTGATTATCAAAAAGGGTTCAAAAGATTCCTATATTATATTGGACCATATTCACTTATATACTAGGCCACCCTTTCACACTACACTTATTCATGTCCATGGGCATGCCCAACCCTAGTCCTAGCCCTTGGCCCCTTTCACATCCCCCTCATCCCTTGGCCGCCTTGGGTAACTTGGTTATAAACCATCCCCACCCAAGAGGTTTCATCCTCAAAACCTTAAATATACATGTACAAACTTGCATGGATGAAGTATACCATTATGCATGTAATGTGCCATAACCAACTCCAATGTCACCACAATACACCATTGAAGAGCCATTTAACTGGAAGCATGCATTTGAGACTTACTTTAGATCAACAACAATCTTAGATATGGATTCGTTGGTTCACGATGTGCACTGCTGAGGTAATAAGAAGTTCGTGTAGACTCAATCTGTGTGCTACTACATTACATTACGCATTATAGCCCTTCACATCAAAGGATCACTCTCACTCTGCAGCCAACGAGCATTGGAAGAGTTAAAAGTGAAGCCAAGCTAGCAAGAGAGGGGGAGGCGAAGGCAACAATAGGCTGCTTATCTGTAGCAAAAATGTGAATGGGCAAGAGTAGTCTTAGTTTCACATATTCAAGACTATGTTTCTATGCATTGATATGGTGGGAGAGTGGAGGTAGATCAGAAAACTGGTTATTGCTTTCGTAGGCATTGTTTGTGGTGGCTGTTGGAAGACTCCATATCCATCTGCAGATAGCTTTGGTGCCCATCTTGCTGCTGTCCGTTGCTTAGCAAACCAGCCAAAATGAGTGCCCTTCTCATCACTACTCAATCCTCCAGGAAGCCGTGCCAAAAGTCTTCTACCATGCATATGCCTATGGTTATCCACCAGGAGGGTGGTCTGTCGTCGCCAAGCAAGGTCTTCACTGTTGAATCAAACGTAAATTGGATGTTGATCGCCACGATCAGATACATAGAGATGCCACGATCGCTGCAAATCATCTTGAATCACCATGTAATCGGCCTCCACAAGCTTACTTAGGCTTTGGGTGCGCTTATTTATGACGTTGAAATTGCATGTGAGCTGCAATCTTCTGCGCCTGTGATCAGTTGCGCATCATTTGTCTTCCAGCTTCATGAAATAGAAGGAGGAGTTGCTTGTTGATGATTGTCCCAAAGAATAGCAAAAGATTTGGGTAAAATTTGGTCCCATGGCCATGTAAATTGCACAGAGCAAGAGATTATTGAGGAAAAATATTTTAATTAACATCTCTAATCATGATTAGCGAATTTCTCCCAATTTTGTTTCTCCCATTCAAATTTAGAGTAGCCACCTCAGATTTTGTCTCGAGACACTGACCCATAGCCCTCCCCCCAAAAGCTTAGAACAACCAAAAATCAAAGAAATTTTCATCATCCCACAATCACCATATCCATTTCTTGATCAAGAAATCAAGAAAGTTCAATAAAAACCAAGAAAATGTAAGAAATTTAAAAAAAAATCAAAAAATTAGATAAAGACGTGGCTTTGATATCAATGAAAGAGAGAGGCACCCTGAATTTAGCATAATTAGCTTAGAATTGAGGAAAGCATAAAAGATTAGCGTAAGATTAGAACAAGAAGAGAAACCAAAGAACTTGTGTAATCTTGATTATCAAAAGATTCATATTACATTGGCCCATATTCACTTATATACTAGGCCACCCTTTCACACTACACTTATTCATGTCTATGGGCATGCCCCCAACCCTAGTCCTAGCCCTTGGCCCCTTTCACATCGCCTTTATCCCTTGGCCTTGGGCCCAAATCGACTTGAGTCCCTTTTAACTTTGTTAAAATGATAAATACATCCATCCCCTAATCCTAATGCAATAATGGTTAATCCTTTTTTTATCCCAGCTTAACCAAATAATTTTTTTGCAATATCCTCATTTTCTAAGTACTTCTCTCTCCCACTAACAATCCCCTGAAGTGATTCCTTTATAAGAACTTGACTTTGACTTGCCAAGTATAAAACCCTTTAGTGCACTTTTCAAACACAAATGGGGTTGCCATTGTATACAAATGAGGTGAATGAGAAGGTCTTTTGACTTGAGTATATCTCAAGGCCAGGTTTTGATAGCTTGGGTTTCCTTGAGACTTTAGAACTTAAAGATGGCAATCACCGCTGGGTCGGCCGGGGGACGTGGTCGTAGGCGGATGAATTCGTGGGGAAGCGCCTGACCATGGATTCTTGAGTACATGGATGTTGTGTTGACAGGGGCGGCGTGAACCATGTGAAGTTGAATTGCAACTTCGGGTTCTGCTGTTGTTCTTCATGGAACGTCTTCCACGCCCACTGTCTTCGAATGGGAAGGTAATCAGGGCTGAACCTTAGTCATTATCGTCTGGGGGGTAGGGCCAGTTTGCCAACAGCAGCCTTAGGATCGTGTGAGTATAGAAAAATTCAATTGCGAGCAACGACAGCCTCGGCTTCACTGTACTCATCAAAAGGCAATGTGTGTGCTGTCGAACTGGCATATGCCAGTGGCCTCCGTGACTTTGATCTAGATGAAGCAACAGTGGTAGTGAATGATTAAGCTAGGCGCCGAGTAGGGTGGTAGAGGATCATTTAGGAGGGAGAGGTAAGCGTCGTGGGCGACCTACCTACCAGCTATCCAGAGGTACTACAATGCCTGGCTAGAGATGAGGGGGAGATATGGGTAGGGGCGGCATATGCCATCTGGTAAGGATAAATCAATGAGATCAGTAGATTGGTGGGCTGTGGGGTAGCAGGAAAGCCATAGCGAAGTAGTAAACTCCAAACTGTGAGAGTGGCTTGAAGGGGGTGGAAGAGGAGTTCAAAGAGATTGTGAGGGTCTTGGAAGGTGAGAAGCCCCTGGAAGAAAAAATAGGGGATGACAGTTAGGCTATTTATGGGGAGCTTGGATAGAGCATATGTATATTGTGGGCGGGAGAGGGAATCTTCAATATATATATATCATGTCAGAGAAGGTTAAGGCGGATGGCTCGGAACTGTAGATCAAGAAGCCGATAAGGGGTTTGAGGGGGGAATGTTTTATGATCAACACTCCAAGATTTCAACTCTACACACTTTCTTGATAATAAATATTTGCTACATTACTTCTGAGATTCACTAAAACAAGAAATCGCTCAAGATTTTCAAGAAATGGTTGGTTCTAGTGTTTGTTGTAATAATGATAATGTCAAAATTAGGGTTTATAAAGTGAGAAAAAATAAGTTTTAATCAAAGATTATGGTAGAAAAAACTCTAATCAAGAAGATAATCAAGTAACACCAACAACAAATTAGGATTTTTTCAATTTTTGATTAATACATACCCAAAAATGATTGATACTAATCCCACGGTTAATCCACTCTCAATAAAGAACAAATCAAATATGAAAAACTATGTAGAATCTAATCCAAAAATGACTAAGCACTCCCCTAAGCAGGATCTAAGCAAAGCTCTAATACTAATACAAGAAAGGGATCTAGTGAGAGATAAGTAAACTGCACTCATTATACAATGAGTACACACGCCTACTCATCATAGAGCGTAGTCACCTAAACATAGAAAAACTATCATGATTAGTCCCCATGAAAGCTTGAGCTATAAGCTCCAAGAAAGGTGACAATGTATGGTATGTTAAAAGATACATAAGATAATACCAAGTACATAAGACATGTTCAACAATATGGCTATGACATTCTCTTCTCGTTCTCTTCTTCTGCAAGTTCCCCAATGCCAGCCAATTGTTGTGTTATACTTCATTTTGTTAAGGTGTGCTGAAAGAGATTCATTGTCTTTGTTGATCTCCAAGCCAAAGAATTATATTTTTAAGCAGTTCTTTTATTTTCCCCAAACAATCTCTCTAACTCATCCTAAGCACCCTTAGACGTATCTTATGATATTAGAATGTGATGGAAAGAAAGTGGCAACCTAGATTTAGCCTAATTAGCCTAGGATTAAGGAAAGTATGAGAGATTAACCTAGGATTAGAACAAGAAGAGAAAGCAAAGAACTTGTGTAATCTTGATTATCAAAAAGGGTTCAAAAGATTCCTATATTATATTGGACCATATTCACTTATATACTAGGCCACCCTTTCACACTACACTTATTCATGTCCATGGGCATGCCCAACCCTAGTCCTAGCCCTTGGCCCCTTTCACATCCCCCTCATCCCTTGGCCGCCTTGGGCAACTTGGTTATAAACCATCCCCACCCAAGAGGTTTCATCCTCAAAACCTTAAATATACATGTACAAACTTGCATGGATGAAGTATACCATTATGCATGCAATGTGCCATAACCAACTCCAATGTCACCACAATACACCATTGAAGAGCCATTTAACTGGAAGCATGCATTTGAGACTTACTTTAGATCAACAACAATCTTAGATATGGATTCGTTGGTCCACGATGTGCACTGTTGCTGAGGTAATAAGAAGTTCGTGTAGACTCAATCTGTGTGCTACTACATTACATTGCGCATTATAGCCCTTCACATCAAAGGATCACTCTCACTCTGCAGCCAACAAGCATTGGAAGAGTTAAAAGTGAAGCCAAGCTAGCAAGAGAGGGGGAGGCGAAGGCAACAATAGGCTGCTTATCTATAGCAAAAATGTGAATGGGCAAGAGTAGTCTTAGTTTCACGTATTCAAGACTATGTTTCTATGCATTGATATGGTGGGAGAGTGGAGGTAGATCAGAAAACTGGTTATTGCTTTCGTAGGCATTGTTTGTGGTGGCTGTTGGAAGACTCCATATCCATCTGCAGATAGCTTTGGTGCCCATCTTGCTGCTGTCTGTGCTTAGCAAACCAGCCAAAATGAGTGCCCTTCTCATCACTACTCAATCCTCCAGGAAGCCGTGCCAAAAGTCTTCTACCATGCATATGCCTATGGTTATCCACCAGGAGGGTGGTCTGTCGTCGCCAAACAAGGTCTTCACTGTTGAATCGAACGTAAATTGGATGTTGATCGCCACAATCAGATACATAGAGATGCCACGATCGCTGCAAATCATCTTGAATCACCATGTAATCGGCCTCCACAAGCTTACTTAGGCTTTGGGTGCGCTTATTTATGACGTTGAAATTGCATGTGAGCTCCAATCTTATGCGCCTGTGATCAGTTGCGCATCATTTGTCTTCCAGCTTCATGAAATAGAAGGAGGAGTTGCTTGTTGATGATTGTCCCAAAGAATAGCAAAAGATTTGGGTAAAATTTGGTCCCATGGCCATGTAAATTGCACAGAGCAAGAGATTATTGAGGAAAAATATTTTAATTAACATCTCTAATCATGATTAGTAAATTTCTCCCAATTTTGTTTCTCCCATTCAAATTTAGAGTAGCCACCTCAGATTTTGTCTCGAGACACTGACCCATAGCCCTCCCCCCAAAAGCTTAGAACAACCAAAAATCAAAGAAATTTTCATCATCCCACAATCACCATATCCATTTCTTGATCAAGAAATCAAGAAAGTTCAATAAAAACCAAGAAAATGTAAGAAATTTAAAAAAAAAATCAAAAAATTAGATAAAGACGTGGCTTTGATATCAATGAAAGAGAGAGGCACCCTGAATTTAGCATAATTAGCTTAGAATTGAGGAAAGCATAAAAGATTAGCGTAAGATTAGAACAAGAAGAGAAACCAAAGAACTTGTGTAATCTTGATTATCAAAAGATTCATATTACATTGGCCCATATTCACTTATATACTAGGCCACCCTTTCACACTACACTTATTCATGTCTATGGGCATGCCCCCAACCCTAGTCCTAGCCCTTGGCCCCTTTCACATCGCCTTTATCCCTTGGCCTTGGGCCCAAATCGACTTGAGTCCCTTTTAACTTTGTTAAAATGATAAATACATCCATCCCCTAATCCTAATGCAATAATGGTTAATCCTTTTTTTATCCCAGCTTAACCAAATAATTTTTTTGCAATATCTTCATTTTCTAAGTACTTCTCTCTCCCACTAACAATCCCCTGAAGTGATTCCTTTATAAGAACTTGACTTTGACTTGCCAAGTATAAAACCCTTTAGTGCACTTTTCAAACACAAATGGGGTTGCCATTGTATACAAATGAGGTGAATGAGAAGGTCTTTTGACTTGAGTATATCTCAAGGCCAGGTTTTGATAGCTTGGGTTTCCTTGAGACTTTAGAACTTAAAGATGGCAATCACCGCTGGGTCGGCCGGGGGACGTGGTCGTAGGCGGATGAATTCGTGGGGAAGCGCCTGACCATGGATTCTTGAGTACATGGATGTTGTGTTGACAGGGGCGGCGTGAACCATGTGAAGTTGAATTGCAACTTCGGGATCTGCTGTTGTTCTTCATGGAACGTCTTCCAGGCCCACTGTCTTCGAATGGGAAGGTAATCAGGGCTGAACCTTAGTGCGCGAGGTGCGTTACAATAGACCCCCCAACCATATGAAGGGTTTGCTAAGGAAGGACCATCCGCCAGGCCGGCTGCTCACCCATGAGATTGAAGGTGATGGGATGAGCAGCGGCGGCGGCGGGTGGCCGGTGGTATTCGCCGTCGTGGGTTCGGGATGGGTGGTCATGCCGCTAGGTTGTGTGCTTGGCGTCGAGGTACGGGTGAAGGAAATATATGTCGAAGGTGATCAGTGACGTGGGTGATGGGGGGGTGATTTTGGAGTTGTCAATTGATTAGGATGATGACGACCAGCTCAAACTCCATGCGGTCCAGAGGATCACACCAATTCAAAGGGTTTGGCAGAGGGTCTACTTCCTCGTGCTGGAATGGTGATGGTGGCAAAATCTCCCCTTCTTCGAGTGGTGGGTTGTGGAGCCAGCGAGACGAGGGTGGAGGGGTGGTTGATGATGAAGGGGGTGTGGTGAGGCTGACATCGAGAAAAGGTGGGGCTTTGGCAGATGTGGAGGGTATAATCTAGAATGCTTTGTATGTTCTTAAGTTTAAGGGATAGTGAAGGTGGCGAGGGGGGTGTGGGTGATGGGGGTGGAGTGGGAAAGTGAAGGGGGGGAGAAGAAGAAGGTGGGGCACAAAAAAGAGGAAGAGCAGAGGTGCTTGAGGGGGGTGGTGGGGGTGGGAGTTGTGTGCGAGGAGATGAAAACATGGAGCCTAATGGGGGAGGAGGGGGGTGGTGGTGAAGAAGATCATGGGGGTGGTGGTGGTGAAGAAGATCATGGGGGTGGAGGAGGCAAGCCACCCTGCCACCCATCAGTGCCATCGTCATTATCGTCTGGGGGGTAGGGCCAGTTTGCCAACAGCAGCCTTAGGATCGTGTGAGTATAGAAAAATTCAATTGCGAGCAACGACAGCCTCGGCTTCACTGTACTCATCAAAAGGCAATGTGTGTGCTGTCGAACTGGCATATGTCAGTGGCCTCCATGACTTTGATCTAGATGAAGCAACAGTGGTAGTGAATGATTAAGCTAGGCACCGAGTAGGGTGGTAGAGGATCATTTAGGAGGGAGAGGTAAGCGTCGTGGGCGACCTACCTACCAGCTATCCAGAGGTACTACAAATGCCTGGCTAGAGATGAGGGGGAGATATGGGTAGGGGCGGCATATGCCATCTGGTAAGGATAAATCAATGAGATCAGTAGATTGGTGGGCTGTGGGGTAGCAGGAAAGCCATAGCGAAGTAGTAAACTCCAAACTGTGAGAGTGGCTTGAAGGGGGTGGAAGAGGAGTTCAAAGAGATTGTGAGGGTGTTGGAAGGTGAGAAGCCCCTGGAAGAAAAAATAGGGGATGATAGTTAGGCTATTTATGGGGAGCTTGGATAGAGCATATGTATATTGTGGGCGGGAGAGGGACTCTTCAATATATATATATCATGTCAGAGAAGGTTAAGGCGGATGGCTCGGAACTGTAGATCAAGAAGCCGATAAGGGGTTTGAGGGGGGAATGTTTTATGATCAACACTCCAAGATTTCAACTCTACACACTTTCTTGATAATAAAGATTTGCTACATTACTTCTAAGATGCTCCAACGACTTGCACCTTTACAATTTCTTAATCTTTTGCCACCCAGATTTGCACAAGACCAAAGATCTTTTGATAAATCCCTCACTAAAACAAGAAATCGCTCAAGATTTTTAAGAAATGGTTGGTTCTAGTGTTTGTTGTAATAATGATAATGTCAAAATTAGGGTTTATAAAGTGAGAAAAAATAAGTTTTAATCAAAGATTATGGTAGAAAAAACTCTAATCAAGAAGATAATCAAGTAACACCAACAACAAATTAGGTTTTTTTCAATTTTTGATTAATACATACCCAAAAATGATTGATACTAATCCCATGGTTAATCCACTCTCAATAAAGAACAAATCAAATATGAAAAACTATGTAGAATCTAATCCAAAAATGACTAAGCACTCCCCTAAGCAGGATCTAAGCAAAGCTCTAATACTAATACAAGAAAGGGATCTAGTGAGAGATAAGTAAACTGCACTCATTATACAATGAGTACACACGCCTACTCATCATAGAGCGTAGTCACCTAAACATAGAAAAACTATCATGATTAGTCCCCATGAAAGCTTGAGCTATAAGCTCCAAGAAAGGTGACAATGTATGGTATGTTAAAAGATACATAAGATAATACCAAGTACATAAGACATGTTCAATAATATGGCTATGGCATTCTCTTCTCGTTCTCTTCTTCTGCAAGTTGGCCAGCCAATTGTTGTGTTATACTTCATTTTGTTAAGGTGTGCTGAAAGAGATTCATTGTCTTTGTTGATCTCCAAGCCAAAGAATTATATTTTTAAGCAGTTCTTTTATTTTCCCCAAACAATCTCTCTAACTCATCCTAAGCACCCTTAGACGTATCTTATGATATTAGAATGTGATGGAAAGAAAGTGGCAACCTAGATTTAGCCTAATTAGCCTAGGATTAAGGAAAGTATGAGAGATTAACCTAGGATTAGAACAAGAAGAGAAAGCAAAGAACTTGTGTAATCTTGATTATCAAAAAGGGTTCAAAAGATTCCTATATTATATTGGACCATATTCACTTATATACTAGGCCACCCTTTCACACTACACTTATTCATGTCCATGGGCATGCCCAACCCTAGCCCTTGGCCCCTTTCACATCCCCCTCATCCCTTGGCCGCCTTGGGCAACTTGGTTATAAACCATTCCCACCCAAGAGGTTTCATCCTCAAAACCTTAAATATACATGTACAAACTTGCATGGATGAAGTATACCATTATGCATGCAATGTGCCATAACCAACTCCAATGTAACCACAATACACCATTGAAGAGCCATTTAACTAGAAGCATGCATTTGAGACTTACTTTAGATCAACAACAATCTTAGATATGGATTCGTTGGTCCACGATGTGCACTGCTGCTGAGGTAATAAGAAGTTCGTGTAGACTCAATCTGTGTGCTACTACATTACATTGCGCATTATAGCCCTTCACATCAAAGGATCACTCTCACTCTGCAGCCAACAAGCATTGGAAGAGTTGAAAGTGAAGCCAAGCTAGCAAGAGAGGGGGAGGCGAAGGCAACAATAGGCTGCTTATCTATAGCAAAAATGTGAATGGGCAAGAGTAGTCTTAGTTTCACATATTCAAGACTATGTTTCTATGCATTGATATGGTGGGAGAGTGGAGGTAGATCAGAAAACTGGTTATTGCTTTCGTAGGCATTGTTTGTGGTGGCTGTTGGAAGACTCCATATCCATCTGCAGATAGCTTTGGTGCCCATCTTGCTGCTGTCCGTTGCTTAGCAAACCAGCCAAAATGAGTGCCCTTCTCATCACTACTCAATCCTCCAGGAAGCCGTGCCAAAAGTCTTCTACCATGCATATGCCTATGGTTATCCACCAGGAGGGTGGTCTGTCGTCGCCAAACAAGGTCTTCACTATTGAATCGAACGTAAATTGGATGTTGATCGCCACGATCAGATACATAGAGATGCCACGATCGCTGCAAATCATCTTGAATCACCATGTAATCGGCCTCCACAAGCTTACTTAGGCTTTGGGTGCGCTTATTTATGACGTCGAAATTGCATGTGAGCTACAATCTTATGCGCCTGTGATCAGTTGCGCATCATTTGTCTTCCAGCTTCATGAAATAGAAGGAGGAGTTGCTTGTTGATGATTGTCCCAAAGAATAGCAAAAGATTTGGGTAAAATTTGGTCCCATGGCCATGTAAATTGCACAGAGCAAGAGATTATTGAGGAAAAATATTTTAATTAACATCTCTAATCATGATTAGCGAATTTCTCCCAATTTTGGTTCTCCCATTCAAATTTAGAGTAGCCACCTCAGATTTTGTCTCGAGACACTGACCCATAGCCCTCCCCCCAAAAGCTTAGAACAACCAAAAATCAAAGAAATTTTCATCATCCCACAATCACCATATCCATTTCTTGATCAAGAAATCAAGAAAGTTCAATAAAAACCAAGAAAATGTAAGAAATTTAAAAAAAAAATCAAAAAATTAGATAAAGACGTGGCTTTGATATCAATTAAAGAGAGAGGCACCCTGAATTTAGCATAATTAGCTTAGAATTGAGGAAAGCATAAAAGATTAGCGTAAGATTAGAACAAGAAGAGAAACCAAAGAACTTGTGTAATCTTGATTATCAAAAGATTCATATTACATTGGCCCATATTCACTTATATACTAGGCCACCCTTTCACACTACACTTATTCATGTCTATGGGCATGCCCCCAACCCTAGTCCTAGCCCTTGGCCCCTTTCACATCGCCTTTATCCCTTGGCCTTGGGCCCAAATCGACTTGAGTCCCTTTTAACTTTGTTAAAATGATAAATACATCCATCCCCTAATCCTAATGCAATAATGGTTAATCCTTTTTTTATCCCAGCTTAACCAAATAATTTTTTTGCAATATCTTCATTTTCTAAGTACTTCTCTCTCCCACTAACAATCCCCTAAAGTGATTCCTTTACAAGAACTTGACTTTGACTTGCCAAGTATAAAACCCTTTAGTGCACTTTTCAAACACAAATGGGGTTGCCATTGTATACAAATGAGGTGAATGAGAAGGTCTTTTGACTTGAGTATATCTCAAGGCCAGGTTTTGATAGCTTGGGTTTCCTTGAGACTTTAGAACTTAAAGATGGCAATCACCGCTGGGTCGGTCGGGGGACGTGGTCGTAGGCGGATGAATTCGTGGGGAAGCGCCTGACCATGGATTCTTGAGTACATGGATGTTGTGTTGACAGGGGCGGCGTGAACCATGTGAAGTTGAATTGCAACTTCGGGTTCTGCTGTTGTTCTTCATGGAACGTCTTCCAGGCCCACTGTCTTCGAATGGGGGGCTGAACCTTCGTGCGCGAGGTGCGTTACAATAGACCTCCCAACCATATGAAGGGTTTGCTAAGGAAGGACCATCCGCCAGGCCAGCTGCTCACCCATGAGATTGAAGGTGATGGGATGAGCAGCGACGGCCGGCGGGGGTGGCCGGTGGTATTAACCATCGTGGGTTCGGGATGGGTGGTCATGCCGCTAGGTTGTGTGCTTGGCATCGAGGTACGGGTGAAGGAAATATATGTCGAAGGTGATCAGTGACGTGGGTGATGGGGGGTGATTTTGGAGTTGTCAATTGATTAGGATGATGACGGCCAGCTCAAACTCCATGCGGTCCAGAGGATCACACCAATTCAAAGGGTTTGGCAGAGGGTCTACTTCCTCGTGCTGGAATGGTGATGGTGGCAGAATCTCCCCTTCTTCGAGTGGTGGGTTGTGGAGCCAGCGAGACGAGGGTGGAGGGGTGGTTGATGATGAAGGGGGTGTGGTGAGGTTGACATCCAGAAAAGGTGGGGGTTTGGCAGATGTGGAGGGTATAATCTAGAATGCTTTGTATGTTCCTAAGTTTAAGGGATAGTGAAGGTGGCGAGGGGGGTGTGGGTGATGGGGGTGGAGTGGGAAAGTGAAGGGGGGGAGAAGAAGAAGGTGGGGCACAAAAAAGAGGAAGAGCAGAGGTGCTTGAGGGGGGTGGTGGGTGTGGGAGTTGTGTGTGAGGAGGTGAAAACATGGAGCCTAATGGGGGAGGAGGGGGGTGGTGGTGAAGAAGATCATGGGGGTGGAGGAGGCAAGCCACCCTGCCACCCATCAGTGCCATCGTCATTATCGTCTGGGGGGTAGGGCTAATTAAAATGTACATGTAATATTTTAAGTTTAATTGTGGATATCCTGTGTTCTTTAATGCATCATATACTTGAGACTCATTGTCCATACTTTACTGAACAAGGAAGTTTGGTGATATGGTCCACGTAAGGCATTGAGCGATCTCACAGGCAAGCTTGATCCGGATTCCAAAAAGCAACATCACATGAAGGTGGAATCAAAGATTCCAATCCTATGAGGCAGTTACTTTAATAATGGTATAGAAGAATACGTAAAGTATGAGGACAAATTAAGAGGAGGTGTTCGTAGGGCAATATATGACGTGAAGAAAGTAAGATATGAAAAGCTAGAGAGCATCATACAGAGTAGTTGACAACCGAGGATGGCTCGGAACTGTAGATCAAGAAGCCGATAAGGGGTTTGAGGGGGGAATGTTTTATGATCAACACTCCAAGATTTCAACTCTACACACTTTCTTGATAATAAAGATTTGCTACATTACTTCTAAGATGCTCCAACGACTTGCACCTTTACAATTTCTTAATCTTTTGCCACCCAGATTTGCACAAGACCAAAGATCTTTTGACAAATCCCTCACTAAAACAAGAAATCGCTCAAGATTTTCAAGAAATGGTTGGTTCTAGTGTTTGTTGTAATAATGATAATGTCAAAATTAGGCAGATGTGGAGGGTATATCCTAGAATGCTTTGTATGTTCCTAAGTTTAAGGGATAGTGAAGGTGGCGAGGGGGGTGTGGGTGATGGGGGTGGAGTGGGAAAGTGAAGGGGGGGAGAAGAAGGTGGGGCACAAAAAAGAGGAAGAGCAGAGGTGCTTGAGGGGGGTGGTGGGGGTGGGAGTTGTGTGTGAGGAGGTGAAAACATGGAGCCTAATGGGGGAGGAGGGGGGTGGTGGTGAAGAAGATCATGGGGGTGGAGGAGGCAAGCCACCCTGCCACCCATCAGTGCCATCGTCATTATCGTCTGGGGGGTAGGGCTAATTAAAATGTACATGTAATATTTTAAGTTTAATTGTGGATATCCTGTGTTCTTTAATGCATCATATACTTGAGGCTCATAGTCCATACTTTACTGAACAAGGAAGTTTGGTGATATGGTCCACGCAAGGCATTGAGCGATCTCACAGGCAAGCTTGATCCGGATTCCAAAAAGCAACATCACATGAAGGTGGAATCAAAGATTCCAATCCTATGAGGCAGTTACTTTAATAATGGTATAGAAGAATACGTAAAGTATGAGGACAAATTAAGAGGAGGTGTTCGTAGGGCAATATATGACGTGAAGAAAGTAAGATATGAAAAGCTAGAGAGCATCATACAGAGTAGTTGACAACCGAGGATGGCTCGGAACTGTAGATCAAGAAGCCGATAAGGGGTTTGAGGGGGGAATGTTTTATGATCAACACTCCAAGATTTCAACTCTACACACTTTCTTGATAATAAAGATTTGCTACATTACTTCTAAGATGCTCCAACGACTTGCACCTTTACAATTTCTTAATCTTTTGCCACCCAGATTTGCACAAGACCAAAGATCTTTTGACAAATCCCTCACTAAAACAAGAAATCGCTCAAGATTTTCAAGAAATGGTTGGTTCTAGTGTTTGTTGTAATAATGATAATGTCAAAATTAGGCAGATGTGGAGGGTATATCCTAGAATGCTTTGTATGTTCCTAAGTTTAAGGGATAGTGAAGGTGGCGAGGGGGGTGTGGGTGATGGGGGTGGAGTGGGAAAGTGAAGGGGGGGAGAAGAAGGTGGGGCACAAAAAAGAGGAAGAGCAGAGGTGCTTGAGGGGGGTGGTGGGGGTGGGAGTTGTGTGTGAGGAGGTGAAAACATGGAGCCTAATGGGGGAGGAGGGGGGTGGTGGTGAAGAAGATCATGGGGGTGGAGGAGGCAAGCCACCCTGCCACCCATCAGTGCCATCGTCATTATCGTCTGGGGGGTAGGGCTAATTAAAATGTACATGTAATATTTTAAGTTTAATTGTGGATATCCTGTGTTCTTTAATGCATCATATACTTGAGGCTCATGGTCCATACTTTACTGAACAAGGAAGTTTGGTGATATGGTCCACGCAAGGCATTGAGCGATCTCACAGGCAAGCTTGATCCGGATTCCAAAAAGCAACATCACATGAAGGTGGAATCAAAGATTCCAATCCTATGAGGCAGTTACTTTAATAATGGTATAGAAGAATACGTAAAGTATGAGGACAAATTAAGAGGAGGTGTTCGTAGGGCAATATATGACGTGAAGAAAGTAAGATATGAAAAGCTAGAGAGCATCATACAGAGTAGTTGACAATCGAGGATGGCTCGGAACTGTAGATCAAGAAGCCGATAAGGGGTTTGAGGGGGGAATGTTTTATGATCAACACTCCAAGATTTCAACTCTACACACTTTCTTGATAATAAAGATTTGCTACATTACTTCTAAGATGCTCCAACGGCTTGCACCTTTACAATTTCTTAATCTTTTGCCACCCAGATTTGCACAAGACCAAAGATCTTTTGACAAATCCCTCACTAAAACAAGAAATCGCTCAAGATTTTCAAGAAATGGTTGGTTCTAGTGTTTGTTGTAATAATGATAATGTCAAAATTAGGCAGATGTGGAGGGTATATCCTAGAATGCTTTGTATGTTCCTAAGTTTAAGGGATAGTGAAGGTGGCGAGGGGGGTGTGGGTGATGGGGGTGGAGTGGGAAAGTGAAGGGGGGGAGAAGAAGGTGGGGCACAAAAAAGAGGAAGAGCAGAGGTGCTTGAGGGGGGTGGTGGGTGTGGGAGTTGTGTGTGAGGAGGTGAAAACATGGAGCCTAATGGGGGAGGAGGGGGGTGGTGGTGAAGAAGATCATGGGGGTGGAGGAGGCAAGCCACCCTGCCACCCATCAGTGCCATCGTCATTATCATCTGGGGGGTAGGGCTAATTAAAATGTACATGTAATATTTTAAGTTTAATTGTGGATATCCTGTGTTCTTTAATGCATCATATACTTGAGGCTCATGGTCCATACTTTACTGAACAAGGAAGTTTGGTGATATGGTCCACGCAAGGCATTGAGCGATCTCACAGGCAAGCTTGATCCGGATTCCAAAAAGCAACATCACATGAAGGTGGAATCAAAGATTCCAATCCTATGAGGCAGTTACTTTAATAATGGTATAGAAGAATACGTAAAGTATGAGGACAAATTAAGAGGAGGTGTTCGTAGGGCAATATATGACGTGAAGAAAGTAAGATATGAAAAGCTAGAGAGCATCATACAGAGTAGTTGACAACCGAGGATGGCTCGGAACTGTAGATCAAGAAGCCGATAAGGGGTTTGAGGGGGGAATGTTTTATGATCAACACTCCAAGATTTCAACTCTACACACTTTCTTGATAATAAAGATTTGCTACATTACTTCTAAGATGCTCCAACGACTTGCACCTTTACAATTTCTTAATCTTTTGCCACCCAGATTTGCACAAGACCAAAGATCTTTTGATAAATCCCTCACTAAAACAAGAAATCGCTCAAGATTTTTAAGAAATGGTTGGTTCTAGTGTTTGTTGTAATAATGATAATGTCAAAATTAGGGTTTATAAAGTGAGAAAAAATAAGTTTTAATCAAAGATTATGGTAGAAAAAACTCTAATCAAGAAGATAATCAAGTAACACCAACAACAAATTAGGTTTTTTTCAATTTTTGATTAATACATACCCAAAAATGATTGATACTAATCCCATGGTTAATCCACTCTCAATAAAGAACAAATCAAATATGAAAAACTATGTAGAATCTAATCCAAAAATGACTAAGCACTCCCCTAAGCAGGATCTAAGCAAAGCTCTAATACTAATACAAGAAAGGGATCTAGTGAGAGATAAGTAAACTGCACTCATTATACAATGAGTACACACGCCTACTCATCATAGAGCGTAGTCACCTAAACATAGAAAAACTATCATGATTAGTCCCCATGAAAGCTTGAGCTATAAGCTCCAAGAAAGGTGACAATGTATGGTATGTTAAAAGATACATAAGATAATACCAAGTACATAAGACATGTTCAATAATATGGCTATGGCATTCTCTTCTCGTTCTCTTCTTCTGCAAGTTGGCCAGCCAATTGTTGTGTTATACTTCATTTTGTTAAGGTGTGCTGAAAGAGATTCATTGTCTTTGTTGATCTCCAAGCCAAAGAATTATATTTTTAAGCAGTTCTTTTATTTTCCCCAAACAATCTCTCTAACTCATCCTAAGCACCCTTAGACGTATCTTATGATATTAGAATGTGATGGAAAGAAAGTGGCAACCTAGATTTAGCCTAATTAGCCTAGGATTAAGGAAAGTATGAGAGATTAACCTAGGATTAGAACAAGAAGAGAAAGCAAAGAACTTGTGTAATCTTGATTATCAAAAAGGGTTCAAAAGATTCCTATATTATATTGGACCATATTCACTTATATACTAGGCCACCCTTTCACACTACACTTATTCATGTCCATGGGCATGCCCAACCCTAGCCCTTGGCCCCTTTCACATCCCCCTCATCCCTTGGCCGCCTTGGGCAACTTGGTTATAAACCATCCCCACCCAAGAGGTTTCATCCTCAAAACCTTAAATATACATGTACAAACTTGCATGGATGAAGTATACCATTATGCATGCAATGTGCCATAACCAACTCCAATGTAACCACAATACACCATTGAAGAGCCATTTAACTAGAAGCATGCATTTGAGACTTACTTTAGATCAACAACAATCTTAGATATGGATTCGTTGGTCCACGATGTGCACTGCTGCTGAGGTAATAAGAAGTTCGTGTAGACTCAATCTGTGTGCTACTACATTACATTGCGCATTATAGCCCTTCACATCAAAGGATCACTCTCACTCTGCAGCCAACAAGCATTGGAAGAGTTGAAAGTGAAGCCAAGCTAGCAAGAGAGGGGGAGGCGAAGGCAACAATAGGCTGCTTATCTATAGCAAAAATGTGAATGGGCAAGAGTAGTCTTAGTTTCACATATTCAAGACTATGTTTCTATGCATTGATATGGTGGGAGAGTGGAGGTAGATCAGAAAACTGGTTATTGCTTTCGTAGGCATTGTTTGTGGTGGCTGTTGGAAGACTCCATATCCATCTGCAGATAGCTTTGGTGCCCATCTTGCTGCTGTCCGTTGCTTAGCAAACCAGCCAAAATGAGTGCCCTTCTCATCACTACTCAATCCTCCAGGAAGCCGTGCCAAAAGTCTTCTACCATGCATATGCCTATGGTTATCCACCAGGAGGGTGGTCTGTCGTCGCCAAACAAGGTCTTCACTATTGAATCGAACGTAAATTGGATGTTGATCGCCACGATCAGATACATAGAGATGCCACGATCGCTGCAAATCATCTTGAATCACCATGTAATCGGCCTCCACAAGCTTACTTAGGCTTTGGGTGCGCTTATTTATGACGTCGAAATTGCATGTGAGCTACAATCTTATGCGCCTGTGATCAGTTGCGCATCATTTGTCTTCCAGCTTCATGAAATAGAAGGAGGAGTTGCTTGTTGATGATTGTCCCAAAGAATAGCAAAAGATTTGGGTAAAATTTGGTCCCATGGCCATGTAAATTGCACAGAGCAAGAGATTATTGAGGAAAAATATTTTAATTAACATCTCTAATCATGATTAGCGAATTTCTCCCAATTTTGGTTCTCCCATTCAAATTTAGAGTAGCCACCTCAGATTTTGTCTCGAGACACTGACCCATAGCCCTCCCCCCAAAAGCTTAGAACAACCAAAAATCAAAGAAATTTTCATCATCCCACAATCACCATATCCATTTCTTGATCAAGAAATCAAGAAAGTTCAATAAAAACCAAGAAAATGTAAGAAATTTAAAAAAAAAATCAAAAAATTAGATAAAGACGTGGCTTTGATATCAATTAAAGAGAGAGGCACCCTGAATTTAGCATAATTAGCTTAGAATTGAGGAAAGCATAAAAGATTAGCGTAAGATTAGAACAAGAAGAGAAACCAAAGAACTTGTGTAATCTTGATTATCAAAAGATTCATATTACATTGGCCCATATTCACTTATATACTAGGCCACCCTTTCACACTACACTTATTCATGTCTATGGGCATGCCCCCAACCCTAGTCCTAGCCCTTGGCCCCTTTCACATCGCCTTTATCCCTTGGCCTTGGGCCCAAATCGACTTGAGTCCCTTTTAACTTTGTTAAAATGATAAATACATCCATCCCCTAATCCTAATGCAATAATGGTTAATCCTTTTTTTATCCCAGCTTAACCAAATAATTTTTTTGCAATATCTTCATTTTCTAAGTACTTCTCTCTCCCACTAACAATCCCCTAAAGTGATTCCTTTACAAGAACTTGACTTTGACTTGCCAAGTATAAAACCCTTTAGTGCACTTTTCAAACACAAATGGGGTTGCCATTGTATACAAATGAGGTGAATGAGAAGGTCTTTTGACTTGAGTATATCTCAAGGCCAGGTTTTGATAGCTTGGGTTTCCTTGAGACTTTAGAACTTAAAGATGGCAATCACCGCTGGGTCGGTCGGGGGACGTGGTCGTAGGCGGATGAATTCGTGGGGAAGCGCCTGACCATGGATTCTTGAGTACATGGATGTTGTGTTGACAGGGGCGGCGTGAACCATGTGAAGTTGAATTGCAACTTCGGGTTCTGCTGTTGTTCTTCATGGAACGTCTTCCAGGCCCACTGTCTTCGAATGGGGGGCTGAACCTTCGTGCGCGAGGTGCGTTACAATAGACCTCCCAACCATATGAAGGGTTTGCTAAGGAAGGACCATCCGCCAGGCCAGCTGCTCACCCATGAGATTGAAGGTGATGGGATGAGCAGCGACGGCCGGCGGGGGTGGCCGGTGGTATTAACCATCGTGGGTTCGGGATGGGTGGTCATGCCGCTAGGTTGTGTGCTTGGCATCGAGGTACGGGTGAAGGAAATATATGTCGAAGGTGATCAGTGACGTGGGTGATGGGGGGTGATTTTGGAGTTGTCAATTGATTAGGATGATGACGGCCAGCTCAAACTCCATGCGGTCCAGAGGATCACACCAATTCAAAGGGTTTGGCAGAGGGTCTACTTCCTCGTGCTGGAATGGTGATGGTGGCAGAATCTCCCCTTCTTCGAGTGGTGGGTTGTGGAGCCAGCGAGACGAGGGTGGAGGGGTGGTTGATGATGAAGGGGGTGTGGTGAGGTTGACATCCAGAAAAGGTGGGGGTTTGGCAGATGTGGAGGGTATAATCTAGAATGCTTTGTATGTTCCTAAGTTTAAGGGATAGTGAAGGTGGCGAGGGGGGTGTGGGTGATGGGGGTGGAGTGGGAAAGTGAAGGGGGGGAGAAGAAGAAGGTGGGGCACAAAAAAGAGGAAGAGCAGAGGTGCTTGAGGGGGGTGGTGGGTGTGGGAGTTGTGTGTGAGGAGGTGAAAACATGGAGCCTAATGGGGGAGGAGGGGGGTGGTGGTGAAGAAGATCATGGGGGTGGAGGAGGCAAGCCACCCTGCCACCCATCAGTGCCATCATCATTATCGTCTGGGGGGTAGGGCTAATTAAAATGTACATGTAATATTTTAAGTTTAATTGTGGATATCCTGTGTTCTTTAATGCATCATATACTTGAGACTCATTGTCCATACTTTACTGAACAAGGAAGTTTGGTGATATGGTCCACGCAAGGCATTGAGCGATCTCACAGGCAAGCTTGATCCGGATTCCAAAAAGCAACATCACATGAAGGTGGAATCAAAGATTCCAATCCTATGAGGCAGTTACTTTAATAATGGTATAGAAGAATACGTAAAGTATGAGGACAAATTAAGAGGAGGTGTTCGTAGGGCAATATATGACGTGAAGAAAGTAAGATATGAAAAGCTAGAGAGCATCATACAGAGTAGTTGACAACCGAGGATGGCTCGGAACTGTAGATCAAGAAGCCGATAAGGGGTTTGAGGGGGGAATGTTTTATGATCAACACTCCAAGATTTCAACTCTACACACTTTCTTGATAATAAAGATTTGCTACATTACTTCTAAGATGCTCCAACGACTTGCACCTTTACAATTTCTTAATCTTTTGCCACCCAGATTTGCACAAGACCAAAGATCTTTTGACAAATCCCTCACTAAAACAAGAAATCGCTCAAGATTTTCAAGAAATGGTTGGTTCTAGTGTTTGTTGTAATAATGATAATGTCAAAATTAGGCAGATGTGGAGGGTATATCCTAGAATGCTTTGTATGTTCCTAAGTTTAAGGGATAGTGAAGGTGGCGAGGGGGGTGTGGGTGATGGGGGTGGAGTGGGAAAGTGAAGGGGGGGAGAAGAAGGTGGGGCACAAAAAAGAGGAAGAGCAGAGGTGCTTGAGGGGGGTGGTGGGGGTGGGAGTTGTGTGTGAGGAGGTGAAAACATGGAGCCTAATGGGGGAGGAGGGGGGTGGTGGTGAAGAAGATCATGGGGGTGGAGGAGGCAAGCCACCCTGCCACCCATCAGTGCCATCGTCATTATCGTCTGGGGGGTAGGGCTAATTAAAATGTACATGTAATATTTTAAGTTTAATTGTGGATATCCTGTGTTCTTTAATGCATCATATACTTGAGGCTCATAGTCCATACTTTACTGAACAAGGAAGTTTGGTGATATGGTCCACGCAAGGCATTGAGCGATCTCACAGGCAAGCTTGATCCGGATTCCAAAAAGCAACATCACATGAAGGTGGAATCAAAGATTCCAATCCTATGAGGCAGTTACTTTAATAATGGTATAGAAGAATACGTAAAGTATGAGGACAAATTAAGAGGAGGTGTTCGTAGGGCAATATATGACGTGAAGAAAGTAAGATATGAAAAGCTAGAGAGCATCATACAGAGTAGTTGACAACCGAGGATGGCTCGGAACTGTAGATCAAGAAGCCGATAAGGGGTTTGAGGGGGGAATGTTTTATGATCAACACTCCAAGATTTCAACTCTACACACTTTCTTGATAATAAAGATTTGCTACATTACTTCTAAGATGCTCCAACGACTTGCACCTTTACAATTTCTTAATCTTTTGCCACCCAGATTTGCACAAGACCAAAGATCTTTTGACAAATCCCTCACTAAAACAAGAAATCGCTCAAGATTTTCAAGAAATGGTTGGTTCTAGTGTTTGTTGTAATAATGATAATGTCAAAATTAGGCAGATGTGGAGGGTATATCCTAGAATGCTTTGTATGTTCCTAAGTTTAAGGGATAGTGAAGGTGGCGAGGGGGGTGTGGGTGATGGGGGTGGAGTGGGAAAGTGAAGGGGGGGAGAAGAAGGTGGGGCACAAAAAAGAGGAAGAGCAGAGGTGCTTGAGGGGGGTGGTGGGGGTGGGAGTTGTGTGTGAGGAGGTGAAAACATGGAGCCTAATGGGGGAGGAGGGGGGTGGTGGTGAAGAAGATCATGGGGGTGGAGGAGGCAAGCCACCCTGCCACCCATCAGTGCCATCGTCATTATCGTCTGGGGGGTAGGGCTAATTAAAATGTACATGTAATATTTTAAGTTTAATTGTGGATATCCTGTGTTCTTTAATGCATCATATACTTGAGGCTCATGGTCCATACTTTACTGAACAAGGAAGTTTGGTGATATGGTCCACGCAAGGCATTGAGCGATCTCACAGGCAAGCTTGATCCGGATTCCAAAAAGCAACATCACATGAAGGTGGAATCAAAGATTCCAATCCTATGAGGCAGTTACTTTAATAATGGTATAGAAGAATACGTAAAGTATGAGGACAAATTAAGAGGAGGTGTTCGTAGGGCAATATATGACGTGAAGAAAGTAAGATATGAAAAGCTAGAGAGCATCATACAGAGTAGTTGACAATCGAGGATGGCTCGGAACTGTAGATCAAGAAGCCGATAAGGGGTTTGAGGGGGGAATGTTTTATGATCAACACTCCAAGATTTCAACTCTACACACTTTCTTGATAATAAAGATTTGCTACATTACTTCTAAGATGCTCCAACGGCTTGCACCTTTACAATTTCTTAATCTTTTGCCACCCAGATTTGCACAAGACCAAAGATCTTTTGACAAATCCCTCACTAAAACAAGAAATCGCTCAAGATTTTCAAGAAATGGTTGGTTCTAGTGTTTGTTGTAATAATGATAATGTCAAAATTAGGCAGATGTGGAGGGTATATCCTAGAATGCTTTGTATGTTCCTAAGTTTAAGGGATAGTGAAGGTGGCGAGGGGGGTGTGGGTGATGGGGGTGGAGTGGGAAAGTGAAGGGGGGGAGAAGAAGGTGGGGCACAAAAAAGAGGAAGAGCAGAGGTGCTTGAGGGGGGTGGTGGGTGTGGGAGTTGTGTGTGAGGAGGTGAAAACATGGAGCCTAATGGGGGAGGAGGGGGGTGGTGGTGAAGAAGATCATGGGGGTGGAGGAGGCAAGCCACCCTGCCACCCATCAGTGCCATCGTCATTATCGTCTGGGGGGTAGGGCTAATTAAAATGTACATGTAATATTTTAAGTTTAATTGTGGATATCCTGTGTTCTTTAATGCATCATATACTTGAGGCTCATGGTCCATACTTTACTGAACAAGGAAGTTTGGTGATATGGTCCACGCAAGGCATTGAGCGATCTCACAGGCAAGCTTGATCCGGATTCCAAAAAGCAACATCACATGAAGGTGGAATCAAAGATTCCAATCCTATGAGGCAGTTACTTTAATAATGGTATAGAAGAATACGTAAAGTATGAGGACAAATTAAGAGGAGGTGTTCGTAGGGCAATATATGACGTGAAGAAAGTAAGATATGAAAAGCTAGAGAGCATCATACAGAGTAGTTGACAACCGAGGATGGCTCGGAACTGTAGATCAAGAAGCCGATAAGGGGTTTGAGGGGGGAATGTTTTATGATCAACACTCCAAGATTTCAACTCTACACACTTTCTTGATAGTAAAGATTTGCTACATTACTTCTAAGATGCTCCAACGACTTGCACCTTTACAATTTCTTAATCTTTTGCCACCCAGATTTGCACAAGACCAAAGATCTTTTGACAAATCCCTCACTAAAACAAGAAATTGCTCAAGATTTTCAAGAAATGGTTGGTTCTAGTGTTTGTTGTAATAATGATAATGTCAAAATTAGGGTTTATAAAGTGAGAAAAAATAAGTTTTAATCAAAGATTATGGTAGAAAAAACTCTAATCAAGAAGATAATCAAGTAACACCAACAACAAATTAGGATTTTTTCAATTTTTGATTAATACATACCCAAAAATGATTGATACTAATCCCATGGTTAATCCACTCTCAATAAAGAACAAATCAAATATGAAAAACTATGTAGAATCTAATCCAAAAATGACTAAGCACTCCCCTAAGCAGGATCTAAGCAAAGCTCTAATACTAATACAAGAAAGGGATCTAGTGAGAGATAAGTAAACTGCACTCATTATACAATGAGTACACACGCCTACTCATCATAGAGCGTAGTCACCTAAACATAGAAAAACTATCATGATTAGTCCCCATGAAAGCTTGAGCTATAAGCTCCAAGAAAGGTGACAATGTATGGTATGTTAAAAGATACATAAGATAATACCAAGTACATAAGACATGTTCAACAATATGGCTATGGCATTCTCTTCTCGTTCTCTTCTTCTGCAAGTTCCCCAATGCCAGCCAATTGTTGTGTTATACTTCATTTTGTTAAGGTGTGCTGAAAGAGATTCATTGTCTTTGTTGATCTCCAAGCCAAAGAATTATATTTTTAAGCAGTTCTTTTATTTTCCCCAAACAATTTCTCTAACTCATCCTAAGCACCCTTAGACGTATCTTATGATATTAGAATGTGATGGAAAGAAAGTGGCAACCTAGATATAGCCTAATTAGCCTAGGATTAAGGAAAGTATGAGAGATTAACCTAGGATTAGAACAAGAAGAGAAAGTAAAGAACTTAAAAAGGGTTCAAAAGATTCCTATATTATATTGGACCATATTCACTTATATACTAGGCCACCCTTTCACACTACACTTATTCATGTCCATGGGCATGCCCAACCCTAGTCCTAGCCCTTGGCCCCTTTCACATCCCCCTCATCCCTTGGCCGCCTTGGGTAACTTGGTTATAAACCATCCCCACCCAAGAGGTTTCATCCTCAAAACCTTAAATATACATGTACAAACTTGCATGGATGAAGTATACCATTATGCATGCAATGTGCCATAACCAACTCCAATGTCACCACAATACACCATTGAAGAGCCATTTAACTGGAAGCATGCATTTGAGACTTACTTTAGATCAACAGCAATCTTAGATATGGATTCGTTGGTCCACGATGTGCATTGCTGAGATAATAAGAAGTTCGTGTAGACTCAATCTGTGTGCTACTACATTACATTGTGCATTACAGCCCTTCATATCAAAGGATCACTCTCACTCTGCAGCCAACAAGCATTGGAAGAGTTGAAAGTGAAGCCAAGCTAGCAGGAGAGGGGGAGGCGAAGGCAACAATAGGCTGCTTATCTATAGCAAAAATGTGAATGGGCAAGAGTAGTCTTAGTTTCACATATTCAAGCCTATGTTTGTATGCATTGATATGGTGGGAGAGTGGAGGTAGATCAGAAAACTGGTTATTGCTTTCGTAGGCATTGTTTGTGGTGGCTGTTGGAAGACTCCATATCCATCTGCAGATAGCTTTTGGTGCCCATCTTGCTGCTGTCCGTGCTTAGCAAACCAGCCAAAATGAGTGCCCTTCTCATCACTACTCAATCCTCCAGGAAGCCGTGCCAAAAGTCTTCTACCATGCATATGCCTATGGTTATCCACCAGGAGGGTGGTCTGTCGTCGCCAAACAAGGTCTTCACTGTTGAATCGAACGTAAATTGAATGTTGATCGCCACGATCAGATACATAGAGATGCCACGATCGCTGCAAATCGTCTTGAATCACCATGTAATCGGCCTCCACAAGCTTACTTAGGCTTTGGGTGCGCTTATTTATGACGTTGAAATTGCATGTGAGCTGCAATCTTCTGCGCCTGTGATCAATTGCGCATCATTTGTCTTCCAGCTTCATGAAATAGAAGGAGGAGTTGCTTGTTGATGATTGTCCCAAAGAATAGCAAAAGATTTGAGTAAAATTTGGTCCCATGGCCATGGAAATTGCACAGAGCAAGAGATTATTGAGGAAAAATATTTTAATTAGCATCTCTAATCATGATTAGCAAATTTCTCCCAATTTTGGTTCTCCCATTCAAATTTAGAGTAGCCACCTCAGATTTTGTCTCGAGACACTGACCCATAGCCCCCCCCCCAAAAGCTTAGAACAACCAAAAATCAAAGAAATTTTCATCATCCCACAATCACCATATCCATTTCTTGATCAAGAAATCAAGAAAGTTCAATAAAAACCAAGAAAATGTAAGAAATTTAAAAAAAATCAAAAAATTAGATAAAGACGTGGCTTTGATATCAATGAAAGAGAGAGGCACCCTGAATTTAGCATAATTAGCTTAGAATTGAGGAAAGCATAAAAGATTAGCGTAAGATTAGAACAAGAAGAGAAACCAAAGAACTTGTGTAATCTTGATTATCAAAAGATTCATATTACATTGGCCCATATTCACTTATATACTAGGCCACCCTTTCACACTACACTTATTCATGTCTATGGGCATGCCCCCAACCCTAGTCCTAGCCCTTGGCCCCTTTCACATCGCCTTTATCCCTTGGCCTTGGGGCCCAAATCGACTTGAGTCCCTTTTAACTTTGTTAAAATGATAAATACATCCATCCCCTAATCCTAATGCAATAATGGTTAATCCTTTTTTTATCCCAGCTTAACCAAATAATTTTTTTGCAATATCTTCACTTTCTAAGTGCTTCTCTCTCCCACTAACAATCCCCTAAAGTGATTCCTTTACAAGAACTTGACTTTGACTTGCCAAGTATAAAACCCTTTAGTGCACTTTTCAAACACAAATGGGGTTGCCATTGTATACAAATGAGGTGAATGAGAAGGTCTTTTGACTTGAGTATATCTCAAGGCCAGGTTTTGATAGCTTGGGTTTCCTTGAGACTTTAGAACTTAAAGATGGCAATCACCGCCGCTGGGTCGCGGGGGGACGTGGTCGTAGGTGGATGAATTCGTGGGGAAGCGCCTGACCATGGATTCTTGAGTACATGGATGTTGTGTTGACAGGGGCGGCGGCGTGAACCATGTGAAGTTGAATTGCAACTTCGGGTTCTGTTGTTGTTCTTCATGGAACGTCTTCCAGGCGCACTGTCTTCAAATGGGAAGGTAATCAGGGCTGAACCTTAGTGCGCGAGGTGCGTTACAATAGACCTCCCAACCATATGAAGGGTTTGCTAAGGAAGGACCATCCGCCAAGCCGGCTGCTCACCCATGAGATTGAAGGTGATGGGATGAGCAGCGGCGGCGGCGGGTGGCCGGTGGTATTCGTCGTCGTGGGTTCGGGATGGGTGGTCATGCCGCTAGGTTGTGTGCTTGGCGTCAAGGTACGGGTGAAGGAAATATATGTCAAAGGTGATCAGTGACGTGGGTGATGGGGGGTGATTTTGGAGTTGTCAATTGATTAGGATGATGACGGCCAGCTCAAACTCCATGCGGTCTAGAGGATCACACCAATTCAAAGGGTTTGGCAGAGGGTCTACTTCCTCGTGCTGGAATGGTGATGGTGGCAGAATCTCCCCTTCTTCGAGTGGTGATTTGTGGAGCCAGCGAGACGAGGGTGGAGGGGTGGTTGATGATGAAGGGGGTGTGGTGAGGCTGACATCGAGAAAAGGTGGGGGTTTGGCAGATGTGGAGGGTATATCCTAGAATGCTTTGTATGTTCCTAAGTTTAAGGGATAGTGAAGGGAGCGAGGGGGGTGTGGGTGATGGGGGTGGAGTGGGAAAGTGAAGGGGGGGAGAAGAAGGTGGGGCACAAAAAAGAGGAAGAGCAGAGGTGCTTGAGGGGGGTGGTGGGGGTGGGAGTTGTGTGTGAGGAGGTGAAAACATGGAGCCTAATGGGGGAGGAGGGGGGTGGTGGTGAAGAAGATCATGGGGGTGGAGGAGGCAAGCCACCCTGCCACCCATCAGTGCCATCGTCATTATCGTCTGGGGGGTAGGGCTAGTTTGCCAACAGCAGCCTTAGGATCGTGTGAGTATAGAAAAATTCAATTGCGAGCAACGACAGCCTCGGCTTCACTGTACTCATCAAAAGGCAATGTGTGTGCTGTCGAACTGGCATATGCCAGTGGCCTCCATGACTTTGATCTAGATGAAGCAACAGTGGTAGTGAATGATTAAGCTAGGCGCCGAGTAGGGTGGTAGAGGATCATTTAGGAGGGAGAGGTAAGCGTCGTGGGCGACCTACCTACCAGCTATCCAGAGGTACTACAAATGCCTGGCTAGAGATGAGGGGGAGATATGGGTAGGGGCGGCATATGCCATCTGGTAAGGATAAATCAATGAGATCAGTAGATTGGTGGGCTGTGGGGTAGCAGGAAAGCCATAGCGAAGTAGTAAACTCCAAACTGTGAGAGTGGCTTGAAGGGGGTGGAAGAGGAGTTCAAAGAGATCGTGAGGGTGTTGGAAGGTGAGAAGCCCCTGCTAAAAGAAAAAATAGGGGATGATAGTTAGGCTATTTATGGGGAGCTTGGATAGAGCATATGTATATTGTGGGCGGGAGAGGGACTCTTCAATATATATATATCACGTCAGAGAAGGTTAAGGCGGATGGCTCGGAACTGTAGATCAAGAAGCCGATAAGGGGTTTGAGGGGGGAATGATTTATGATCAACACTCCAAGATATCAACTCTACACACTTTCTTGATAATAAAGATTTGCTACATTACTTCTAAGATGCTCCAACGACTTGCACCTTCACAATTTCTTAATCTTTTGCCACCCAGATTTGCACAAGACCAAAGATCTTTTGACAAATCCCTCACTAAAACAAGAAATCGCTCAAGATTTTCAAGAAATGGTTGGTTCTAGTGTTTGTTGTAATAATGATAATGTCAAAATTAGGGTTTATAAAGTGAGAAAAAATAAGTTTTAATCAAAGATTATGGTAGAAAAAACTCTAATCAAGAAGATAATCAAGTAACACCAACAACAAATTAGGATTTTTTCAATTTTTGATTAATACATATCCAAAAATGATTGATACTAATCCCATGGTTAATCCACTCTCAATAAAGAACAAATCAAATATGAAAAACTATGTAGAATCTAATCCAAAAATGACTAAGCACTCCCCTAAGCAGGATCTAAGCAAAGCTCTAATACTAATACAAGAAAGGGATCTAGTGAGAGATAAGTAAACTGCACTCATTATACAATGAGTACACACGCCTACTCATCATAGAGCGTAGTCACCTAAACATAGAAAAACTATCATGATTAGTCCCCATGAAAGCTTGAGCTATAAGCTCCAAGAAAGGTGACAATGTATGGTATGTTAAAAGATACATAAGATAATACCAAGTACATAAGACATGTTCAACAATATGGCTATGGCATTCTCTTCTCGTTCTCTTCTTCTGCAAGTTCCCCAATGCCAGCCAATTGTTGTGTCATACTTCATTTTGTTAAGGTGTGCTGAAAGAGATTCATTGTCTTTGTTGATCTCCAAGCCAAAGAATTATATTTTTAAGCAGTTCTTTTATTTTCCCCAAACAATTTCTCTAACTCATCCTAAGCACCCTTAGACGTATCTTATGATATTAGAATGTGATGGAAAGAAAGTGGCAACCTAGATATAGCCTAATTAGCCTAGGATTAAGGAAAGTATGAGAGATTAACCTAGGATTAGAACAAGAAGAGAAAGCAAAGAACTTGTGTAATCTTGATTATCAAAAAGGGTTCAAAAGATTCCTATATTATATTGGACCATATTCACTTATATACTAGGCCACCCTTTCACACTACACTTATTCATGTCCATGGGCATGCCCAACCCTAGTCCTAGCCCTTGGCCCCTTTCACATCCCCCTCATCCCTTGGCCGCCTTGGGTAACTTGGCTATAAACCATCCCCACCCAAGAGGTTTCATCCTCAAAACCTTAAATATACATGTACAAACTTGCATGGATGAAGTATACCATTATGCATGCAATGTGCCATAACCAACTCCAATGTCACCACAATACACCATTGAAGAGCCATTTAACTGGAAGCATGCATTTGAGACTTACTTTAGATCAACAGCAATCTTAGATATGGATTCGTTGGTCCACGATGTGCATTGCTGAGATAATAAGAAGTTCGTGTAGACTCAATCTGTGTGCTACTACATTACATTGTGCATTACAGCCCTTCATATCAAAGGATCACTCTCACTCTGCAGCCAACAAGCATTGGAAGAGTTGAAAGTGAAGCCAAGCTAGCAAGAGAGGGGGAGGCGAAGGCAACAATAGGCTGCTTATCTGTAGCAAAAATGTAAATGGGCAAGAGTAGTCTTAGTTTCACATATTCAAGCCTATGTTTGTATGCATTGATATGGTGGGAGAGTGGAGGTAGATCAAAAAACTGGTTATTGCTTTCGTAGGCATTGTTTGTGGTGGCTGTTGGAAGACTCCATATCCATCTGCAGATAGCTTTGGTGCCCATCTTGCTGCTGTCCGTGCTGCTTAGCAAACCAGCCAAAATGAGTGCCCTTCTCATCACTACTCAATCCTCCAGGAAGCCGTGCCAAAAGTCTTCTACCATGCATATGCCTATGGTTATCCACCAGGAGGGTGGTCTGTCGTCGCCAAACAAGGTCTTCACTGTTGAATCGAGGATGTTGATCGCCACGATCAGATACATAGAGATGCCACGATCGCTGCAAATCGTCTTGAATCACCATGTAATCGGCCTCCACAAGCTTACTTAGGCTTTGGGTGCGCTTATTTATGACGTTGAAATTGCATGTGAGCTGCAATCTTCTGCGCCTGTGATCAGTTGCGCATCATTTGTCTTCCAGCTTCATGAAATAGAAGGAGGAGTTGCTTGTTGATGATTGTCCCAAAGAATAGCAAAAGATTTGAGTAAAATGTGGTCCCATGGCCATGGAAATTGCACAGAGCAAGAGATTATTGAGGAAAAATATTTTAATTAACATCTCTAATCATGATTAGCAAATTTCTCCCAATTTTGGTTCTCCCATTCAAATTTAGAGTAGCCACCTCAGATTTTGTCTCGAGACACTGACCCATAGCCCCCCCCCGCAAAAGCTCAGAACAACCAAAAATCAAAGAAACTTTCATCATCCCACAATCACCATATCCATTTCTTGATCAAGAAATCAAGAAAGTTCAATAAAAACCAAGAAAATGTAAGAAATTTAAAAAAAATCAAAAAATTAGATAAAGACGTGGCTTTGATATCAATGAAAGAGAGAGGCACCCTGAATTTAGCATAATTAGCTTAGAATTGAGGAAAGCATAAAAGATTAGCGTAAGATTAGAACAAGAAGAGAAACCAAAGAACTTGTGTAATCTTGATTATCAAAAGATTCATATTACATTGGCCCATATTCACTTATATACTAGGCCACCCTTTCACACTACACTTATTCATGTCTATGGGCATGCCCCCAACCCTAGTCCTAGCCCTTGGCCCCTTTCACATCGCCTTTATCCCTTGGCCTTGGGCCCAAATCGACTTGAGTCCCTTTTAACTTTGTTAAAATGATAAATACATCCACCCCCTAATCCTAATGCAATAATGGTTAATCCTTTTTTTATCCCAGCTTAACCAAATAATTTTTTTGCAATATCTTCATTTTCTAAGTACTTCTCTCTCCCACTAACAATCCCCTAAAGTGATTCCTTTACAAGAACTTGACTTTGACTTGCCAAGTATAAAACCCTTTAGTGCACTTTTCAAACACAAATGGGGTTGCCATTGTATACAAATGAGGTGAATGAGAAGGTCTTTTGACTTGAGTATATCTCAAGGCCAGGTTTTGATAGCTTGGGTTTCCTTGAGACTTTAGAACTTAAAGATGGCAATCACCGCCGCTGTGTCGGCGGGGGACGTGGTCGTAGGCGGATGAATTCGTGGGGAAGCGCCTGACCATGGATTCTTGAGTACATGGATGTTGTGTTGACAGGGGCGGCGTGAACCATGTGAAGTTGAATTGCAACTTCGGGTTCTGCTGTTGTTCTTCATGGAACGTCTTCCAGGCCCACTGTCTTCGAATGGGAAGGTAATCAGGGCTGAACCTTAGTGCGCGAGGTGCGTTACAATAGACCTCCCAACCATATGAAGGGTTTGCTAAGGAAGGACCATCCGCCAGGCCGGCTGCTCACCCATGAGATTGAAGGTGATGGGATGAGCAGCGGGCGGCTGACGGGTGGCCGGTGGTATTCGCCGTCGTGGGTTCGGGATGGGTGGTCATGCCGCTAGGTTGTGTGCTTGGCGTCGAGGTACGGGTGAAGGAAATATATGTCGAAGGTGATCAGTGACGTGGGTGTTGGGGGGTGATTTTGGAGTTGTCAATTGATTAGGATGATGACGGCCAGCTCAAACTCCATGCGGTCCAGAGGATCACACCAATTCAAAGGGTTTGGCAGAGGGTCTATTTCCTCGTGCTGGAATGGTGATGGTGGCAGAATCTCCCCTTCTTCGAGTGGTGGGTTGTGGAGCCAGCGAGATGAGGGTGGAGGGGTGGTTGATGATGAAGGGGGTGTGGTGAGACTGACATCGAGAAAAGGTGGGGGTTTGGCAGATGTGGAGGGTATATCCTAGAATGCTTTGTATGTTCCTAAGTTTAAGGGATAGTGAAGGTGGCGAGGGGGGTGTGGGTGATGGGGGTGGAGTGGGAAAGTGAAGGGGGGGAGAAGAAGAAGGTGGGGCACAAAAAAGAGGAAGAGCAGAGGTGCTTGAGGGGGTTGGTGGGGGTGGGAGTTGTGTTTGAGGAGGTGAAAACATGGAGCCTAATGGGGGAGGAGGGGGGTGGTGGTGAAGAAGATCATGGGGGTGGAGGAGGCAAGCCACCCTGCCACCCATCAGTGCCATCGTCATTATCGTCTGGGGGGTAGGGCCAGTTTGCCAACAGCAGCCTTAGGATCGTGTGAGTATAGAAAAATTCAATTGCGAGCAACGACAGCCTCGGCTTCACTGTACTCATCAAAAGGCAATGTGTGTGCTGTCGAACTGGCATATGCCAGTGGCCTCCATGACTTTGATCTAGATGAAGCAACAGTGGTAGTGAATGATTAAGCTAGGCGCCGAGTAGGGTGGTAGAGGATCATTTAGGAGGGAGAGGTAAGCGTCGTGGGCGACCTACCTACCAGCTATCCAGAGGTACTACAATGCCTGGCTAGAGATGAGGGGGAGATATGGGTAGGGGCGGCATATGCCATCTGGTAAGGATAAATCAATGAGATCAGTAGATTGGTGGGCTGTGGGGTAGCAGGAAAGCCATAGCGAAGTAGTAAACTCCAAACTGTGAGAGTGGCTTGAAGGGGGTGGAAGAGGAGTTCAAAGAGATCGTGAGGGTGTTGGAAGGTGAGAAGCCCCTGGAAGAAAAAATAGGGGATGATAGTTAGGCTATTTATGGGGAGCTTGGATAGAGCATATGTATATTGTAGGCGGGAGAGGGACTCTTCAATATATATATATCATGTCAGAGAAGGTTAAGGCGGATGGCTCGGAACTGTAGATCAAGAAGCCGATAAGGGGTTTGAGATCAACACTCCAAGATTTCAACTCTACACACTTTCTTGATAATAAAGATTTGCTACATTACTTCTAAGATGCTCCAAAGACTTGCACCTTTACAATTTCTTAATCTTTTGCCACCCAGATTTGCACAAGACCAAAGATCTTTTGACAAATCCCTCACTAAAACAAGAAATCGCTCAAGATTTTCAAGAAATGGTTGGTTCTAGTGTTTGTTGTAATAATGATAATGTCAAAATTAGGGTTTATAAAGTGAGAAAAAATAAGTTTTAATCAAAGATTATGGTAGAAAAAACTCTAATCAAGAAGATAATCAAGTAACACCAACAACAAATTAGGATTTTTTCAATTTTTGATTAATACATACCCAAAAATGATTGATACTAATCCCATGGTTAATCCACTCTCAATAAAGAACAAATCAAATATGAAAAACCATGTAGAATCTAATCCAAAAATGACTAAGCACTCCCCTAAGCAGGATCTAAGCAAAGCTCTAATACTAATACAAGAAAGGGATCTAGTGAGAGATAAGTAAACTGCACTCATTATACAATGAGTACACACGCCTACTCATCATAGAGCGTAGTCACCTAAACATAGAAAAACTATCATGATTAGTCCCCATGAAAGCTTGAGCTATAAGCTCCAAGAAAGGTGACAATGTATGGTATGTTAAAAGATACATAAGATAATACCAAGTACATAAGACATGTTCAACAATATGGCTATGGCATTCTCTTCTCGTTCTCTTCTTCTGCAAGTTCCCCAATGCCAGCCAATTGTTGTGTTATACTTCATTTTGTTAAGGTGTGCTGAAAGAGATTCATTGTCTTTGTTGATCTCCAAGCCAAAGAATTATATTTTTAAGCAGTTCTTTTATTTTCCCCAAACAATTTCTCTAACTCATCCTAAGCACCCTTAGACGTATCTTATGATATTAGAATGTGATGGAAAGAAAGTGGCAACCTAGATATAGCCTAATTAGCCTAGGATTAAGGAAAGTATGAGAGATTAACCTAGGATTAGAACAAGAAGAGAAAGCAAAGAACTTGTGTAATCTTGATTATCAAAAAGGGTTCAAAAGATTCCTATATTATATTGGACCATATTCACTTATATACTAGGCCACCCTTTCACACTACACTTATTCATGTCCATGGGCATGCCCAACCCTAGTCCTAGCCCTTGGCCCCTTTCACATCCCCCTCATCCCTTGGCCGCCTTGGGTAACTTGGTTATAAACCATCCCCACCCAAGAGGTTTCATCCTCAAAACCTTAAATATACATGTACAAACTTGCATGGATGAAGTATACCATTATGCATGCAATGTGCCATAACCAACTCCAATGTCACCACAATACACCATTGAAGAGCCATTTAACTGGAAGCATGCATTTGAGACTTACTTTAGATCAATAGCAATCTTAGATATGGATTCATTGGTCCACGATGTGCATTGCTGAGATAATAAGAAGTTCGTGTAGACTCAATCTGTGTGCTACTACATTACATTGTGCATTACAGCCCTTCATATCAAAGGATCACTCTCACTCTGCAGCCAACAAGCATTGGAAGAGTTGAAAGTGAAGCCAAGCTAGCAAGAGAGGGGGAGGCGAAGGCAACAATAGGCTGCTTATCTGTAGCAAAAATGTGAATGGGCAAGAGTAGTCTTAGTTTCACATATTCAAGCCTATGTTTGTATGCATTGATATGGTGGGAGAGTGGAGGTAGATCAGAAAACTGGTTATTGCTTTCGTAGGCATTGTTTGTGGTGGCTGTTGGAAGACTCCATATCCATCTGCAGATAGCTTTGGTGCCCATCTTGCTGCTGTCCGTGCTTAGCAAACCAGCCAAAATAAGTGCCCTTCTCATCACTACTCAATCCTCCAGGAAGCCGTGCCAAAAGTCTTCTACCATGCATATGCCTATGGTTATCCACCAGGAGGGTGGTCTGTCGTCGCCAAACAAGGTCTTCACTGTTGAATCGAGGATGTTGATCGCCACGATCAGATACATAGAGATGCCACGATCGCTGCAAATCGTCTTGAATCACCATGTAATCGGCCTCCACAAGCTTACTTAGGCTTTGGGTGCGCTTATTTATGACGTTGAAATTGCATGTGAGCTGCAATCTTCTGCGCCTGTGATCAGTTGCGCATCATTTGTCTTCCAGCTTCATGAAATAGAAGGAGGAGTTGCTTGTTGATGATTGTCCCAAAGAATAGCAAAAGATTTGAGTAAAATTTGGTCCCATGGCCATGGAAATTGCACAGAGCAAGAGATTATTGAGGAAAAATATTTTAATTAACATCTCTAATCATGATTAGCAAATTTCTCCCAATTTTGGTTCTCCCATTCAAATTTAGAGTAGCCACCTCAGATTTTGTCTCGAGACACTGACCCATAGCCCCCCCCCAAAAGCTTAGAACAACCAAAAATCAAAGAAATTTTCATCATCCCACAATCACCATATCCATTTCTTGATCAAGAAATCAAGAAAGTTCAATAAAAACCAAGAAAATGTAAGAAATTTAAAAAAAATCAAAAAATTAGATAAAGACGTGGCTTTGATATCAATGACAGAGAGAGGCACCCTGAATTTAGCATAATTAGCTTAGAATTGAGGAAAGCATAAAAGATTAGCGTAAGATTAGAACAAGAAGAGAAAACACCACAATACACCATTGAAGAGCCATTTAACTGGAAGCATGCATTTGAGACTTACTTTAGATCAACAGCAATCTTAGATATGGATTCGTTGGTCCACGATGTGCATTGCTGAGATAATAAGAAGTTCGTGTAGACTCAATCTGTGTGCTACTACATTACATTGTGCATTACAGCCCTTCATATCAAAGGATCACTCTCACTCTGCAGCCAACAAAGCATTGGAAGAGTTGAAAGTGAAGCCAAGCTAGCAAGAGAGGGGGAGGCGAAGGCAACAATAGGCTGCTTATCTGTAGCAAAAATGTGAATGGGCAAGAGTAGTCTTAGTTTCACTTATTCAAGCCTATGTTTGTATGCATTGATATGGTGGGAGAGTGGAGGTAGATCAGAAAACTGGTTATTGCTTTCGTAGGCATTGTTTGTGGTGGCTGTTGGAAGACTCCATATCCATCTGCAGATAGCTTTGGTGCCCATCTTGCTGCTGTCCGTGCTTAGCAAACTAGCCAAAATGAGTGCCCTTCTCATCACTACTCAATCCTCCAGGAAGCCGTGCCAAAAGTCTTCTACCATGCATATGCCTATGGTTATCCACCAGGAGGGTGGTCTGTCGTCGCGTGGTCTGTCGTCGCCAAACAAGGTCTTCACGAACGTAAATTGGATGTTGATCGCCACGATCAGATACATAGAGATGCCACGATCGCTGCAAATCGTCTTGAATCACCATGTAATCGGCCTCCACAAGCTTACTTAGGCTTTGGGTGCGCTTATTTATGACGTTGAAATTGCATGTGAGCTGCAATCTTCTACGCCTGTGATCAGTTGCGCATCATTTGTCTTCCAGCTTCATGAAATAGAAGGAGGAGTTGCTTGTTGATGATTGTCCCAAAGAATAGCAAAAGATTTGAGTAAAATTTGGTCCCATGGCCATGGAAATTGCACAGAGCAAGAGATTATTGAGGAAAAATATTTTAATTAATATCTCTAATCATGATTAGCGAATTTCTCCCAATTTTGGTTCTCCCATTCAAATTTAGAGTAGCCACCTCAGATTTTGTCTCGAGACACTGACCCATAGCCCCCCCCCCCAAAAGCTTAGAACAACCAAAAATCAAAGAAATTTTCATCATCCCACAATCACCATATCCATTTCTTGATCAAGAAATCAAGAAAGTTCAATAAAAACCAAGAAAATGTAAGAAATTTAAAAAAAATCAAAAAATTAGTTAAAGACGTGGCTTTGATATCAATGAAAGAGAGAGGCACCCTGAATTTAGCATAATTAGCTTAGAATTGAGGAAAGCATAAAAGATTAGCGTAAGATTAGAACAAGAAGAGAAACCAAAGAACTTGTGTAATCTTGATTATCAAAAGATTCATATTACATTGGCCCATATTCACTTATATACTAGGCCACCCTTTCACACTACACTTATTCATGTCTATGGGCATGCCCCCAACCCTAGTCCTAGCCCTTGGCCCCTTTCACATTGCCTTTATTCCTTGGCCTTGGGCCCAAATCGACTTGAGTCCCTTTTAACTTTGTTAAAATGATAAATACATCCATCCCCTAATCCTAATGCAATAATGGTTAATCCTTTTTTTATCCCAGCTTAACCAAATAATTTTTTTGCAATATCTTCATTTTCTAAGTACTTCTCTCTCCCACTAACAGTCCCCTAAAGTGATTCCTTTACAAGAACTTGACTTTGACTTGCCAAGTATAAAACCCTTTAGTGCACTTTTCAAACACAAATGGGGTTGCCATTGTATACAAATGAGGTGAATGAGAAGGTCTTTTGACTTGAGTATATCTCAAGGCCAAGTTTTGATAGCTTGGGTTTCCTTGAGACTTTAGAACTTAAAGATGGCAATCACCGCCGCTGGGTCGGCGGGGGACGTGGTCGTAGGTGGATGAATTCGTGGGGAAGCGCCTGACCATGGATTCTTGAGTACATGGATGTTGTGTTGACAGGGGCGGCGGCGTGAACCATGTGAAGTTGAATTGCAACTTCGGGTTCTGCTGTTGTTCTTCATGGAACGTCTTCCAGGCCCACTGTCTTCGAATGGGAAGGTAATCAGGGCTGAACCTTAGTGCGCGAGGTGCGTTACAATAGACCTCCCAACCATATGAAGGGTTTGCTAAGGAAGGACCATCCGCCAGGCCGGCTGCTCACCCATGAGATTGAAGGTGATGGGATGAGCAGCGACGGCGGCGGGTGGCCGGTGGTATTCGCCGTCGTGGGTTCGGGATGGGTGGTCATGCCGCTAGGTTGTGTGCTTGGCGTCGAGGTACGGGTGAAGGAAATATATGTCGAAGGTGATCAGTGACGTGGGTGATGGGGGGTGATTTTGGAGTTGTCAATTGATTAGGATGATGACGGCCAGCTCAAACTCCATGCGGTCCAGAGGATCACACCAATTCAAAGGGTTTGGCAGAGGGTCTACTTCCTCGTGCTGGAATGGTGATGGTGGCAGAATCTCCCCTTCTTCGAGTGGTGGGTTGTGGAGCCAGCGAGACGAGGGTGGAGGGGTGGTTGATGATGAAGGGGGTGTGGTGAGGCTGACATCGAGAAAAGGTGGGGGTTTGGCAGATGTGGAGGGTATAATCTAGAATGCTTTGTATGTTCCTAAGTTTAAGGGATAGTGAAGGTGGCGAGGGGGGTGTGGGTGATGGGGGTGGAGTGGGAAAGTGAAGGGGGGGAGAAGAAGAAGGTGGGGCACAAAAAAGAGGAAGAGCAGAGGTGCTTGAGGGGGTTGGTGGGGGTGGGAGTTGTGTGTGAGGAGGTGAAAACATGGAGCCTAATGGGGGAGGAGGGGGGTGGTGGTGAAGAAGATCATGGGGGTGGAGGAGGCAAGCCACCCTGCCACCCATTAATGCCATCGTCATTATCATCTGGGGGGTAGGGCCAGTTTGCCAACAGCAGCCTTAGGATCGTGTGAGTATAGAAAAATTCAATTGCGAGCAACGACAGCCTCGGCTTCACTGTACTCATCAAAAGGCAATGTGTGTGCTGTCGAACTGGCATATGTGGCCTCCATGACTTTGATCTAGATGAAGCAACAGTGGTAGTGAATGATTAAGCTAGGCGCCGAGTAGGGTGGTAGAGGATCATTTAGGAGGGAGAGGTAAGCGTCGTGGGCGACCTACCTACCAGCTATCCAGAGGTACTACAATGCCTGGCTAGAGATGAGGGGGAGATATGGGTAGGGGCGGCATATGCCATCTGGTAAGGATAAATCAATGAGATCAGTAGATTGGTGGGCTGTGGGGTAGCAGGAAAGCCATAGCAAAGTAGTAAACTCCAAACTGTGAGAGTGGCTTGAAGGGGGTGGAAGAGGAGTTCAAAGAGATCGTGAGGGTGTTGGAAGGTGAGAAGCCCCTGGAAGAAAAAATAGGGGATGATAGTTAGGCTATTTATGGGGAGCTTGGATAGAGCATATGTATATTGTAGGCGGGAGAGGGACTCTTCAATATATATATATCATGTCAGAGAAGGTTAAGGCGGATGGCTCGGAACTGTAGATCAAGAAGCCGATAAGGGGTTTGAGATCAACACTCCAAGATTTCAACTCTACACACTTTCTTGATAATAAAGATTTGCTACATTACTTCTAAGATGCTCCAAAGACTTGCACCTTTACAATTTCTTAATCTTTTGCCACCCAGATTTGCACAAGACCAAAGATCTTTTGACAAATCCCTCACTAAAACAAGAAATCGCTCAAGATTTTCAAGAAATGGTTGGTTCTAGTGTTTGTTGTAATAATGATAATGTCAAAATTAGGGTTTATAAAGTGAGAAAAAATAAGTTTTAATCAAAGATTATGGTAGAAAAAACTCTAATCAAGAAGATAATCAAGTAACACCAACAACAAATTAGGATTTTTTCAATTTTTGATTAATACATACCCAAAAATGATTGATACTAATCCCATGGTTAATCCACTCTCAATAAAGAACAAATCAAATATGAAAAACTATGTAGAATCTAATCCAAAAATGACTAAGCACTCCCCTAAGCAGGATCTAAGCAAAGCTCTAATACTAATACAAGAAAGGGATCTAGTGAGAGATAAGTAAACTGCACTCATTATACAATGAGTACACACGCCTACTCATCATAGAGCGTAGTCACCTAAACATAGAAAAACTATCATGATTAGTCCCCATGAAAGCTTGAGCTATAAGCTCCAAGAAAGGTGACAATGTATGGTATGTTAAAAGATACATAAGATAATACCAAGTACATAAGACGTGTTCAACAATATGGCTATGGCATTCTCTTCTCGTTCTCTTCTTCTGCAAGTTCCCCAATGCCAGCCAATTGTTGTGTTATACTTCATTTTGTTAAGGTGTGCTGAAAGAGATTCATTGTCTTTGTTGATCTCCAAGCCAAAGAATTATATTTTTAAGCAGTTCTTTTATTTTCCCCAAACAATTTCTCTAACTCATCCTAAGCACCCTTAGACGTATCTTATGATATTAGAATGTGATGGAAAGAAAGTGGCAACCTAGATATAGCCTAATTAGCCTAGGATTAAGGAAAGTATGAGAGATTAACCTAGGATTAGAACAAGAAGAGAAAGCAAAGAACTTGTGTAATCTTGATTATCAAAAAGGGTTCAAAAGATTCCTATATTATATTGGACCATATTCACTTATATACTAGGCCACCCTTTCACACTACACTTATTCATGTCCATGGGCATGCCCAACCCTAGTCCTAGCCCTTGGCCCCTTTCACATCCCCCTCATCCCTTGGCCGCCTTGGGTAACTTGGTTATAAACCATCCCCACCCAAGAGGTTTCATCCTCAAAACCTTAAATATACATGTACAAACTTGCATGGATGAAGTATACCATTATGCATGCAATGTGCCATAACCAACTCCAATGTCACCACAATACACCATTGAAGAGCCATTTAACTAGAAGCATGCATTTGAGACTTACTTTAGATCAACAGCAATCTTAGATATGGATTCGTTGGTCCACGATGTGCATTGCTGAGATAATAAGAAGTTCGTGTAGACTCAATCTGTGTGCTACTACATTACATTGTGCATTACAGCCCTTCATATCAAAGGATCACTCTCACTCTGCAGCCAACAAGCATTGGAAGAGTTGAAAGTGAAGCCAAGCTAGCAAGAGAGGGGGAGGTGAAGGCAACAATAGGCTGCTTATCTGTAGCAAAAATGTGAATGGGCAAGAGTAGTCTTAGTTTCACATATTCAAGCCTATGTTTGTATGCATTGATATGGTGGGAGAGTGGAGGTAGATCAGAAAACTGGTTATTGCTTTCGTAGGCATTGTTTGTGGTGGCTGTTGGAAGACTCCATATCCATCTGCAGATAGCTTTGGTGCCCATCTTGCTGCTGTCCGTGCTTAGCAAACCAGCCAAAATGAGTGCCCTTCTCATCACTACTCAATCCTCCAGGAAGCCGTGCCAAAAGTCTTCTACCATGCATATGCCTATGGTTATCCACCAGGAGGGTGGTCTGTCGTCGCCAAACAAGGTCTTCACGAACGTAAATTGGATGTTGATCGCCACGATCAGATACATAGAGATGCCACGATCGCTGCAAATCGTCTTGAATCACCATGTAATCGGCCTCCACAAGCTTACTTAGGCTTTGGGTGCGCTTATTTATGACGTTGAAATTGCATGTGAGCTGCAATCTTCTGCGCCTGTGATCAGTTGCGCATCATTTGTCTTCCAGCTTCATGAAATAGAAGGAGGAGTTGCTTGTTGATGATTGTCCCAAAGAATAGCAAAAGATTTGAGTAAAATTTGGTCCCATGGCCATGGAAATTGCACAGAGCAAGAGATTATTGAGGAAAAATATTTTAATTAACATCTCTAATCATGATTAGCAAATTTCTCCCAATTTTGGTTCTCCCATTCAAATTTAGAGTAGCCACCTCAGATTTTGTCTCGAGACACTGACCCATAGCCCCCCCCCAAAAGCTTAGAACAACCAAAAATCAAAGAAATTTTCATCATCCCACAATCACCATATCCATTTCTTGATCAAGAAATCAAGAAAGTTCAATAAAAACCAAGAAAATGTAAGAAATTTAAAAAAAATCAAAAAATTAGATAAAGACGTGGCTTTGATATCAATGAAAGAGAGAGGCACCCTGAATTTAGCATAATTAGCTTAGAATTGAGGAAAGCATAAAAGATTAGCGTAAGATTAGAACAAGAAGAGAAACCAAAGAACTTGTGTAATCTTGATTATCAAAAGATTCATATTACATTGGCCCATATTCACTTATATACTAGGCCACCCTTTCACACTACACTTATTCATGTCTATGGGCATGCCCCCAACCCTAGTCCTAGCCCTTGGCCCCTTTCACATCGCCTTTATCCCTTGGCCTTGGGCCCAAATCGACTTGAGTCCCTTTTAACTTTGTTAAAATGATAAATACATCCATCCCCTAATCCTAATGCAATAATGGTTAATCCTTTTTTTATCCCAGCTTAACCAAATAATTTTTTTGCAATATCTTCATTTTCTAAGTACTTCTCTCTCCCACTAACAATCCCCTAAAGTGATTCCTTTACAAGAACTTGACTTTGACTTGCCAAGTATAAAACCCTTTAGTGCACTTTTCAAACACAAATGGGGTTGCCATTGTATACAAATAAGGTGAATGAGAAGGTCTTTTGACTTGAGTATATCTCAAGGCCAGGTTTTGATAGCTTGGGTTTCCTTGAGACTTTAGAACTTAAAGATGGCAATCACCGCCGCGGATGAATTCGTGGGGAAGCGCCTGACCATGGATTCTTGAGTACATGGATGTTGTGTTGACAGGGGCGGCGGCGTGAACCATGTGAAGATGAATTGCAACTTCGGGTTCTGCTGTTGTTCTTCATGGAACGTCTTCCAGGCCCACTGTCTTCGAATGGGAAGGTAATCAGGGCTGCGTTACAATAGACCTCCCAACCATATGAAGGGTTTGCTAAGGAAGGACCATCCGCCAGCCGGGTGCTCACCCATGAGATTGAAGGTGATGGGATGAGCAGCGGCAGCGGCGGGTGGCCGGTGGTATTTGCCGTCGTGGGTTCGGGATGGGTGGTCATGCCGCCAGGTTGTGTGCTTGGCGTCGAAGAGGAAGAGCAGAGGTGCTTGAGGAGGGTGGTGGGGGTGGGAGTTGTATGTGAGGAGGTGAAAACATGGAGCCTAATGGGGGAGGAGGGGGGTGGTGGTGAAGAAGATCATGGGGGTGGAGGAGGCAAGCCACCCTGCCACCCATCAGTGCCATCGTCATTATCGTCTGGGGGGTAGGGCCAGTTTGCCAATAGCAGCCTTAGGATCGTGTGAGTATAGAAAAATTCAATTGCGAGCAACGACAGCCTCGGCTTCACTGTACTCATCAAAAGGCAATGTGTGTGCTGTCGAACTGGCATATGCCAGTGGCCTCCATGACTTTGATCTAGATGAAGCAACAGTGGTAGTGAATGATTAAGCTAGGCGCCGAGTAGGGTGGTAGAGGATCATTTAGGAGGGAGAGGTAAGCGTCGTGGGCGACCTACCTACCAGCTATCCAGAGGTACTACAAATGCCTGGCTAGAGATGAGGGGGAGATATGGGTAGGGGCGGCATATACCATCTGGTAAGGATAAATCAATGAGATTAGTAGATTGGTGGGCTGTGGGGTAGCAGGAAAGCCATAGCGAAGTAGTAAACTCCAAACTGTGAGAGTGGCTTGAAGGGGGTGGAAGAGGAGTTCAAAAAGATCGTGAGGGTGTTGGAAGGTGAGAAGCCCCTGGAAGAAAAAATAGGGGATGATAGTTAGGCTATTTATGGGGAGCTTGGATAGAGCATATGTATATTGTGGGCGGGAAAGGGACTCTTCAATATATATATATCATGTCAGAGAAGGTTAAGGCGGATGGCTCGGAACTGTAGATCAAGAAGCCGATAAGGGGTTTGAGGGGGGAATGATTTATGATCAACACTCCAAGATTTCAACTCTACACACTTTCTTGATAATAAAGATTTGCTACATTACTTCTAAGATGCTCCAACGACTTGCACCTTCACAATTTCTTAATCTTTTGCCACCCAGATTTGCACAAGACCAAAGATCTTTTGACAAATCCCTCACTAAAACAAGAAATCGCTCAAGATTTTCAAGAAATGGTTGGTTCTAGTGTTTGTTGTAATAATGATAATGTCAAAATTAGGGTTTATAAAGCGAGAAAAAATAAGTTTTAATCAAAGATTATGGTAGAAAAAACTCTAATCAAGAAGATAATCAAGTAACACCAACAACAAATTAGGATTTTTTCAATTTTTGATTAATACATACCCAAAAATGATTGATACTAATCCCATGGTTAATCCACTCTCAATAAAGAACAAATCAAATATGAAAAACTATGTAGAATCTAATCCAAAAATGACTAAGCACTCCCCTAAGCAGGATCTAAGCAAAGCTCTAATACTAATACAAGAAAGGGATCTAGTGAGAGATAAGTAAACTGCACTCATTATACAATGAGTACACACGCCTACTCATCATAGAGCGTAGTCACCTAAACATAGAAAAACTATCATGATTAGTCCCCATGAAAGCTTGAGCTATAAGCTCCAAGAAAGGTGACAATGTATGGTATGTTAAAAGATACATAAGATAATACCAAGTACATAAGACGTGTTCAACAATATGGCTATGGCATTCTCTTCTCGTTCTCTTCTTCTGCAAGTTCCCCAATGCCAGCCAATTGTTGTGTTATACTTCATTTTGTTAAGGTGTGCTGAAAGAGATTCATTGTCTTTGTTGATCTCCAAGCCAAAGAATTATATTTTTAAGCAGTTCTTTTATTTTCCCCAAACAATTTCTCTAACTCATCCTAAGCACCCTTAGACGTATCTTATGATATTAGAATGTGATGGAAAGAAAGTGGCAACCTAGATATAGCCTAATTAGCCTAGGATTAAGGAAAGTATGAGAGATTAACCTAGGATTAGAACAAGAAGAGAAAGCAAAGAACTTGTGTAATCTTGATTATCAAAAAGGGTTCAAAAGATTCCTATATTATATTGGACCATATTCACTTATATACTAGGCCACCTTTTCACACTACACTTATTCATGTCCATGGGCATGCCCAACCCTAGTCCTAGCCCTGGGCCCCTTTCACATCCCCCTCATCCCTTGGCCGCCTTGGGTAACTTGGTTATAAACCATCCCCACCCAAGAGGTTTCATCCTCAAAACCTTAAATATACATGTACAAACTTGCATGGATGAAGTATACCATTATGCATGCAATGTGCCATAACCAACTCCAATGTCACCACAATACACCATTGAAGAGCCATTTAACTGGAAGCATGCATTTGAGACTTACTTTAGATCAATAGCAATCTTAGATATGGATTCGTTGGTCCACGATGTGCATTGCTGAGATAATAAGAAGTTCGTGTAGACTCAATCTGTGTGCTACTACATTACATTGTGCATTACAGCCCTTCATATCAAAGGATCACTCTCACTCTGCAGCCAACAAAGCATTGGAAGAGTTGAAAGTGAAGCCAAGCTAGCAAGAGAGGGGGAGGCGAAGGCAACAATAGGCTGCTTATCTGTAGCAAAAATGTGAATGGGCAAGAGTAGTCTTAGTTTCACATATTCAAGCCTATGTTTGTATGCATTGATATGGTGGGAGAGTGGAGGTAGATCAGAAAACTGGTTATTGCTTTCGTAGGCATTGTTTGTGGTGGCTGTTGGAAGACTCCATATCCATCTGCAGATAGCTTTGGTGCCCATCTTGCTGCTGTCCGTGCTTAGCAAACCAGCCAAAATGAGTGCCCTTCTCATCACTACTCAATCCTCCAGGAAGCCGTGCCAAAAGTCTTCTACCATGCATATGCCTATGGTTATCCACCAGGAGGGTGGTCTGTCGTCGCCAAACAAGGTCTTCACTGTTGAATCGAACGTAAATTGGATGTTGATCGCCACGATCAGATACATAGAGATGCCACGATCGCTGCAAATCGTCTTGAATCACCATGTAATCGGCCTCCACAAGCTTACTTAGGCGTTGGGTGCGCTTATTTATGACGTTGAAATTGCATGTGAGCTGCAATCTTCTACGCCTGTGATCAGTTGCGCATCATTTGTCTTCCAGCTTCATGAAATAGAAGGAGGAGTTGCTTGTTGATGATTGTCCCAAAGAATAGCAAAAGATTTGAGTAAAATTTGGTCCCATGGCCATGGAAATTGCACAGAGCAAGAGATTATTGAGGAAAAATATTTTAATTAACATCTCTAATCATGATTAGCAAATTTCTCCCAATTTTGGTTCTCCCATTCAAATCTAGAGTAGCCACCTCAGATTTTGTCTCGAGACACTGACCCATAGCCCCCCCCCCCAAAAGCTTAGAACAACCAAAAATCAAAGAAATTTTCATCATCCCACAATCACCATATCCATTTCTTGATCAAGAAATCAAGAAAGTTCAATAAAAAACCAAGAAAATGTAAGAAATTTAAAAAAAATCAAAAAATTAGATAAAGACGTGGCTTTGATATCAATGAAAGAGAGAGGCACCCTGAATTTAGCATAATTAGCTTAGAATTGAGGAAAGCATAAAAGATTAGCGTAAGATTAGAACAAGAAGAGAAACCAAAGAACTTGTGTAATCTTGATTATCAAAAGATTCATATTACATTGGCCCATATTCACTTATATACTAGGCCACCCTTTCACACTACACTTATTCATGTCTATGGGCATGCCCCCAACCCTAGTCCTAGCCCTTGGCCCCTTTCACATCGCCTTTATCCCTTGGCCTTGGGCCCAAATTGACTTGAGTCCCTTTTAACTTTGTTAAAATGATAAATACATCCATCCCCTAATCCTAATGCAATAATGGTTAATCCTTTTTTTATCCCAGCTTAACCAAATAATTTTTTTGCAATATCTTCATTTTCTAAGTACTTCTCTCTCCCACTAACAATCCCCTAAAGTGATTCCTTTACAAGAACTTGACTTTGACTTGCCAAGTATAAAACCCTTTAGTGCACTTTTCAAACACAAATGGGGTTGCCATTGTATACAAATGAGGTGAATGAGAAGGTCTTTGACTTGAGTATATCTCAAGGCCAGGTTTTGATAGCTTGGGTTTCCTTGAGACTTTAGAACTTAAAGATGGCAATCACCGCTGCTGGGTCCGGGGGACGTGGTCGTAGGCGGATGAATTCGTGGGGAAGCGCCTGACCATGGATTCTTGAGTACATGGATGTTGTGTTGACAGGGGCGGCGTGAACCATGTGAAGTTGAATTGCAACTTCGAGTATTGCTGTTGTTCTTCATGGAACGTCTTCCAGGCCCACTGTCTTCGAATGGGAAGGTAATCAGGGCTGAACCTTAGTGTGCGAGGTGCGTTACAATAGACCTCCCAACCATATGAAGGGTTTGCTAAGGAAGGACCATCCGCCAGGCCGGCTGCTCACCCATGAGATTGAAGGTGATGGGATGAGCAGCGACGACGGCGGGTGGCCGGTGGTATTCGCCGTCGTGGGTTCGGGATGGGTGGTCATGCCGCTAGGTTGTGTGCTTGGCGTCGAGGTACGGGTGAAGGAAATATATGTCGAAGGTGATCAGTGACGTGGGTGATGGGGGGTGATTTTGGAGTTGTCAATTGATTAGGATGATGATGGCCAGCTCAAACTCCATGCGGTCCAAAGGATCACACCAATTCAAAGGATTTGGCAGAGGGTCTACTTCCTCGTGCTGGAATGGTGATGGTGGCAGAATCTCCCCTTCTTCGAGTGGTGGGTTGTGGAGCCAGCGAGACGAGGGTGGAGGGGTGGTTGATGATGAAGGGGGTGTGGTGAGGCTGACATCGAGAAAAGGTGGGGGTTTGGCAGATGTGGAGGGTATAATCTAGAATGCTTTGTATGTTCCTAAGTTTAAGGGATAGTGAAGGTGGCGAGGGGGGTGTGGGTGATGGGGGTGGAGTGGGAAAGTGAAGGGGGGGAGAAGAAGAAGGTGGGGCACAAAAAAGAGGAAGAGCAGAGGTGCTTGAGGGGGTTGGTGGGGGTGGGAGTTGTGTGTGAGGAGGTGAAAACATGGAGCCTAATGGGGGAGGAGGGGGGTGGTGGTGAAGAAGATCATGGGGGTGGAGGAGGCAAGCCACCCTGCCACCCATCAGTGCCATCGTCATTATCGTCTGCGGGGTAGGGCCAGTTTGCCAACAGAGATCAGTAGATTGGTGGGCTGTGGGGTAGCAGGAAAGCCATAGCGAAGTAGTAAACTCCAAACTGTGAGACTGGCTTGAAGGGGGTGGAAGAGGAGTTCAAAGAGATTCTGAGGGTGTTGGAAGGTGAGAAGCCCCTGGAAGAAAAAATAGGGGATGATAGTTAGGCTATTTATGGGGAGCTTGGATAGAGCATATGTATATTGTAGGCGGGAGAGGGACTCTTCAATATATATATATCATGTCAGAGAAGGTTAAGGCGGATGGCTCGGAACTGTAGATCAAGAAGCCGATAAGGGGTTTGAGGGGGGAATGTTTTATGATCAACACTCCAAGATTTCAACTCTACACACTTTCTTGATAATAAAGATTTGCTTCATTACTTCTAAGATGCTCCAACGACTTGCACCTTTACAATTTCTTAATCTTTTGCCACCCCGATTTGCACAAGACCAAAGATCTTTTGACAAATCCCTCACTAAAACAAGAAATCGCTCAAGATTTTCAAGAAATGGTTGGTTCTAGTGTTTGTTGTAATAATGATAATGTCAAAATTAGGGTTTATAAAGTGAGAAAAAATAAGTTTTAATCAAAGATTATGGTAGAAAAAACTCTAATCAAGAAGATAATCAAGTAACACCAACAACAAATTAGGATTTTTTTAATTTTTGATTAATACATACCCAAAAATGATTGATACTAATCCCATGGTTAATCCACTCTCAATAAAGAACAAATCAAATATGAAAAACTATGTAGAATCTAATCCAAAAATGACTAAGCACTCCCCTAAGCAGGATCTAAGCAAAGCTCTAATACTAATACAAGAAAGGGATCTAGTGAGAGATAAGTAAACTGCACTCATTATACAATGAGTACACACGCCTACTCATCATAGAGCGTAGTCACCTAAACATAGAAAAACTATCATGATTAGTCCCCATGAAAGCTTGAGCTATAAGCTCCAAGAAAGGTGACAATGTATGGTATGTTAAAAGATACATAAGATAATACCAAGTACATAAGACGTGTTCAACAATATGGCTATGGCATTCTCTTCTCGTTCTCTTCTTCTGCAAGTTCCCCAATGCCAGCCAATTGTTGTGTTATACTTCATTTTGTTAAGGTGTGCTGAAAGAGATTCATTGTCTTTGTTGATCTCCAAGCCAAAGAATTATATTTTTAAGCAGTTCTTTTATTTTCCCCAAACAATTTCTCTAACTCATCCTATGCACCCTTAGACGTATCTTATGATATTAGAATGTGATGGAAAGAAAGTGGCAACCTAGATATAGCCTAATTAGCCTAGGATTAAGGAAAGTATGAGAGATTAACCTAGGATTAGAACAGAAGAGAAAGCAAAGAACTTGTGTAATCTTGATTATCAAAAAGGGTTCAAAAGATTCCTATATTATATTGGACCATATTCACTTATATACTAGGCCACCCTTTCACACTACACTTATTCATGTCCATGGGCATGCCCAACCCTAGTCCTAGCCCTTGGCCCCTTTCACATCCCCCTCATCCCTTGGCCGCCTTGGGTAACTTGGTTATAAACCATCCCCACCCAAGAGGTTTCATCCTCAAAACCTTAAATATACATGTACAAACTTGCATGGATGAAGTATACCATTATGCATGCAATGTGCCATAACCAACTCCAATGTCACCACAATACACCATTGAAGAGCCATTTAATTGGAAGCATGCATTTGAGACTTACTTTAGATCAACAGCAATCTTAGATATGGATTCGTTGGTCCACGATGTGCATTGCTGAGATAATAAGAAGTTCGTGTAGACTCAATCTGTGTGCTACTACATTACATTGTGCATTACAGCCCTTCATATCAAAGGATCACTCTCACTCTGCAGCCAACAAAGCATTGGAAGAGTTGAAAGTGAAGCCAAGCTAGCAAGAGAGGGGGAGGCGAAGGCAACAATAGGCTGCTTATCTGTAGCAAAAATGTGAATGGGCAAGAGTAGTCTTAGTTTCACATATTCAAGCCTATTTTTGTATGCATTGATATGGTGGGAGAGTGGAGGTAGATCAGAAAACTGGTTATTGCTTTCGTAGGCATTGTTTGTGGTGGTTGTTGGAAGACTCCATATCCATCTGCAGATAGCTTTGGTGCCCATCTTGCTGCTGTCCGTGCTTAGCAAACCAGCCAAAATGAGTGCCCTTCTCATTACTACTCAATCCTCCAGGAAGCCGTGCCAAAAGTCTTCTACCATGCATATGCCTATGGTTATCCACCAGGAGGGTGGTCTGTCGTCGCCAAACAAGGTCTTCACTGTTGAATTGAACGTAAATTGGATGTTGATCGCCACGATCAGATACATAGAGATGCCACGATCGTTGCAAATCGTCTTGAATCACCATGTAATCGGCCTCCACAAGCTTACTTAGGCTTTGGGTGCGCTTATTTATGACGTTGAAATTGCATGTGAGCTGCAATCTTCTACGCCTGTGATCAGTTGCGCATCATTTGTCTTCCAGCTTCATGAAATAGAAGGAGGCGTTGCTTGTTGATGATTGTCCCAAAGAATAGCAAAAGATTTGAGTACAATTTGGTCCCATGGCCATGGAAATTGCACAGAGCAAGAGATTATTGAGGAAAAATATTTTAATTAACATCTCTAATCATGATTAGCAAATTCCTCCCAATTTTGGTTCTCCCATTCAAATTTAGAGTAGCCACCTCAGATTTTGTCTCGAGACACTGACCCATAGCCCCCCCCCCCAAAAGCTTAGAACAACCAAAAATCAAAGAAATTTTCATCATCCCACAATCACCATATCCATTTCTTGATCAAGAAATCAAGAAAGTTCAATAAAAACCAAGAAAATGTAAGAAATTTAAAAAAAATCAAAAAATTAGATAAAGACGTGGCTTTGATATCAATGAAAGAGAGAGGCACCCTGAATTTAGCATAATTAGCTTAGAATTGAGGAAAGCATAAAAGATTAGCGTAAGATTAGAACAAGAAGAGAAACCAAAGAACTTGTGTAATCTTGATTATCAAAAGATTCATATTACATTGGCCCATATTCACTTATATACTAGGCCACCCTTTCACACTACACTTATTCATGTCTATGGGCATGCCCCCAACCCTAGTCCTAGCCCTTGTGGCCCCTTTCACATCGCCTTTATCCCTTGGCCTTGGGCCCAAATCGACTTGAGTCCCTTTTAACTTTGTTAAAATGATAAATACATCCATCCCCTAATCCTAATGCAATAATGGTTAATCCTTTTTTTATCCCAGCTTAACCAAATAATTTTTTTGCAATATCTTCATTTTCTAAGTACTTCTCTCTCCCACTAACAATCCCCTAAAGTGATTCCTTTACAAGAACTTGACTTTGACTTGCCAAGTATAAAACCCTTTAGTGCACTTTTCAAACACAAATGGGGTTGCCATTGTATACAAATGAGGTGAATGAGAAGGTCTTTTGACTTGAGTATATCTCAAGGCAAGGTTTTGATAGCTTGGGTTTCCTTGAGACTTTAGAACTTAAAGATGGCAATCACCGCCGCTGGGTCGGCGGGGGACGTGGTCGTAGGTGGATGAATTCGTGGGGAAGCGCCTGACCATGGATTCTTGAGTACATGGATGTTGTGTTGACAGGGGCGGCGGCGTGAACCATGTGAAGTTGAATTGCAACTTCGGGTTCTGCTGTTGTTCTTCATGGAACGTCTTCCAGGCCCACTGTCTTCGAATGGGAAGGTAATCAGGCTGAACCTTAGTGCGCGAGGTGCGTTACAATAGACCTCCCAACGATATGAAGGGTTTGATAAGGAAGGACCATCCGCCAGGCCGGCTGCTCACCCATGAGATTGAAGGTGATGGGATGAGCAGCGACGGCGGCGGGTGGCCGGTGGTATTCGCCGTCGTGGGTTCGGGATGGGTGGTCATGCCGCTAGGTTGTGTGCTTGGCGTCGAGGTACGGGTGAAGGAAATATATGTCGAAGGTGATCAGTGACGTGGGTGATGGGGGGTGATTTTGGAGTTGTCAATTGATTAGGATGATGACGGCCAGCTCAAACTCCATGCGGTCCAGAGGATCACACCAATTCAAAGGGTTTGGCAGAGGGTCTACTTCCTCGTGCTGGAATGGTGATGGTGGCAGAATCTCCCCTTCTTCGAGTGGTGGGTTGTGGAGCCAGCGAGACGAGGGTGGAGGGGTGGTTGATGATGAAGGGGGTGTGGTGAGGCTGACATCGAGAAAAGGTGGGGGTTTGGCAGATGTGGAGGGTATATCCTAGAATGCTTTGTATGTTCCTAAGTTTAAGGGATAGTGAAGGTGGCGAGGGGGGTGTGGGTGATGGGGGTGGAGTGGGAAAGTGAAGGGGGGGAGAAGAAGGTGGGGCACAAAAAAGAGGAAGAGCAGAGAGGTGCTTGAGGGGGGTGGTGGGGGTGGGAGTTGTGTGTGAGGAGGTGAAAACATGGAGCCTAATGGGGGAGGAGGGGGGTGGTGGTGAAGAAGATCATGGGGGTGGAGGAGGCAAGCCACCCTGCCACCCATCAATGCCATCGTCATTATCGTCTGGGGGGTAGGGCCAGTTTGCCAACAGCAGCCTTAGGATCGTGTCAGTATAGAAAAATTCAATTGCGAGCAACGACAGCCTCGGCTTCACTGTACTCATCAAAAGGCAATGTGTGTGCTGTCGAACTGGCATATGCCAGTGGCCTCCATGACTTTGATCTAGATGAAGCAACAGTGGTAGTGAATGATTAAGCTAGGCGCCGAGTAGGGTGGTAGAGGATCATTTAGGAGGGAGAGGTAAGCGTCGTGGGCGACCTACCTACCAGCTATCCAGAGGTACTACAAATGCCTGGCTAGAGATGAGGGGGAGATATGGGTAGGGGCGGCATATGGCATCTGGTAAGGATAAATCAATGAGATCAGTAGATTGGTGGGCTCTGGGGTAGCAGGAAAGCCATAGCGAAGTAGTAAACTCCAAACTGTGAGAGTGGCTTGAAGGGGGTGGAAGAGGAGTTCAAAGAGATGGTGAGGGTGTTGGAAGGTGAGAAGCCCCTGGAAGAAAAAATAGGGGATGATAGTTAGGCTATTTATGGGGAGCTTGGATAGAGCATATGTATATTGTGGGCGGGAAAGGGACTCTTCAATATATATATATCATGTCAGAGAAGGTTAAGGCGGATGGCTCGGAACTGTAGATCAAGAAGCCGATAAGGGGTTTGAGGGGGGAATGATTTATGATCAACACTCCAAGATTTCAACTCTACACACTTTCTTGATAATAAAGATTTGCTACATTACTTCTAAGATGCTCCAACGACTTGCACCTTCACAATTTCTTAATCTTTTGCCACCCAGATTTGCACAAGACCAAAGATCTTTTGACAAATCCCTCACTAAAACAAGAAATCGCTCAAGATTTTCAAGAAATGGTTGGTTCTAGTGTTTGTTGTAATAATGATAATGTCAAAATTAGGGTTTATAAAGCGAGAAAAAATAAGTTTTAATCAAAGATTATGGTAGAAAAAACTCTAATCAAGAAGATAATCAAGTAACACCAACAACAAATTAGGATTTTTTCAATTTTTGATTAATACATACCCAAAAATGATTGATACTAATCCCATGGTTAATCCACTCTCAATAAAGAACAAATCAAATATGAAAAACTATGTAGAATCTAATCCAAAAATGACTAAGCACTCCCCTAAGCAGGATCTAAGCAAAGCTCTAATACTAATACAAGAAAGGGATCTAGTGAGAGATAAGTAAACTGCACTCATTATACAATGAGTACACACGCCTACTCATCATAGAGCGTAGTCACCTAAACATAGAAAAACTATCATGATTAGTCCCCATGAAAGCTTGAGCTATAAGCTCCAAGAAAGGTGACAATGTATGGTATGTTAAAAGATACATAAGATAATACCAAGTACATAAGACGTGTTCAACAATATGGCTATGGCATTCTCTTCTCGTTCTCTTCTTCTGCAAGTTCCCCAATGCCAGCCAATTGTTGTGTTATACTTCATTTTGTTAAGGTGTGCTGAAAGAGATTCATTGTCTTTGTTGATCTCCAAGCCAAAGAATTATATTTTTAAGCAGTTCTTTTATTTTCCCCAAACAATTTCTCTAACTCATCCTAAGCACCCTTAGACGTATCTTATGATATTAGAATGTGATGGAAAGAAAGTGGCAACCTAGATATAGCCTAATTAGCCTAGGATTAAGGAAAGTATGAGAGATTAACCTAGGATTAGAACAGAAGAGAAAGCAAAGAACTTGTGTAATCTTGATTATCAAAAAGGGTTCAAAAGATTCCTATATTATATTGGACCATATTCACTTATATACTAGGCCACCCTTTCACACTACACTTATTCATGTCCATGGGCATGCCCAACCCTAGTCCTAGCCCTTGGCCCCTTTCACATCCCCCTCATCCCTTGGCCGCCTTGGGTAACTTGGTTATAAACCATCCCCACCCAAGAGGTTTCATCCTCAAAACCTTAAATATACATGTACAAACTTGCATGGATGAAGTATACCATTATGCATGCAATGTGCCATAACCAACTCCAATGTCACCACAATACACCATTGAAGAGCCATTTAATTGGAAGCATGCATTTGAGACTTACTTTAGATCAACAGCAATCTTAGATATGGATTCGTTGGTCCACGATGTGCATTGCTGAGATAATAAGAAGTTCGTGTAGACTCAATCTGTGTGCTACTACATTACATTGTGCATTACAGCCCTTCATATCAAAGGATCACTCTCACTCTGCAGCCAACAAAGCATTGGAAGAGTTGAAAGTGAAGCCAAGCTAGCAAGAGAGGGGGAGGCGAAGGCAACAATAGGCTGCTTATCTGTAGCAAAAATGTGAATGGGCAAGAGTAGTCTTAGTTTCACATATTCAAGCCTATTTTTGTATGCATTGATATGGTGGGAGAGTGGAGGTAGATCAGAAAACTGGTTATTGCTTTCGTAGGCATTGTTTGTGGTGGTTGTTGGAAGACTCCATATCCATCTGCAGATAGCTTTGGTGCCCATCTTGCTGCTGTCCGTGCTTAGCAAACCAGCCAAAATGAGTGCCCTTCTCATTACTACTCAATCCTCCAGGAAGCCGTGCCAAAAGTCTTCTACCATGCATATGCCTATGGTTATCCACCAGGAGGGTGGTCTGTCGTCGCCAAACAAGGTCTTCACTGTTGAATTGAACGTAAATTGGATGTTGATCGCCACGATCAGATACATAGAGATGCCACGATCGCTGCAAATCGTCTTGAATCACCATGTAATCGGCCTCCACAAGCTTACTTAGGCTTTGGGTGCGCTTATTTATGACGTTGAAATTGCATGTGAGCTGCAATCTTCTACGCCTGTGATCAGTTGCGCATCATTTGTCTTCCAGCTTCATGAAATAGAAGGAGGCGTTGCTTGTTGATGATTGTCCCAAAGAATAGCAAAAGATTTGAGTAAAATTTGGTCCCATGGCCATGGAAATTGCACAGAGCAAGAGATTATTGAGGAAAAATATTTTAATTAACATCTCTAATCATGATTAGCAAATTCCTCCCAATTTTGGTTCTCCCATTCAAATTTAGAGTAGCCACCTCAGATTTTGTCTCGAGACACTGACCCATAGCCCCCCCCCCCAAAAGCTTAGAACAACCAAAAATCAAAGAAATTTTCATCATCCCACAATCACCATATCCATTTCTTGATCAAGAAATCAAGAAAGTTCAATAAAAACCAAGAAAATGTAAGAAATTTAAAAAAAATCAAAAAATTAGATAAAGACGTGGCTTTGATATCAATGAAAGAGAGAGGCACCCTGAATTTAGCATAATTAGCTTAGAATTGAGGAAAGCATAAAAGATTAGCGTAAGATTAGAACAAGAAGAGAAACCAAAGAACTTGTGTAATCTTGATTATCAAAAGATTCATATTACATTGGCCCATATTCACTTATATACTAGGCCACCCTTTCACACTACACTTATTCATGTCTATGGGCATGCCCCCAACCCTAGTCCTAGCCCTTGTGGCCCCTTTCACATCGCCTTTATCCCTTGGCCTTGGGCCAAAATCGACTTGAGTCCCTTTTAACTTTGTTAAAATGATAAATACATCCATCCCCTAATCCTAATGCAATAATGGTTAATCCTTTTTTTATCCCAGCTTAACCAAATAATTTTTTTGCAATATCTTCATTTTCTAAGTACTTCTCTCTCCCACTAACAATCCCCTAAAGTGATTCCTTTACAAGAACTTGACTTTGACTTGCCAAGTATAAAACCCTTTAGTGCACTTTTCAAACACAAATGGGGTTGCCATTGTATACAAATGAGGTGAATGAGAAGGTCTTTTGACTTGAGTATATCTCAAGGCAAGGTTTTGATAGCTTGGGTTTCCTTGAGACTTTAGAACTTAAAGATGGCAATCACCGCCGCTGGGTCGGCGGGGGACGTGGTCGTAGGTGGATGAATTCGTGGGGAAGCGCCTGACCATGGATTCTTGAGTACATGGATGTTGTGTTGACAGGGGCGGCGGCGTGAACCATGTGAAGTTGAATTGCAACTTCGGGTTCTGCTGTTGTTCTTCATGGAACGTCTTCCAGGCCCACTGTCTTCGAATGGGAAGGTAATCAGGGCTGAACCTTAGTGCGCGAGGTGCGTTACAATAGACCTCCCAACGATATGAAGGGTTTGATAAGGAAGGACCATCCGCCAGGCCGGCTGCTCACCCATGAGATTGAAGGTGATGGGATGAGCAGCGACGGCGGCGGGTGGCCGGTGGTATTCGCCGTCGTGGGTTCGGGATGGGTGGTCATGCCGCTAGGTTGTGTGCTTGGCGTCGAGGTACGGGTGAAGGAAATATATGTCGAAGGTGATCAGTGACGTGGGTGATGGGGGGTGATTTTGGAGTTGTCAATTGATTAGGATGATGACGGCCAGCTCAAACTCCATGCGGTCCAGAGGATCACACCAATTCAAAGGGTTTGGCAGAGGGTCTACTTCCTCGTGCTGGAATGGTGATGGTGGCAGAATCTCCCCTTCTTCGAGTGGTGGGTTGTGGAGCCAGCGAGACGAGGGTGGAGGGGTGGTTGATGATGAAGGGGGTGTGGTGAGGCTGTCATCGAGAAAAGGTGGGGGTTTGGCAGATGTGGAGGGTATATCCTAGAATGCTTTGTATGTTCCTAAGTTTAAGGGATAGTGAAGGTGGCGAGGGGGGTGTGGGTGATGGGGGTGGAGTGGGAAAGTGAAGGGGGGGAGAAGAAGGTGGGGCACAAAAAAGAGGAAGAGCAGAGAGGTGCTTGAGGGGGGTGGTGGGGGTGGGAGTTGTGTGTGAGGAGGTGAAAACATGGAGCCTAATGGGGGAGGAGGGGGGTGGTGGTGAAGAAGATCATGGGGGTGGAGGAGGCAAGCCACCCTGCCACCCATCAATGCCATCGTCATTATCGTCTGGGGGGTAGGGCCAGTTTGCCAACAGCAGCCTTAGGATCGTGTCAGTATAGAAAAATTCAATTGCGAGCAACGACAGCCTCGGCTTCACTGTACTCATCAAAAGGCAATGTGTGTGCTGTCGAACTGGCATATGCCAGTGGCCTCCATGACTTTGATCTAGATGAAGCAACAGTGGTAGTGAATGATTAAGCTAGGCGCCGAGTAGGGTGGTAGAGGATCATTTAGGAGGGAGAGGTAAGCGTCGTGGGCGACCTACCTACCAGCTATCCAGAGGTACTACAAATGCCTGGCTAGAGATGAGGGGGAGATATGGGTAGGGGCGGCATATGGCATCTGGTAAGGATAAATCAATGAGATCAGTAGATTGGTGGGCTCTGGGGTAGCAGGAAAGCCATAGCGAAGTAGTAAACTCCAAACTGTGAGAGTGGCTTGAAGGGGGTGGAAGAGGAGTTCAAAGAGATGGTGAGGGTGTTGGAAGGTGAGAAGCCCCTGGAAGAAAAAATAGGGGATGATAGTTAGGCTATTTATGGGGAGCTTGGATAGAGCATATGTATATTGTGGGCGGGAGAGGGACTCTTCAATATATATATATCATGTCAGAGAAGGTTAAGGCGGATGGCTCGGAACTGTAGATCAAGAAGCCGATAAGGGGTTTGAGGGGGGAATGATTTATGATCAACACTCCAAGATTTCAACTCTACACACTTTCTTGATAATAAAGATTTGCTACATTACTTCTAAGATGCTCCAACGACTTACACCTTCACAATTTCTTAATCTTTTGCCACCCAGATTTGCACAAGACCAAAGATCTTTTGACAAATCCCTCACTAAAACAAGAAATCGCTCAAGATTTTCAAGAAATGGTTGGTTCTAGTGTTTGTTGTAATAATGATAATGTCAAAATTAGGGTTTATAAAGCGAGAAAAAATAAGTTTTAATCAAAGATTATGGTAGAAAAAACTCTAATCAAGAAGATAATCAAGTAACACCAACAACAAATTAGGATTTTTTCAATTTTTGATTAATACATACCCAAAAATGATTGATACTAATCCCATGGTTAATCCACTCTCAATAAAGAACAAATCAAATATGAAAAACTATGTAGAATCTAATCCAAAAATGACTAAGCACTCCCCTAAGCAGGATCTAAGCAAAGCTCTAATACTAATACAAGAAAGGGATCTAGTGAGAGATAAGTAAACTGCACTCATTATACAATGAGTACACACGCCTACTCATCATAGAGCGTAGTCACCTAAACATAGAAAAACTATCATGATTAGTCCCCATGAAAGCTTGAGCTATAAGCTCCAAGAAAGGTGACAATGTATGGTATGTTAAAAGATACATAAGATAATACCAAGTACATAAGACGTGTTCAACAATATGGCTATGGCATTCTCTTCTCGTTCTCTTCTTCTGCAAGTTCCCCAATGCCAGCCAATTGTTGTGTTATACTTCATTTTGTTAAGGTGTGCTGAAAGAGATTCATTGTCTTTGTTGATCTCCAAGCCAAAGAATTATATTTTTAAGCAGTTCTTTTATTTTCCCCAAACAATTTCTCTAACTCATCCTCAGCACCCTTAGACGTATCTTATGATATTAGAATGTGATGGAAAGAAAGTGGCAACCTAGATATAGCCTAATTAGCCTAGGATTAAGGAAAGTATGAGAGATTAACCTAGGATTAGAACAGAAGAGAAAGCAAAGAACTTGTGTAATCTTGATTATCAAAAAGGGTTCAAAAGATTCCTATATTATATTGGACCATATTCACTTATATACTAGGCCACCCTTTCACACTACACTTATTCATGTCCATGGGCATGCCCAACCCTAGTCCTAGCCCTTGGCCCCTTTCACATCCCCCTCATCCCTTGGCCGCCTTGGGTAACTTGGTTATAAACCATCCCCACCCAAGAGGTTTCATCCTCAAAACCTTAAATATACATGTACAAACTTGCATGGATGAAGTATACCATTATGCATGCAATGTGCCATAACCAACTCCAATGTCACCACAATACACCATTGAAGAGCCATTTAACTGGAAGCATGCATTTGAGACTTACTTTAGATCAACAGCAATCTTAGATATGGATTCGTTGGTCCACGATGTGCATTGCTGAGATAATAAGAAGTTCGTGTAGACTCAATCTGTGTGCTACTACATTACATTGTGCATTACAGCCCTTCATATCAAAGGATCACTCTCACTCTGCAGCCAACAAAGCATTGGAAGAGTTGAAAGTGAAGCCAAGCTAGCAAGAGAGGGGGAGGCGAAGGCAACAATAGGCTGCTTATCTGTAGCAAAAATGTGAATGGGCAAGAGTAGTCTTAGTTTCACATATTCAAGCCTATGTTTGTATGCATTGATATGGTGGGAGAGTGGAGGTAGATCAGAAAACTGGTTATTGCTTTCGTAGGCATTGTTTGTGGTGGCTGTTGGAAGACTCCATATCCATCTGCAGATAGCTTTGGTGCCCATCTTGCTGCTGTCCGTGCTTAGCAAACCAGCCAAAATGAGTGCCCTTCTCATCACTACTCAATCCTCCAGGAAGCCGTGCCAAAAGTCTTCTACCATGCATATGCCTATGGTTATCCACCAGGAGGGTGGTCTGTCGTCGCCAAACAAGGTCTTCACTGTTGAATCGAACGTAAATTGGATGTTGATCGCCACGATCAGATACATAGAGATGCCACGATCGTCTTGAATCACCATGTAATCGGCCTCCACAAGCTTACTTAGGCTTTGGGTGCGCTTATTTATGACGTTGAAATTGCATGTGAGCTGCAATCTTCTACGCCTGTGATCAGTTGCGCATCATTTATCTTCCAGCTTCATGAAATAGAAGGAGGCGTTGCTTGTTGATGATTGTCCCAAAGAATAGCAAAAGATTTGAGTAAAATTTGGTCCCATGGCCATGGAAATTGCACAGAGCAAGAGATTATTGAGGAAAAATATTTTAATTAACATCTCTAATCATGATTAGCAAATTTCTCCCAATTTTGGTTCTCCCATTCAAATTTAGAGTAGCCACCTCAGATTTTGTCTCGAGACACTCACCCATAGCCCCCCCCCAAAAGCTTAGAACAACCAAAAAATCAAAGAAATTTTCATCATCCCACAATCACCATATCCATTTCTTGATCAAGAAATCAAGAAAGTTCAATAAAAACCAAGAAAATGTAAGAAATTTAAAAAAAATCAAAAAATTAGATAAAGACGTGGCTTTGATATCAATGAAAGAGAGAGGCACCCTGAATTTAGCATAATTAGCTTAGAATTGAGGAAAGCATAAAAGATTAGCGTAAGATTAGAACAAGAAGAGAAACCAAAGAACTTGTGTAATCTTGATTATCAAAAGATTCATATTACATTGGCCCATATTCACTTATATACTAGGCCACCCTTTCACACTACACTTATTCATGTCTATGGGCATGCCCCCAACCCTAGTCCTAGCCCTTGGCCCCTTTCACATCGCCTTTATCCCTTGGCCTTGGGCCCAAATCGACTTGAGTCCCTTTTAACTTTGTTAAAATGATAAATACATCCATCCCCTAATCCTAATGCAATAATGGTTAATCCTTTTTTTATCCCAGCTTAACCAAATAATTTTTTTGTAATATCTTCATTTTCTAAGTACTTCTCTCTCCCACTAACAATCCCCTAAAGTGATTCCTTTACAAGAACTTGACTTTGACTTGCCAAGTATAAAACCCTTTAGTGCACTTTTCAAACACAAATGGGGTTGCCATTGTATACAAATGAGGTGAATGAGAAGGTCTTTTGACTTGAGTATATCTCAAGGCCAGGTTTTGATAGCTTGGGTTTCCTTGAGAATTTAGAACTTAAAGATGGCAATCACCACCGCTGGGGGACGTGGTCGTAGGCGGATGAATTCGTGGGGAAGCGCCTGACCATGGATTCTTGAGTACATGGATGTTGTGTTGACAGGGGCGGCGGCGTGAACCATGTGAAGTTGAATTGCAACTTCGGGTTCTGCTGTTGTTCTTCATGGAACCTCTTCCAGGCCCACTGTCTTCGAATGGGAAGGTAATCAGGGCTGAACCTTAGTGCGCGAGGTGCGTTACAATAGACCTCCCAACCATATGAAGGGTTTGCTAAGGAAGGACCATCCGCCAGGCCGGCTGCTCACCCATGAGATTGAAGGTGATGGGATGAGCAGCGGCGGCGGCGGGTGGCCGGTGATATTCGCCGTCGTGGGTTCGGGATGGGTGGTCATGCCGCTAGGTTGTGTGCTTGGCATCGAGGTACGGGTGAAGGAAATATATGTCGAAGGTGATCAGTGACGTGGGTGATGGGGGGTGATTTTGGAGTTGTCAATTGATTAGGATGATGACGGCCAGCTCAAACTCCATGCGGTCCAGAGGATCACACCAATTCAAAGGGTTTGGCAGAGGGTCTACTTCCTCGTGCTGGAATGGTGATGGTGGCAGAATCTCCCCTTCTTCGAGTGGTGGGTTGTGGAGCCAGCGAGACGAGGGTGGAGGGGTGGTTGATAATGAAGGGGGTGTGGTGAGGCTGACATCGAGAAAAGGTGGGGGTTTGGCAGATGTGGAGGGTATATCCTAGAATGCTTTGTATGTTCCTAAGTTTAAGGGATAGTGAAGGTGGCGAGGGGGGTGTGGGTGATGGGGGTGGAGTGGGAAAGTGAAGGGGGGGAGAAGAAGGTGGGGCACAAAAAAGAGGAAGAGCAGAGGTGCTTGAGGGGGGTGGTGGGGGTGGGAGTTGTGTGTGAGGAGGTGAAAACATGGAGCCTAATGGGGGAGGAGGGGGGTGGTGGTGAAGAAGATCATGGGGTTGGAGGAGGCAAGCCACCCTACCAGTGCCATCGTCATTATCGTCTGGGGGGTAGGGCCAGTTTGCCAACAGCAGCCTTAGGATCGTGTAAGTATAGAAAAATTCAATTGCGAGCAACGACAGCCTCGGCTTCACTGTACTCATCAAAAGGCAATGTGTGTGCTGTCGAACTGGCATATGCCAGTGGCCTCCATGACTTTGATCTAGATGAAGCAATAGTGGTAGTGAATGATTAAGCTAGGCGCCGAGTAGGGTGGTAGAGGATCATTTAGGAGGGAGAGGTAAGCGTCGTGGGCGACCTACCTACCAGCTATCTAGAGGTACTACAAATGCCTGGCTAGAGATGAGGGGGAGATATGGGTAGGGGTGGCATATGCCATCTGGTAAGG